>NC_047667.1:26758310-27074422 GCF_011762505.2 Arvicanthis niloticus | reverse complement strand
CTCTGACCAGGAGATCCTGTCCTGAAATATTGGGGCCTGAGTTTGTGACAACAGTCATTTCTGAGTGGATTGGAAAGATGTCTTGGGAAATGATTCATCTGGTCCTATCTACTAGAAGGAATAAAAGATTGTGCTGTAAAAAAGAAAAACAGGACAACTTTCAGAGACTCACGATGTTTTAGAACCACAAAGGCTTTGTCAATCACTGGAGAAAGAGAGCATTTAAGACCCTCACCATTCAGTGTAAAGGTTCAGGAGTCAGGAGTGAAAGGTGATTAATCAACAGGAGTCAGGGAGCCCTCTGAAGGATTCGGTACAGCCAGCACATTTACTCCTGCGGTTGGAACCTTTTAGCTTGTTCCAGTTTGGGTGGTCCTCCAGGATCTACACTTCTGCTAGTTACCCAGAAAGGATGGAAAAGCCATTAGCTGAGCCCCAGTGAAATCAGAATATAAGCTGCAAGGCTCAGTCTCTCGGTAAATACTAAGCATTTTTTTTTTTTTTTGTAGTACCTTTAACCCTAGAATTAACTGAAGACAGCTGTAATATAATTCCCACTTCACACAGAAAGAGTGAAACAGTAATTTATCAGCGTGACTGAATAACTGAAGCTTTCTGCGAATAAAAATAAATCATCAGAACGCAAGTTATCCATTTAGCTCAGTCCTTAAGAAACCGTCTCTCAAAGGAACAGACAGACACACATACCCAGCCTGAGAAAAAAACGCAAGTGCATCCTGCTCCTGCCTCATCAGCATTCAGGAGCTGTATGTAATTCACATGGATTTCGTGTCTTTGTGCCTGTCATTATTATTATCCCGAGCCTCAAAATCAGTATTCATTCAGTCTGAATGCATTCAGGGCTGCTTTCAATATCTCCACTACCGTTTTACATTCAGGGGCTTTGTTTCAACATGCACAATATTTGGTCTGAGACTAATAGCTTATTGTTGCTCCAAAGATGGAAGAAGCAGCGCTCATCAATGGCACCCCCCTTTCACCCACAAACACTGACTGTGTAGGACTCTGCATAGAGCACAATGTCAAACAATGTACAAAGAGTGCCTATGAACCCACACCAGACTTTGCCAAAACCTACTGCAAACTTTAAAAAGTTTTGAGATTTATTTGTATTTTATGTTTGTGTGTTTGTGTGTGTGTGTGTTTAAATGTATGACAGGGTATGTGTGAGTGCCCTAGGAGATCAGAAGAAGGCATTCAATCCCCAGGAGATGGAGTTATGGGCGATTGTTAGTCACCGGAACCCGGTCCTCAGGAGGAAGAGGAGGAAGAAGAGCTTTTCACCAAGGAACCATCTCTCTATAACTTGTTATATTAACTTGCAATGAGTGTTTTATCTTTAGGATTACTTACTGTATATCAATTTCTCAACATGTTCTGATGAGATTGTGACATCACCCATTCCTCAGTCTTATTAGTTGGAAAATCTGATGCATAATTTTTTTTTTAAATTTAATTATTTGTTTACATCTCAATTGTTGCCTCCCCACCCAGAGTTCTTCACTCCATCCTCCTTCCCTTTTGCCTCCTCATGGCACTCTCCTTCCCTGGGGCATCAAGTCTCTAGAGGATAGGTACATCTGCTCCCCCTGAAGCCAGACAAGGCAGTCCTATGCTACATATGTACTGGTGGCCTCGGATCAGCCCATGTGGATGCATACGATTTTGATTTACTTGGGAAGACCATGAAAAAGTGCAAAAGCACTTGGCTTCACTGAGGTTTGAAGTGAGCTTAACTCCCTGCATTTGTGAGTTATCCAGCCCCAGATGTTCTGTAAAAGCAACACATGACAGATCAATGTTAATAATTTATCTGGAAGAATTTTTAAGTAATGGTTATTATAAAGCAAGTTTAATTCAGTTTCTCAACTTCTCTCATATTGACATTTGGGGTGGATGACTCTTGAGTTGTCCTGTGTATAGCAGGTTACTTAACCTTTTTCTTGGTTCTAATCAGGAGGTTCTCAGTGCTACATACATTTTTCAAACTGTGTTATGGTCGAATGGCTCCAGGTATTGCCAAAGTGTTTGTAGAACAGATCCATGTGTTGGCTGAATGCTACCAGTTCAGTATTTAAGGTTGTGTTTGTTTCTTGTCTGTGTTTGAGATAAGGTCTTACTGCATATCTCTGAATGCCCCAAACTCTACATCAGTGGTACTTGAATTTTGGAAGAACCTTATTAAAGGGTACCACATATAACTGGGAAAACCAGGTCCCTTCTTTTGTTCTTTATTTTGTTAGTAAAAGAATTTAAGAAAAGATTCAGTAGGAAATTTGCAGACAATCTTATTGGAGTTTAAAGCAAAATCCCTAGAACCAGCAAGAGATAGATCTTAGCAGCTTTGGTGGAGACAGGGACAAGAAAGCCATGTCCTTTTGAGCTAGAAGACATGGCTCAGAGCCTCACAGAGAGAATGAAAGGTCCTAAGTACTAGAGAAAGCACATATAGCCTCTGGCTGGTACCTATCCTAAAGATAGTCACAAGCCTTTCTCAGTCAGTACTCAGAAAAGGACAGACTAACCTAACAGAGACTCATGGTGACTGCATACTGAGTGCATCCAGAGTGGACTTACTAGGAAGAAAAATACATGACCTCATTATGGAGTAATTATTCCTCCCATCTCTGTGTCAAGACTTTAGGTGTGTCTACTTTTCTGAGGAATGACCTCTTAGCTAGGTGGTTAATAGGTCCATCTGCATAGTATTAGGTCTTTGCCCAGGCCCAAAAGAATAGCTTTCTCTTGATGGAAAGTAATACTGGGAGGTGGATTGAAATCAATTTATAGATATCATTCATTTCCAGCATAAAAATCTAGAGGTCCAAACTGTAAAGCTGTTTGTCAGATGGAATTAGTGTCTAGACTGGGCGGGGGGGGGGGGTGCAGTTCTATCCTCATACATATACCTCCAGGCAGGAGGGAGCTAAGAACCAGAGCTTTCTTCTGGCATTCCTGTCCAGAAAACCAAGGACACTCCTAAGAGCACTGCGTTCTGGGCCCCTGCCCCTAAAACACCTAGCCAATGCCTCATACCTCATGTTCTCAGCAGCCTGCTGATGTTGCACTTGTAGTGAGCTTTGTGTCTCGGCCCCAGGATGCTGAGATTATAGATGTGCACCCCTACGCAAGGGCCAATATCCTTTCTTACAATACCATCCACATCAGATTCCTCCGGTACCATTGGCTCCAAGGTCTGAGCGGGTTTCCAGCATGAATGATCGGACTTTTAACTTCACTGTGGCCGAAACCCACAAAGCTTCTGACTACCTCCACAGACAGATTATTTCTAACATGGCCATGGACTGGATTTGTACTTATCAGTCGAACAGAATGACTGAATATTTTAGTTGCTGTTTTCTTTCTTCTTCTTTTTTTTTTAAAAATTTAACTTTATGGCCCAGAGATAATGAATTAAACTTTTATAAAAATTAGGTTTTTTAATGATATATATATATATATATATATATCCATACTATGTATCTTGTATTTTACAAATTTAGTTAAAAACAATTATGAAAATCTTGATAAATTTGTGGACCACTTATGTACACTAGACACAATGAGATATTTTAAATTAATAAATATTTATGATTTATAGGGTTTTAATGTAGATTTAGTTGTATGATTCTTACCTTAAAATACCACTATACATCCCACCATTATAGTGTCTATTTCTAATTTCTTAAATGTAAAAACACATTTTTAAAGATTTATTTAGTTTATATCCTGATTGTCACTTTCTCTCCCTCTTCTCCTCCCATTCCCTCTCTCTCCCCTCCCCTCCCATGTATCCACCCCTCCTTCCCCTTCTCCTCAGAAAGGGAGGCCTCCTATGGATGTTAACCAGCCTTGGAACATCAAGTTGCACTAAGACTGAGTACATTTTCTTCTATTAAGGGTAGACAAGGCAGATCACTTAGGGAAAAGGGATCCAAAGGCAGGCAATACAGTCAGAGACAGACCCTGCTCCCACTTTAGTTGTCCTACATGAAGACCCAGCTGCACAGCTGTTACACATGTGCAGGTGGCCTGGGTCCATGCCATGCACGCTCTCCCATCCGCAATTTAGTCTCTATAAGCCCCTAATGGGTCCAGGTTAGTTGATTACACAGGTTGTTCTTGTGGTTTCCTTGACTCCTCTGGTTCCTTCAATCCCTTTTCCCCTTCTTCCACAGGATTCCCCAAGATCCATTTAATGTTTGACTGTGGGTCTGTGCATCAGTTTCCATCAGTTGCTAGGTGAAGCCTTTCTAATGACAGTTATGCTAGGCTATTGTCTGCAACTATAGCAGAATATTATTAATAATATCAGGGGTGGGCTCCTTCTCATTGCATGGGTCTCAAGTGGGGCCAATCATTGGTTGACTCTTCAAATTCTATTCCATCTTTTACCCTTGTACATTTTGTGGGCAGGACAAATTGTGGGTCTAAGGTTTTGTGGCTGGGTTCGTGTCCCAGTCCCTACATTTGAAGTCTTGCCTGGTTACAGGAGATGGTTAGTTCAAGCTCCATATGGCCTACTGCTAGGAGTCTTAGGTAGGCTCATCCTCATAGATTCCTGGGACTTCCCATGTCCTAGGTTTCTAGATTGTTTGAGAGATTCCCTCTACCCCATCCAGTTGTCTCTCCCAGTAATTTTGCTCTCTTTCTCTCCATCCTCCAATACCTCACCCCCCCCATTACCATTCCCACCTTCTCTCACACCAGGCCCCTCCCTCGACCCCTCCCATGTCTAGATGTCTAATCTATTTTCCCTTCTCAGAGAGATTTAAGCACCCCCTCCCTCCTGGGCCCTCCTTGTTACTTAGCTTCTTGGGTCTGTGGTATGTTTTACAGCATGGTTATCCTCTACTTTATGACTAATATCCTCATATAAGTGAGTACATATCATGTTTGTCTTTCTGGGTCTGGGTTACCTCACTTAGCATGATCTTTTCTAGTTCTACCCATTTGTCTACAAATTTCATGATGTCATTGTTTTTAATGGCTGAGTAAATGTACCACATTTTCTTTATCTTTCTTCAGATAAGGGACGTCTAGGTTATTTCCAGTTTCTGGCTATTACGAATAAAGCTGCTATGAAGGTAGTTGAGCAAGTGTCCTTGTAGTATGGTAGAGCTTCTTTTGAGTATATGCCAAGAAATAGTATAGCTGGGTCTTGAGATAGATCTATTCCCAAATTTCTGAGAAACCAACAAGTTGATTTCCACTAGCAATGGAGAACTGATCCTTCTCCTCTACATCCTCAGCAGCATGAGCTGTCACTTGAATTTTGATCGTAGCTATTCTCATGAGTATAAGATGGAATCTCAGAGTTAATTTGATTTGTATTTCCCTGATGACTAAGGATGCTGATCATTTCTTTATGTTCTTTTCAGCCATTAGAGATTCCTCTGTCGAGCACTCTCTGTTTAGATATGTACCCCACTTTAAAAATTTGCTTATTTGGTTTATGGATTTCTAGTTTCTTGAGTTCTTTTAATATTTTGGATGTCATCCCTCTGTCAGATGTAGTGTTAGTGAAAATCTTTTCCCATTCTGTGTGCTTCTGTTTGTCTTTTTGACAATATCTTTTGCATTGCAGAAGCTTTTCAGTTTCATGATGTTCTATTTACCATTGAAATCGAATAGGAAATTAATAAACATTTTCTCGAGTCACATCTTGAATAAAAGCTCTATTTGATACATTTTTCCAGAACATACAGAAGGATGCACACCAAGAGCTTTGTGCATTTGTGACATGCCCCAATAATGGATGCACGTGTGCTCTGGATAAACAATCAGCCCATTGGGAAATCTGAATTTACCCAGGTACTTTTCTGGAAGCCAGTGCATTTCTGGGTATCCTGGCTTGTATTGCTTCATGTAAAATTAATCTCAGTTTTCCCATCTGTAAAATGGTAAATCATATCTGCCTTGGAAATGTCTGGGGAGGGTAATATGACATTGTAATGTGTGAAATATGCTTGAAACTCTTTCAAAGATATGCACTGGTCATTCATGTGCCTTTTGTGTGTAAACACACTGTGGGAATATTCCAAATAACTCTGAAGACTGCTGAATAGTCTGTTTAATTTAAACCTTTTGATAGACCTGCATACTAAGCATGTTTCTATGATCAAAAGAAGTTGAATCAATTCAGTATATCGAATACCAGTGTACTTAAATCATAATTACATTTATACAGCATTACACTGTTGGTTGATGTTTCTCAGTTTATAACTTTAGAATGGAGGGGAAAAGATGATTTTGTAAATTTTGGGCAATTCTTACAAAATTCAGGATATAACCACATATATCTCCAGATCTCCCAATATGTTCACTTAGGGATTTTAGCTTCTTCCTTATTGGATGTAGCTATAGTTTCTCTGCTGCATTAGGAGGCTCCTGTATATCCTACTTTGAACCACTACTCTCAGACTAACTCTATGCAGAGTGGCTTAGGAAGATCACCCTGAGTTTTGTAAGCAGATGATAGGTTAATAAAAGAATAAGAGGAACACAAATACCAGGGAGATATTTTCAACATGTTCAAAGCCATAATAGCCTCAGCCCTGCTGCTTTGGGCACATTATGAGGATAGGTGAATCATGATTAAATAATTTATCAGATCAAATGAAAGTAATATAAATATTCAAAATGACTATGCACATAAATATTTCTAATTTATGTTTCTGAGAACATGGTATCTATATCACTCTCATTCCTCCTCCATTCAAACTCTTCCAGTATCTCCACTCCCAAATACATGATCTTGTCTTTAATGGTTATTGTTATATGTATATACATATGTGCATATACATATATGTGTGTATTTGCGTGTGTGTGTGTATGGTATGTGTGTGAGTGTGTGTATCTCTCTCTGTGGATGTATGTGGTGTGTATATGTGTGTATGTGTGTGTATATATATGTATGTGTGTGTTTATGTATGTATGTATGTGTGTATATATGTGATGTGTGTGTTTCTGTGTGTGTATGTACAGTGTGTGTATATATGTATGTGTGCATGTGTGTATATGAAGTCCCACATGTATGGCAGACCACTTCTCAGCCAAAACAATAGAGGAAATTTTATATAGACTTCAGTAGCTTCTTCTTATATATACAGTCCCTTCCTTTCTGATAACTTCCTCATAGCTTCTAGATTTAACATTGCCCTAAATGCTTATTTAGGATTCCTTCCAGGCTGGACCACTGTCTCCCTCTTGTGCTGCATCTCTCCGCTCTTCAGTCTGCAGATCAACCTGCAAAACTGGCTTATACATGGCTTCATTCTGTGTGTTCTTCTTTCTAGGATGATAGCCTTCAGGTTTGGATTGCCTACGTCACTTAAATGTTTGTATTGTGTATTTCATTCAATTTTACAATTGCTTTGCATAGCAAAAGATAGGTAAGTGGGTAAATCTGATAACATTTGAAGTGGAGTATGCGAGGTAATGTTAATATTGCTACTTGCATGTGTGAGCATCTGTGAGCCAATAAAATTCCTATCCAGTTGAAAATGTCAGCAGGGACTTACCTAGTACAGTTTATGTAGCTGCGTA
Organism: Arvicanthis niloticus; assembly: GCF_011762505.2. Lineage (NCBI taxonomy): Eukaryota > Metazoa > Chordata > Mammalia > Rodentia > Muridae > Arvicanthis > Arvicanthis niloticus. The sequence continues at coordinate 27,066,853 of NC_047667.1, read as the reverse complement.
CCAGTCAGTGGCTAAGAGCTGTTTCTATGTTTGTAGTTTCTTTGTTCTAAATCATTCAGTTTGTCATTTGTATTTATTTGAAATAACCAAGTATGTCCTTTCAGGATAAAAATAGAAATGACAAAGCCTAAAAGTAAGGGCAAATTAAGGAAACGAAGCTCTCATGAGAGACCTGATTCTTCACACACACAATTACATAAGTCCTACCTAATAAATAGAGCAAAATAGTCAGTGCAATAATATAATCCACAGAGGGTTTTTGAATTAACCTCTAATATAATGAATTCATAATGCTGAAGAAAAAAAGCAGATGTTATGGGAATATAATCCACATTGCAGGATGTATTCTTGGGGGTATTTTATTTATTTATAAGTTCAATTAAAAATAAACATAAGCAGGGTATGGTGACTACATCTATAATTCCAGCAATCAGTAGGAGAATTGCCAGGAGTTTGAGGGTAGCCTGAGCTATCTAGTTAGTAACTGCCAGGCTAGGCCAGGCCAGGCTGCAAAGTAAGAATTTGTGCCACAAATAAATAGAGAGTGTACCAGGAGAAATAGTAAAGAGTTAGTTTAGACAATCCCTGATTCTAAACAGGGCCTAAAACAAACATTTGTTTGATGGCTCTGTGTATGTAGGCATTTTCTTTCTGGAAATTAAATTTCATCACATTATCCATGGAAACCACCAAAGCTTACTGTCTACATAGGGATCCTGCGTGTCAGCAGTCAAAAGTCAACTGCACTTCTGCTACGACTATTGTAGAAGTTTAGCTTTCTATTCCATCAGACAGATCATAACCCTACAGATCCTCTTCTTGGAAGCATAGCTACTTGATGTTTGGCCAACAGAGAACCTGAAAAGATGCCCAGAAGTGAACCAAGAAATATAAAACACAATTTATGTAATTTATGTACAGTGTGCAGAAACAAAAGGTCCTTCCCACTGTACTGCAAATCTGTGCAGTCTTTACTTACAAACTTCATGTAAATGGTATATTGATCCTACTTCTTGCTTTGACACTCCAGTGACCTCCCTCTGTCAAGTTAAATGCTAAACAAGAGTACAAATGTATAGGCATACTTAGTTTTGTTTAAACCACCTATTTTCCAAATCTGGCTTCTTTGAGGTATCAAAATGTATATCATGAGTCACCAATGATACTGGCTTAAAGAGTATCAAACCTTACAGTGCACTTAGCCTAATTCATTATCTGTTTGAAATTATAAAAGTAGTTAGCAGAGAATTTGAAGTTACATCATTGGTCTTAAACCCTCATCTATTTGTTGTAAAAATGTATTATTTTTGTCAGTTTGTAATAAGATTTTCTTTTAATTTTTGTAGCTCAGAGAGCACTGACCCATCATCCCACACAAAATACAGATGTTCCGAAGACAAGAAAAGACCACATAACGAATACAGTGAGTAAAATACAAATAAACTCACTTAGCCTCATGGCAAGTGTAGATTCAATAGAAATTCAGAAACTAGTTGGTCCATTAAGGTTCTAGGGAAGCAGATTCTACATTAAGACCCAGAAAAATGCAGTGCAATTATCTTTCAGTAATGGCTCCTTTGTGTTTGTTCTCTACTCCTGGGTCCAAAGGCAAGACCTTTTGCATACTATGCAAGACTGAACCACTGAGCTACACAACCCAGCCTGAAGATCAACTGGGATCATCAAATAACTAATTAAGGTAGCTAGCTGCAGACAGACATCAAGATTGTTAGCTCTTCATCTCTTGAAGAAGCATAGATGGGAGACTCTAAAAGCATTAAGAAACTCCCAACTGTGAATGATCAGACATTGGTTGGTGATAATGCCCATGGGCTAAGTTCAGAAGAGACAGTTGGTCATCTCATACCATAACCAAATGCTGGTTCCACACCAGGTAGATTCCAGAGCATTTACCAATTTCTTTAATGATGACAAACTTATTGTCACTTAACAACTTGCTGCAGAATTTGGAAATTAAAAGGGGAAAAGCATCTTGTAACAAGTTTTGTGGTTTAGGAAGAAAACCGAAAAGAGTTTAGAAAGTGTTGACTAATTAAAATTTACTCCCTCTTTTTCTCACTTAGCAAATAGACTTCACCGTGACTGCTTCTTCAGACTTCTACACTATTTCTCAGGAGATTCAATAAGAAAGCCACATCACTTCTTCATATGTATGAGACAAGTACTGATGAGGACATGGGAAGTCAGATGTATGTGAGAAATCTCTCAGCATCTCCCTGGTATGTGTAGTGTGTGTGTGTGTGTGTGTGTGTGTGTGTGTGTGTGTGTGTGTGTGTTTGGAGAGGGAAGAGTTGACAGACAAACCAATGGCTTTGGCCTTTACTCTTCCTCTCTGTTTAAAAGGGGCTTGTTGATCTCCTAAGCTCCTAAATTCTTCAACAGACTGGCTTTTATTGATATTTATCCTTTGCTTAAAACAAGGAAAACTGGCTGCTTTCCAACTCAGCTCAGCATGGTTGATACATGGCTACTCCACACAGAAGTGGGAGGAAGAAGGACATTACACATTCCCATGTCCGTATCTCCTTCTTGATACCAACATCATTAAGTTCACATTCAAATTTCTGTACAGTTAGTCACAACTCAGCAGCCAGTCTTGGAGCCTAAGAGTCTCCTCTCAGTGAGCATGCTTCCTCTAGATAGTTATACTAGTACTCAGCTCATGGGTTGGTCACTTGAATTGAATTTGATAATTTTCACGATTAGAAACAATTAGACCAGAGCAAGTGCTTGTCTACTGCCACTGGGGCTTCCCATTTCCCAGTATTAAGCACAAAATGTTCAAGGGTCTCAACATAGAGTTCCTAAGTGGAGCAGGAGAGAAATGATATGCCTGTGAGGGTATTTTTCTTAGAGTGAGTGGGTATTTATAGCACTGTTATAGCATCCCACTTTCCTGAAATTTTAGGTGCTTGTGTTATTATTTACCTGGTACCAAGAAGCTGCAAGCCAATAAACACACAGCTCATGAAAACAGTATACTCTGGGATAAAGTGCTCCTTGATGGGTTCCCTTTTCCCAAGTACACAGACAAATTAGAAACCTTAAGAAACTTTCAGATAATGTATAGTTAATGTGAGGTACATTAGCTATTAATCCCTCTGGGTAGTTATTCAGCAGAGCCATGCTACTCTGGACTTGAAAATTGGATGTTGGACCAGCTCCTAAAATTCCAGTCATATCATCTATAGATAATTGTTTTAAATTTCAGTGCACAGTAACTCATTAACTGAATTCACTTTTAACATAATATTATATCTTCATGTTCATCGGGAAGGACTCAGAGTTTCTGATAGCAGTCTGTGACACATGTCTCTAATAACAGTTTTCGCTCTGCCATATTTTCCCCTTTTTTGTCCCCTTCAAGGTACACTACTTATTGAGCAGCTCAGGCATTCTAAGATTAAACTGATGAGATCAGGCAAGTTTAACTGCTTTGTTTTCTAAAAGCCAAACAGACTGCATATTTACAGGATACAAGTAGTTCTGTTAGACAGGGAGGCACCACTGGGGAGACAGATGCTTATTAAGTTCATGGATTAGGGCAGGAGGAGTTTGTGAAGGACTGCTTCCAGGGCCCAGCTCTCGGCATTGTGATCTGGGTCCCACAGTTGCCCTGGCTGTGACAAGTCAGCCAACTGGAGCCTGTTCCAGGACAATCATCAAAACCATCCAAGTCTGTTTCCTTTCTCTTGCTTGTTTGTAGTTTACTGTAATGTGGATTTAATAAAAACACCTGGCTTCACCAGTTCTTTTAGACTGTTTCAGATCTGGGCAAATTCAAAGGTGATTTTAAAGAAGATAAAAATGTCCTGGCAGAAGTTATCGTATTGCTTTATCGAAGACTGCAAGTTGAAGTACTACATGGACCAGGAATGGAGAATTTGAAGGATCTTGTCTTTGTTTCTGATTTTAGTGGAAACACTTTTGAGTTTCTCTTCATGTAAGTTGATATTGACTGTGGGCTTGCAGTAAATCTCCTTTATTATGTTGAGGTATGTTCTTTGTATCCCTAGTCTCTCTAGGACATGTATCCTGAAGGTGTGTTGGATTTTGTCAAAGACAAACATTAATTTCCCAATGAATGGCTTACTAATACAATGCAACATTCTTTGCTATGTTTAACCATGGTAACCTTTAAAACCATGCTTCAAGGTGCATGGGAATTCCTTTATAGTGAACTCCCCAAACCCCCATTCCCTATTACCTCTCCTTCTATATCCTTCTCATTTTCAAGCCTTTACATCATTTTCTCTCTCATCTGTCTTTACTTTGGTATTACTTATTTGCCTCCGTTCCCAAGCCTTTCCCCAAGTTTTAAAGAGAAATTGCTACAGAGGCATGGATACAATACATGGGCTGACAGTTGTTAGCTGCTCTTCCAGGATGACCTAGATTTAATTCTCACCATGGGCATGGTGGCTTACAACCCTCTGTAACTCCAGTTCCAGGGATCCAATGTTCTCTTCTGGACTTTCTGGATACCAGGCACAACACAGTGCACAGACACACACACAGGAAATACGTGTGTGTGTGTAATTATGAGATGCTTACCATGGTCGTTTAATCAATATAATTTATGGCTTTAAGAAGAAACTGAGTTGCAAATGAAACTGTGAAGACAGGAAGAAGGTGGTCATCTTCACACCAGTGAGATAGGACTCAGAAGAAACCAAACACATCCACACCAGATAGAGAATCAAGAACAGGTCAAAGTAACTGTCACACCAAAGTCAAACGTGGAAAATATATAAGTTTATTGGGGGGATTTCCAGGAGTATAGGTGAGAAGTTACTTACAGAAGCAGAGATGACTCAAAGACAGCAAGTCACTGAAAATCCGCATGTCACTGGGGGTGATGACTCAGGAAGCCTGTTATCCTTGGAGTTCTCTGCATGAACACGCAGTACAGACCCTTGAACTGGTTGGAGAACCTCCTCCCCCAGCAGTTGTTTCTTGGTTCTGTAGCCCGTGTGGATTTTGTTTCAGCTTTCCCATACTTACGAACCGTGTTGACTTTCTGCATCTCACGATCCTCCCACCTCTTCCTGGAGGGAATGTTTCAACTTGGAACTTCTTGATCCTCAAAGGATGCACCCTCCAGGATGAAATTCCTCAACTCTGAGGAAAGTGTTGCACCACAAAAGAAAATGAAGAAAGGAGTTGATGAGGATTGTTGAAGAGTTGAGGACAGTCCAGCATGCAGAACATGCTTTCCTCTTGTTAATATATAGTTTATTCTATCGGCATACAACTAATATGTTAATAACGCTTTCATTATATAAAGAATGTCAACCAGTAATGGTGGGAGAACCCAATTCTGAATATTGATCACAATATCATATGGGCCTCATAACTATGTATGGGACTTAGAAAACATTAGTCATAGTAAAATGTTTGTGAATGTTAAATTACCAAAAATTAACTCAAAGTCAAAGACCTAATGAATTCCGTGTGTTTCTGGCAGTGTGTATCAATGTTGTATGCTACATCTTCACCATACTAAACATGAAAACAAGCAGGTTCACTCTGCACTGTGCATGCTGTTGTAAAATGCCAATAGAAACATGGTGCTTAACTAAAGAAACTTTAATTAACCTTTAATATTTCCTATCATAATTCTTAAACATATAGGTATCAAATTAGTGTATATTTATTTTGTTTTACATTGTGTTTGAATGTTTAACTTAAAATAAAATCACTGCTTGAGTTTCTGACTTAAATTTTAACATACAAAATTAAATGAGTTTGTCCTGGGCTTCAGACAATTTTTCAACAATTTGTGGAATGACCCTAGACATGCTTCTATAATTGTGTTTCTATAATTGCATTTATGCAAAACAATGCTCTCTCTCTTGGTTATTATGAAACTAAAACATTGATCAACTCTGAAAAATGTTTAGGATGTTCTCTGTCCTGCTGTATACAACACTCAGCCAATATTCAGTTCTTTATGTAAAACTGAATAAGTTTTACATACCCATCACTGTCTGAAAATTTGTCTCATCTTCAATAAGTAGTAAAATGATATGCACGCTAAAGAATTGTTTTAAAAACAGTTTTGTGATTTCTTATGTATATTTTCTTTACTTCCAATTTTTATTAATTTTCTGCTGCTATGATAAAATACCATGACTAATGAGAACTTAAGTTGAGTGCAGAGGGAGCAGCCATAATAGTGGAGTAGGTATGGCAGCAAGAAACCAGAGAAAGAAGCTGAGGGATCACATGTTCAACTACAAATAGAAAGCAGAGATCTAACCAGAAGTAGAATAAGGCCAAGGACTCTCCAGCCAATTGAGGACCAAGTTGGCATTCAAATCCCAATGTTTCAGAGGCATTTCTCATTTAAACTAATTCACTGACAAACAAATAGAAATTTTCCAGAGTGAAAAGAAATGGGGACTAGAACATTGTAAGGGATAGCTGACTCAGATTAGGATTTGACATTTTTCTAGACCATCAGTACTCACAGGGCTTATTTGGTTTGTGGGAAAACTCAGCATTGCTATTGAGTTTATGAGAATCACATGGCTGTTTCTAATGGTTACTGCTCTCCCTGTAGAAGGATTGTACATCCTGCCCCACTGAGTTCAAGTTTAGCCCAGTGACTTGCTCTGGCAGTAGAGGGGGCAGAATAGGTCCTTTGTCAGCAGCAGTTTGACAGACTCCCCTATGGTCACACCATTGATCTTTTGCTTTGAATTCCTAATGACATTTCCCTGATAGAGGCTAAACCTGAACTCAGGAGAGATTATATATAAAACAAGACCCAAATTAATCCACATTAGATAGACATGTAATGCAAACTAAAGATATTGTATGAAGTTAACACAAGCCAATTGACTTTTCTTTCTTTCTTTCTTTCTTTCTTTCTTTCTTTCTTTCTTTCTTTCTTTCTTTCTTTCTTTCTTTCTTCCTCTTTCCCCCTTTCTCTGAGAAACAGTTAAAATACTAAGAAGAGTTATAAGACTGCAAGTCAACATTTATTTCCTCCTGCCCCATCTCTTTGTCTATAATTTTTTCATCAATGGTTTCTGAGTAAAAACAATTGTTTAAATGTGATAATTCCTGAGTATATCTGACAGTATTTGATATGAGGTTCCTTCTCCAGATGTCATAAACAAATCATAGAAATGTGACCAGGGGTCTCTGGCCTAGTGCTGTCACTGACTATAACCCTGTAAATTCAAGCCCAGACACACACATTGTTTTGTCCAAGTTCTTGCAGCCAAGGAATGACAAAATGAACTACAGAGTTAATACTACAGGGCAGTTTCCATTCCAGACTTCAACCTCTTCAAGGAATTTCAGTAGGCTACAATGAGCTCTGACACAATATTTTTGTCTTTGAAACATTTGGAAAATGACTCATGTATATAACAGACACCACAGGAAAATAGACATGAAGCATTTGGGGAACAAAATTATAACTTCTTAGTCTGTTTCCAAGAACTGAGAGGAGACACTGAAAGGAAGGCAAACAGCACGGGCTCTCTACCCTCATTGGATCAAAGAGTAAATGCTCATCAGGACAAATAAATTATGTGGAGCCCATGAGCACATGAACTCCCAAATCAAAGTTATTTCATGACCACAGAAGAAGGGAGGGAGAAACAGTACAAACCCACAAGCAAAATATCTCTGGCTCTCTTCACATGGAGTCTTCTCTTTCTGGTTTTCAGAAAAAAAATGAACAGATGTCACCAGCCTCTGCTTCAGCTCCATTCACTCCTTTTTTTTTCTCCATGCAGTGATACAGAGCTGTTTTTCTTGTCTTCTAAACAACAAAAACAGGGATGAATATAGATTTATGGAGAATGGTCATGACTTACTAAGTCACTCAGGAAGGGAGAGGGTTCTGGTGCATCTATGATAATATAGCCTTGACTTTTAGGGTCTCATACATAGGTAAATAAATTCCTTTGCAGGAATTTCCAAGTAACTAACCCTGATTCCTTTCAAGAACTCTCTCCCACATGGTCATTTCCACCATCTATGTATTGTGGGAATGCTTATTCAACAAGGCTGATTTTTATGCTCAAATAAACAATCTACCTCATTGAAATTGAGTACAAGTTAATATTGAGCATGAAAGAATAATTTTCACTTACAGAAACCTTAAACTGAATAGTCATTAGTACTTTTGATATTATGAAGTATGTGCTTATTATACCTTGTCTAAGTTAGGGTTTTACTACCTTGAACACAACCATGACCAAGGCAACTCTTATTAGCACAACATTTAATTGACACTGGCTTACAGGTTCAAAGGTTTAGTCCATTATCATCAAGGCAGGAGCATGGCAGCATCCAGGGAGACATGGTGCAGGAGGAGCTGAGAGTTCTCCATCTTCATCTAAAGGCCAATAGAAGACAAGCTCCCATGTGGTTAGAAAGAAGGTCTCCTTGCCCTCTCCTACAGTGACATATTTCCTCCAACAAGGCCATTTCTCTCAATAGTACCACTCCCTGACGTAAGTACATTCAAACTACTATATACTTTAATGACAGGCAACCATGTCATTTCACTCCAGCCTGTTAATGACCTCACTAGCTGATGATAACAACCAGATCATTTGCATTGTGAGTCCCTCTCATTTCCATGGTACAGTCTATCTTATTTCTATACACCTTGCTTTGTGAGGTATCATGTGTATAACCAACATATCATGTGTATAACCTCTTACTATCCTTGTACTTGCAGTCTATCTGAAGCGACAAAAGAACCTACTCCTGTTTTCCCTGCTCACCTTCATAGAACACTTATATTTCTGCAAGATGTCCATTAGATTTGGAAACTCATTTCATAAGCATTCAGAATAACCTCATTTTCTAATGTACACCCAGCACATACATTCATCTTTTGATGATGTCATTTCAGCCATGATGGTTTTCTAATAAACCATCAATTCAGATGAGTTGCCTCCAGCACTGATATCATATATCTCTGCCCTAAAATACAGCTACATTTTTTCTTTCTTCTACATTCCGCCAATACTATTTGTTTTCTTAAATCTTTTCTCATGCGTTGACTGCATACATTATTCTCTTTGGCCATAAAGTGTCCTCTATCAATCTCTCTTCTTCTTTTTAGTCTCAATTTCCTGTAGGCATCTCAGCCAAATGTTTTAAATAATAGAAACTCATAGTATTCCCTACATGCACACGTTTGCTTAATAACATAGAGACATCAATCTTGCCTATACAGGTTTCCATAGTAGCCAAGAAAATGTTCTATCTGGTTCTGAATATTCTTTAAAATTGTCACCATCTTCTTCATATTTCACTATAAACACACCCCTACTCAGGAGCCATTGTAGGAAAAGATTAGATAAGAATATGGATGGGCATCAGAAGGAAATATAGACTATGTAGGAATTAATAGTGTTGAACAAGGGCACAAGAACCCAACACAATCCAATGAAAAGGATACTCAAAATAAGTAAGCCTCTGGGAAAGATGGGAAAATATTTAAAGCATTGTTAGTCTTAAAAAAAAAAAAAAAAACAGAGATGAGAGAAGGAATGTAATAACTAACCAGAAGAAAACTGTGACAGGCAGTAAACAGCTTTTAGTGGCTGTTGTGTTCTCTAGGAAATCTGAGCAATACCCAGAAATCAATCTTAAAAGAAACTCAATGTTCCAGGCCACTAACTAGGGATTCCAGGGCTTTATGTAGCTGTTATTTCTCACGTCCAGACCAGAAAACACAGAGGGGGGAGGGGAGGGGGAGGAAGGGAGGGGAGACATGGAGAGGAAGAGAAACAGGGAGAGGGAGAGAAACGAGAGGGAGAGGGAGAGGGAGAGGGAGAGGGAGAGGGAGAGGGAGAGGGAGAGGGAGAGGGAGAGGGAGAGGGAGAGGGAGAGGGAGAGGGAGAGGGAGAGGGAGAGGGGGGAGAGGGAGAGGGAGAGGGAGAGGGAGAGGGAGAGGGAGAGGGAGAGGGAGAGGGAGAGGGAGAGGGAGAGGGAGAGGGAGAGGGAGAGGGAGAGGGAGAGGGAGAGGGAGAGGGAGAGGGAGAGGGAGAGGGAGAGGGAGAGGGAGAGGGAGAGGGAGAGGGAGAGGGAGAGGGAGAGGGGGAGAGGGAGAGGGAGAGGGAGAGGGAGAGGGAGAGGGAGAGGGAGAGGAGAGGGAGAGGGAGAGGGAGAGGGAGAGGGAGAGGGGAGAGGGAGAGGGAGAGGGAGAGGGAGAGGGAGAGGGAGAGGGAGAGGGAGAGGGAGAGGGAGAGGGAGAGGGAGAGGGAGAGGGAGAGGGAGAGGGAGAGGGAGAGGGAGAGGGAGAGGGAGAGGGAGAGGGAGAGGGAGAGGGAGAGGGAGAGGGGGGGAGAGGGAGAGGGAGAGGGAGAGGGAGAGGGAGAGGGAGAGGGAGAGGGAGAGGGAGAGGGAGAGGGAGAGGGAGAGGGAGAGGGAGAGGGAGAGGGAGAGGGAGAGGGAGAGGGAGAGGGAGAGGGAGAGGGAGAGGGAGAGGGAGAGGGGGGAGAGGGAGAGGGAGAGGGAGAGGGAGAGGGAGAGGGAGGAGAGGGGAGAGGGGAGAGGGAGAGGGAGAGAGCACTGTCCAGTTCACCAGGCATAAAATGTCTGATAGCTCTCAAGGGCTCGCCATATCGACAGGTAGAGCAACCCAGCTTGTCAGATAACATCATTATCCCTGGCCTGGTAGGCTCTTTATTTAGCCCCATGCTGTTTCATGGGTAGTCCAGATGATGAACTCTTCCACCAAGCTTTGCTGAGAACCCATGTTTTTGATCTACAAATATCATTGAGTGCCATTCACATATCCATAGTAGATTATTTAAAAATCCAACTCTTTGAGTAGCAAAAAATGATAGCTGACAAAATCTATCTTGCACTAGAGGATGTTATTTTGTATATGAAAAAAATTTTTGATGAGAATGGCCATCTGTTTCATGTTCATGTAGCTGACACTTTGACGAACACTTTTATATTTAAAGAAAAAGCCCCATAATAATTTTTTACAACACTAAAGTTTATGTCTTTGTTCTCATTTTAATATTCATAAAATATTAATATGAATATATGCACCTATTTTTAATATTTATATTATACTTTGATATTGATATTCAAATTAATTTCTAAAATTATAAAATTGGATGACATATACTTCCTAATTTCAAAATATACTATATTACCAACAACAACAAGTATGATATTGGCATAAAGTTAGATATGTGGATTGGTGAAAATTCAAGGGCTGGACTTAATTCAAGTAGTTCCTGATATAAAGAAAGTGTCAAGTTGTATAAAAAGGATTCTACATAGAGGGGGTTGATGAACTGAGGAGTTTTCTTAACACCAACATGCAAGAGTATCTGTTCTACTGTTACAGTTCTCATCTGACCCACATGCGAATCCCACTCCCCCTCTCCCCATCTTCTCACAGTTATCCACTTGCTGCAAGAGCTTAAAATAATGGGCTTAAAATGGGACCTTTAATGATCTTTGAGATTTGGATATAGTTGCTTTTAACCTAGACAGATCCAATCAAAAGTGGTAGGCTATCTGTCCCTACAGCCCACTAGCCTCTCAAAGTAGAAAACAAGCCACAGAACCACAGCATGGGAAACTGCACAACCAATTCTCCCAGGCAACCTGCTCTGGAAATGAATGTCCTTGGCTTTGCAGCTTCTGGCTCTTCTACCTGGGAATGGTGCATGAGTGAGTTGTGGTTTTATTGTTTGCTTCCCTTTACTTACCTACTTACCTCCCTTAAAGTTGTCTTAGGAGCCTGTTAGATGGCTCAGAGTACAGAGGCATATGCTTCTGAAGCCTGATAGCAGGACTTCAAACCCAGGCACCATCAGGGTGGAAGCAGAGAACTGAGCCTGTTAGATTGTCCTCTGACCTCCGGACTTGTGCTCCATGTGTGTTCTCTGTCATGCCTGCCGCTGACACATACATAAAACAGTGTTTTAAAAAAGTATTCTATCTAAATTTTCTGGAATCTACTCCTATTATAAATGCCTTGCTTTAAAGGCAACCTTCTGGATTTACACAGAAAGCTCATGTGGGATCATAAACTTAGGATTTCTTGGTCACATTATTTGTTCTAGTTAATCTGGACTACCTGCTAGCAAACACATTTTTTTCCTTAATCTAAATTGTACACTTTTCCTTGGTATTGGAGTATAATTTAGGTTTTGATAGATACAAACTGTCTTAGTTAGGGTTTTTTTTTTTTTTTTTTTTGGAATAAAATCCCATCACTGAAGCAACTTGAGAAGAAAAGGGTTTATTTGGCATAGAAGTCCATATCTACTGCAGGAGGTCTGGACAGAAACTCAAACAGGGCAAGAACCTGGGGCTGGGGGCAGAAACTGATTCAGAGGCCATGGATGGAGGGTACTATTTAGTTGCTTATTTCCCGTGACTTGCTTAGCCTGATTTTATAGAACCTAGGATCATCTGCCTAGGGGTGGTTCTACCAACAAAGATCTGGGCCCTCTCACATAAATCACTAATAAAGAAAATGTTCTACAAGCCTGCTGATAGCTCAATATTATTGGAATATTTTCTCATTTGATGCTACCGCCTCTCTAATGATTCTGGCTTATGTCAAGTTGGCATAAAACTAGCCAGCACACTGGTGTTTTCAATGTTTACTTCAGGCTTAACATATCTATCTCCTGAAATGTTTATAATTCATGGATGACAAAAACCCTTTCTTGTGATCCTGGGAAATGACTAGCACATTATTTTTTTTATCTCTTGGGCCACAAGTCATTCCTCAGCCTCTTACCTCCTGCCATTCTTCTGCTCTACCCTGCTTCTAGTAACTACAATTCTCATCAGTTTGTACAATTTATATGATTTTAGATCGTACACACTGCTGAGATCATTCAGACTCTGTTGTTTCTGTGCCTATTTCCCTTAACACAATGATGTCAGTTACAGCCATATTGTTCATGTAATAGAATTCAGTTCTTTCGATGGTTGGCTAACCTTCTATCATATGTGTGTACCATATTTTCTTTTCCATTCACCAGCTGATGGATTGTTGGGTTGTATGAAATACAACAGGGCTGCAAGAAACATATCTTTTTAATATGCTGAATTAATTTTCTCTGGATGTGCGCCCAGTAGTAGAAATGTCTGGTCATATATAATTTTTATTTTTTTAATTCTTTGAGAAAACCACCTCTATCATTACAGAACTTTTATAAACATTGTACAAGCATATACTGTATTCTCTAAGTCATATTTTATTTTTAAAATCTTCTGCTGTCAAGACAAACTTAGAATAATTATTTTTCTAACTGAATAAGTCCCTTTTTATACTTCTATAGTCTTCAGAAAAACAATTCTGTCCTTAGATTATCTCTTCCTTGTCTTTTGTGATACTCAGCTAGCAGCAATTAGCTAGTGTGTTCAATATTTCATTGGAAGTGAGTATTTTTTTAGCAAATTTTTCTCTTGTTACCTGCCCCTTCTTAATATTCTCTAGTCTTATACTTATTGACACCCCGTTTTTCCAGCCTTCCTAACTATCTTGACTGTTTTCAGTTTCCTCTTGTCACATATTTCCAAAGCCAAAATAATTTCTTTTAGATTTTATCATGGCTCTCATTCCTCCTTGGTCCAAATTTCTGAATCAAATGTGTATTGAGAACTCTCTGCAAACATATCATCTTATATGTCCAGTTTTGTTTTCATTAGCAGCCTAGTGACCTTTTCTGGCCTGTGTGGTAGTACACATGTGCCTGTCAACAATAGGTAGTTAATCAAGCAACCTAGTATCAGGGACACTCCACCTAGAAGTATGACAACAGCTAGTTTTAACTAGGGTGATAATGAAAGGCATGGTCTTGGCTTGTAAGTTATCTATCAACCATTATCTTAAGATCAGTATTTATAGTTCAGTCTATTTTTTACCTACTAAGACAGTTAAAAGTTTTAAATTGTTTCTGCACACATAACCATCACTATTAACTGTTATATCGCCTCTATATTACATAGTCATGCATTTTCATATCTAATAATTAGTGAAATTTCAATGCATGAAATCATTTAATAAAAATTATTTTTCAATTAATTATCTGTCAATGGACCATTTGGCATTAATAAGTCTGTTGGTGTGCTCGGTTTGTCCTAGTTACGTTGAGGTTCCTCTCAGCTTCCAAGTTCATACAATCCTTGCTCTCCCAGAACAGCAAGGCTTTAAGTGACATTCAGTTGGTAGCCTTCAGCACCTGATCCCTGAAATAACCAAAAAACGATGGAAGGAATGTACCCAAATCTACTGTGCAACAGCTCAAATTGTGTCTTCTAGCACTTCACAAGAGGCACTATTCTTTCAGAAGAAAGGTATTAACATTCATGTTTACGATGGGACTGAGGTTTAGAAACCATAAGAAGTCTGGACAAAATTGCTGACCTGGCAAGAAATGTATCATGTACTTGAAGTTGGGTATGTTCAGTTTTAAAATGGTAGATTATTGATTGTCTACTAAAAGCTAAAGAGTAAAATAGCATAGATTTATAATAATGGTTACACGGTAATGATGGCGACAATCTTTTAAAAGTTTCATTGGTGAGTGAAATGAGTTGATGAGCTCTATTTAGCCTTCTTCCCTCCTTCCAATGCTCTTTCAGGTTTTTTGATCGCCACCAACTCAGAATACTGATTGGGTCCCAGTAGACCGTTGTCTGTCTGTCATCAGTACCTACTTTCCTGTAATTGCCTTGGCTCCAGAATAATCCAGGAGTTCATTTTCACTGAAACCACATAGGAAGCTCTTTTATTGCAAATTCAAATACGGCTGTTCTTCTCAGACCAGGGAGAGTTTTCTACATGAAGGGCTGAAGTCAGTCTGGACATGTTGCTTTAAGGAAGTCTGTGTTCATTCTGAGAATCTAATAGGAAAAGAGAAGTTGGGTTTGCAACTAAGTGGAGCTCCTGGGACATTCAAAATTAATCCTGGGAGCAGAGAGATGAGCCCCATATGTTTTCAATTTTCCATCTACCTAATAATTTTTACATCATCTTCATGAGATTAAATTCATTATAAAGACTCTTAATTCATTTTGCTATAGTTTGGTCATTATGCATACACAAGATGAATATAATGTCAGGTCCTTCTGGTAAGTGAACTATTTTCAGATGATTCACTTTAGTAATGCTTTACAGAGATTTTTATAATAGGAAAAAAGTCAAATGTAGTAAACACTGTTACTGTCTCTGTAATTCTTGCCACTACATCATATTCAGTGGGTTCAAACAAATATTCTACACTCTTGTTAAGAGTGAAAAGGCAGGCAAGGGAGTTATATACAAAAGAGAGATAATTAGAATATTCAGACAATGGAGGTGAAAGCTTCATGTGAATTACCACAGACACATCCTTTTATAAAGGTGACACAAAGCTGAGGACATGATTGCTATGGGACAAAACCTTTAGACCTTTTGAAAGCACTGAATAACAATTTGGAGAGTGTGGGTAAAAAGTCTTGAGATTTGTTTTTAAACAAGAACGAATAAAAAGTATATCATCATTTGTCTCCTGTCTTTTTTTTTTTTTTTTTCTCTAACACATGGAAATCTGCCTAAGATCAAACTCAGTTGCATAGCACAAATAAATGACTTCCCATTTTCATGTGCTGGGGATTTTTCCGGAGTACACATGTGGCCTATGGCTGATCCCTGTTTGACAGCTTATCTAATGGCCTTTTATTTAATTATGGTAGTATAAAGTGAAAGCATTATTTTTTTCAGGTGAATAGATTAAAATAAGGTATAACCCAGTGAGATGTCATCATGAGTGGGATGTCTGCCTTTAAGCCAGATGACCTAGATTTGAACCCAGACCCCATGTAGTAAAAGTACAGAATCTGGCCTATGGTCTACACACACACACACACACACACACACACACACACACACACACGCACCAACACACATATGCACACATGTACCTACCATGCACACACACATACCTATCATGCACATGCACACACATATACACACTAACAGACACACAAACACACACATCACATATGCATGTGCACACTCACACATGCACACACACAGAGCTAAATAAGTGTAAACAAAAATGAAATAAAATCACAAGATGGATAGAAAACAGGCATTTGCCTGCTGAAACGCACAGGTTTCTAGTACAAATAGAATGTTCACTCTTCAGTTATGGCAAGGCTTCCAGTTATAGATTCCTATAAGTGACATCATGAGAGAAATTCCCCAAATTTTGCAATATTCTTATAGTGTGTTCTCTTTAGAAGCAAGATACGGCTAGGTCAGTGACATGGTTCAGCAGGTAGAGGTGCTTGCCTTCAAGCCTGATGATATGAGTTCAATTCCCCAAGATACAAATGCTAGAAAGAGACAACCAGCTCCTGCAGGTTGTCCTCTGACCTCCATATGTACACTGTGGTAGTTGTGTACCCATAGAAATACACACACACACACACACACACACACACACACACACACACACACACAAAGTCAAAGGTGCAGAGATGAGGGAGCTTCCTAAGGTTCTGACTGGGCCCTTGCCCATCTGATCCTGTCAGTGGTCTCAGCACTATAGGAACAACAGGAAGACTAAGCAAGCTTTCTTTGGTATCACGCCATCACTGCAGCTTCTGAATCCTAACTGTCGTCATTGCCTTTCATCCTTTGCTTCTTCTGATTTTTTTTAATGTGTTCCCACAGGAAGTGGGTACAAGTCCCTACTTATCCCTCAGTTTTCAAGTACATTGTAATAGCAGACCGAGTCTTAGGGAACATGAGTATTTTCTATCACCCATTCTGACCTCCTATAAGCATGTGTCATCTTGTGTGTCTGCATTTTTACTCCAACTAGCCTGTCTCTGTTCTTTTAAAGTTAATGCCTTTCTATGATTGTCCCCTGCCATGTGAGTACATTGTCCCCTCATCTTAAGTTCTGGAATTCAGGAGTTAAACATGGGTCTTAGCTAAAAATCAAGGTGTCAGCAGAATTTCTTCTGGAAACTCCAGGGGAACATCTGTTTTTAGAAGCCACCTGCCTTTCTTGGCTCATGGAATTTATAGATCCCTTTCTCTGTCTTCAAGGCCAGATGTGTGACATCTTCAAAGTCTTTTCTCTGCCTCTGATTTCCTCCTTTCATTTATAAGAACCTGTGGGATTACAGGGAGACCACCCAGATAATGCAGAACAACATTTTATGTCAGTGTTCTTAACGGTAAATGTTCAAATTTCCTATCCAATGTAGAATAATTTTCAGGTTTCTTAAATTGGGATATGAACAGATCTTAGGAAAGGCAATATTTGGTCCAATTTAACAACTCGGGATTTTTTTCATAGTGCTCTCATCTCATGATCTTCCAGGTATTTGTTTATAATTAGAAAGTCTGCATATGGTAGAAACTTGTCTGCTGTGATTCCTGCTAAGGTGACACCTGATAAAAACTTAAGTTTTGTACTTCATAGTTCTTGCATCCTCATTTTTATTTTCTATGCACCCCCTCTACTTTGTAATTTAATATGCTGACCATTGCATTCCACATACACTATGTATGCAAAAATAGATCTGTCTAATGCAAGATCCATTTTAGAGAAAGAATGACAGTGAGTTCCATCCTGTGTCATTATTTAACCATGAAACATTACAACATCATTTAAAAGCCTTGAGAGTAGGAGGTAGTGATTATGAAAGCAAGGTTTCTAAGACAAGAAAATACTCAGACATTACCTTGATAAAACTGAGGGAACCCTCAAGCTCCTCTATCTCCAGGAAGAAAATGGTGCAATGAAGGAACTGTGCAATGAACAAAACCTCATATGGGAGACAACAGAGCCAGGATCTCTTGAAAGAGTCTCCACTGACAACAGCTAGGAACAGCAGCTCTTCTCACCAAACCTGAGATTGAAGCTGGCATCTCAGGTAGCTGCTCGAACATTTTTTGTTTTGTTTTGTTCAGAGCATTTCAACGTAAATGATAAAGGCCTTCAAAGCATGTTTTTACTTTATACAATCAGTTCATGTTATGTGCATAATCCATCTAAGCATCTTGAAGCACATGCAATATAGATAGCTTCAAAATATGTTTTTTTTTTTAAATGATCAAGAAAGTTTATTCAGGGCTTTAGGCATTGTGCACAGATCACAAGACAGTGGCTGCAGAAACAATTTGAGAGCTGCTATGGCCGGTTGGGTTAAGCTTCTGTACTCACTTTACTACAACTGATGCCAAGAAACTGATGCAGCTGAGCTGCAGCACTAAAGGGGACTCCAGGCTTCAAAGTAGTCTTCTTCGCCATCATCTGTGTGTGCTGCTCAGCCTCTGGCTTTGGACTAGACTTTTTTTTATAAGCTCAGTAGATTATTTCAGGCCCTCAGCTATTTAACTTATTTCAAAAGAGTGTTTAGTGGGCTATAAAGAAAATTAAGCTACTAAAAAAGAAAGAGAAATATTAGGTTTTGTTGCACCATTTAAACTTTAAGGCCTAAGATAAAATTGTTTTTAATGTTGGTTAGTCAGATTTGCGTTGCTGTAACATAGTATTTGGGATAATCAACTTAAAAAAACAAAAAAGGGAAAGGTTTAAATTAACTTCTCAGTCCTTGAGTTGGCAGAATTTGGATTTGACAGTTCTGAATTACTCAAGGTCAACTGTTCCTTTGCTCTTGGGTTTATGGTTATCTATGACATCATGGAGAGGAAGCCAATGGTGAGCTAGGTTGCTTATTCCAAGGCTGCTGGGAGCCAGGGAGAAGACATGGGAGGGGTGGGGTGACATTATATCCTTCAAACACATCCCTCCAATGACCTAAGTTCTTTCACTAGGCTACTTCTCCTGAGGTTTCCACAACTCCTTACAGTGTCATAGGTTAGAGACACAGCCTTTAAGGTGTGGGGGGGGGCAGGGGGGGGTCAAGGGATGTTGAAAGGATCAAGGTACAGTACAGGGTAAACAAATTTAGCACAAAGTGAGGTGATAGTAATCTCAGATATGCCTGCTGCTTATGTCACATGGTGTGTTGCCACTTTTCTTAGTGTTTTGTCAGTGATGAATGCTTTCCCTTTGTGTCTCACATGGCTTGCTTCGGTGATACTGTCAGAGAAGTGGTGAGCAAGCATGTGAAGACTTGACTCTCAGGCACTGAGTTACTGCTAAGCTTCTCTACTCTTCCTTTTTCTCATTGAGGCTGTTTTATGTAAGCACTGGCTCTGGGTCTGCATGATGGAAATCACAAAAATAATGGGTTCACTTTCAAAAACTCACAATCATTCATTCTGTGAGGAGGACACTCACATGTTATACATCATCTTGCAATAATAGTACATTAAGAAATAGGCAATTCCAGAGAGTACAGTAGCATAAATTATCCTGACTCTTTCTTGTATTCTCTTGAATTTTCTTGTAGCATCTCCAGTAATCATGTTGATGTTTTGCACAAATGTAAAGAGAAAGAAAGACCATGGGATGAATCTTTTGGTAGCATATTCTTGGATCCTTACAAAGGATTATCATGATAGCTTTGTGAACAGGGAGAATATGTTGACTTTTTGTGATAATTGATTATTTTTATGTTCCCTAAAGCTATAAACATTGACTTAGAACATACAGGCTTTACAAGAGAATAAAGAGGTCTGCCAAACTCTTTATAGTTAATAAGTAGGAATAAATGTTTCAATTTTGTAATTGATTCCATAATTGAGATGCTTCTAGAAGCTTTCCACTTTGAAGAAAAAAATGCCAGTAATTTTGAAGATAGTTCCTTCATTATTCTGGTGTTCTCTTTTACTTCTAGGGCAAAGATTCCTCTGGTATAGGCTGGACAAAACACTTGTTCTGTATATATTTGTGTAACTGGAAGCATTGATATTTAGTTTCCCAATATGATAGGGTTGTTTTAACTATAAGACTTGAAGAAAGATCTCAAGGAAACTGGGATGTCATATAAATTATAGTAAGTTGCTGACTTCTTTGAATAGTTTATAGAATGCTTCTTAGAGATAGAATCATTAATCATTACCCTAACTTCCCCTTAGCTGTTTTAATGTAAAAACAAATATGGGAATACTATTATCTTTTAGGCAGTGTAAAGTACTACTACACTTACTCAATCACACCTCAATTATATCTTGAAATATAACAACCCTTTTAGTAGTTATGTTGGTCATCCATGTGGCAAAATGGAATAGCACTGTCCACATTTAGGGTGAGCCTCCCTTCTTCAACTGGCCTAATCTATGAATTCCTGGAAAACCTGCCCAGACATTTGTTCCTATGCTGATTACAAATTCTATCAAGACGACAGTCAAGGCCAAAAAAAAAAAAAGAACTTTTTCATGTATCCTTTTACATAGAGATGATATCACTAATTTTAAAAGTCGTTTTCTGTGAGTTAATTCTTGTAAGAATTTATAGATATTGTTATTATTTCTACATTATGCACCAAAATGAAGGGATAAACATTGTAAAGAGATTATAAAGTGTATTTGATCCTGGCACCAAGGAAGAGTGGTAAGAAAGTTCCATATGATCACATATTAAAAAGTCACTAAAGATACTTGGTATTTGTACTTCTTGAAGTTTTGTAAATTTATATTAATAATGCTTATTAAATTTTAATTTCTAGTTTGCATTTCTGACCACAGACATTGCTTATGTCAGTTCCCAAGGTCCTTACGCTCCAGTAGGGCTACTGAGAAGCACATAGGATAGGCAATAGGCTTTGAAACTTGGGGTAGGAATATCTATGTTGTTCTACTCTCAAAATCCTAGACCAAAAGTCATATCATTGCTAATGGCCTCATAGCAATACATTCTATGGCTTCTGAGGACCATTATCCTGACCTGGGGAATAAGTCACAGTACTTAATTCACCTTGATTCTCTGTATTGACTTAAATTAAAACATATGATAGAGTTCTCTGTGAAAGAAAAGCTTCTAGGAAAGTTTGTTCAATTATAGAAAAACTCTCTGAGGTAATAGGGTGATTCTTTTATTAGTGGGGCAAGACTTATAATAGTTTTTGTCAGATTTACTGACTTGGACTATTTTGGTTGATCATGGAAATTAAAACCACTAATGCAAAACCAGAGCTCCTCCACAAATAAAATTGATTTTCAAGATGAGCTCCAAAATAAAACATATAATGCAGGCTTAACATGCCTCCTGGATCTTGATATAAAATAACTCAATCAAATTCCCTTTAGATATATGATGTTCATAAAGACTTTATGATTTGATTTTAAAACTAGTTCCAATTCTGAAAATGATCCACAAATTGTCACCCTCAACATCTGCCACACTGACTAGATGTTGAGAAGTTATTTTAAATGTTCTAGAACATGACTGTGTTATCAACTGCAGACACAAATTAGCAGATCAAGTCAGGCTAGGGCAGATTCACAGTGTTCTCAAAATGTAATAAAACACTTTGTTGTAAGTTTTTGCTGGTCCTGTGACTGTTGCCTGTCATTCTCTCTAGCTAGGGCAACCTTGAGGTGTCTGTTTTGGATAACTGGGAAGGTAGTTGGGTTTAAATAAGATATTTCGGCTTAGTGAAGGAATAACTGATTTTACTTGGTGATATTGTGATTAAGCAGTTCTTGGACTAAATGAAATAAAATGTTAGTGAAGTGCCACAGTATCCAAGTGTTGTTCTGAGTTTTATTTTTCGTAGTTCTTAGAACTGTAACTACTCACTGTCTTATCACTCCAACAGTCACAGCTAGTATGATCACTTATGGTGGGTCTTAGAATACCAGCCTTTTAAAACAGTGCTTGCATTTGAGCAAAAGATTTAATACCATAATGTAATGTCTAATATCCTCCATCATCAAAGGACGAGGATACTCACATGAACATACATAGTTCATAAGCAGTACTGTGACATGTACAAGTGGATGACATTAAAAAACTTGGAAGACATGTTAGACCCCAAAGGAAGATCTTTTGAAATAACGTGTGTCTTTGACTGCCTTTTAATTACAATACTGCACTAATTGCCTCTTCCACATAAATGCCATTAAGGCATGCTAAATATGTCTTTCAGTGACACTAAGCCTGAGGTGTCAGTCCTTCTGTTAGACAGTTACATTAGGAATTACATAAATTAAACATTAGAAATGTTTCCCAGGCCTCACAGACCAAACCTATTATCTCAAAATATAGAGAACCATTGCTGCCTTAAGAAATGTGGTTCAAGGCCCCTGTTATGGAGGTTGAACATGGCAAAGGCATAAAAGGATAAAAAGTTAGCCACCCTCCTGTAAAATACAATCCTTTGACTTCTTGGCAGTGCTGACAATCCCTGGTGGGTTTTGTGTGGTTCTGAAAGGCCACACAGACTTACTGGAGTAGAAGAATATAGATGAATCAGAGTGCATGTAAGTTGGTCTGCTGAACTGAGAAGCTGGGACTCCACAATGAATGACTAATTTTCATAGTAGTTTGTGCATATATATGTAATCAGAGTGAGGAAAATTGTCTTTTAATTTCTGACTATCCCCCAAAAGACTTTTGAGTTAGTATCAGACCACATGCAAGTTCACTTTATACACAAAGGTCATTTTGATTTCAAGACATAATGATGATTTTATGATTTGTTAAGTTGTAATTGTTAATCATTTGTATCAGTTTGCTAGAACCTTATCTAATATAAAACTCTTAATCTCAGTTCAAGCCATCCAAGAAGCAAGCATTGAACTTAGTTGACAAGCCTTTCTGTATTAGTAGAGGGAGAGTGCCAAGCCAGACTCTAGGAAAGGAGATTGCATTTGCAGTTTAGGCTCATGGAATTGAAGAAACAGGTTAGCCCAGAAGCTTCAGGCTAGATCACACCCACTGCCTTCTCTAATAAGTCAGTTCCACACAGATTCTGGGAACTCAAATATGCCTTACTATTTCAAAATGTCTTCCCTGGTACTTGTTAGTGTAGTGCAAGAGGAAGACCCTTTGTGGGTAAGAAATGAAGCAATCATTTGCCATTTATAACAGCAGAAAACAGTGAAAAATTTCCAGCTTTTTCCCAAGGCTTTGCCTCAGTAAAAGTTTTATTAATAGTATCAACCACTGGTAAGTAGTTTCTAGAATTATCTAAACAGCAGTAAAATATTTTTAAATTTCTCCAAAAGAAAACAAGGAATTCTTCAAATTAACTTTACTATAAAACCACAATGTGTTCACTTCAAAAGGGTCATCTTTTAGGCTACAAGAGTGAGAAGAGAAAGATCATCACCTTCTTTGGTTTTCCTAGGTCAATTCTACTAAACACCTGACCCTTGAGCAAACCTGAAACCAAAGGTCATAAAACAATTCTCCCATTTTACATTGAGACAGCTCTGCATATGCCTTTACTACTCTTCAGGAAAATTGTTAGGTTGAACTATCGCCCTTGGCTCCCCATAAAAATTCTTCATACATATAGAAATTGCTTTGTGTTAAGGTATTCCCTCAGCCCCTGGCACCTCTAAATTACATGGATACAGTCAGTTATCAGATGTTGGCCTTTCCTATCTTCCCATAAACCCTTTCTCACATCTTTGATGCTGCTCTGCAGCTTAATTGTGTTTCAGTGTTTCCAAGATGGCATAGAAAGTGTAGAACACCCATAAAAAGCACAGAAGTCATGTTTTCAGTTTCTTTGGTTGTGTGTGTGTGTGTTTTGGTTTTGGTTTATTTTGTTTTTCTGATCAAGGCTTGAAGTTTAATGTTCAGCTCTCAATTTAAAGGGAAAGCCCTACTAACAAACCCCTTCTTGCTTCAGCCAGAGATGGGTGGGGGAAGCCATCCTTGGCCACTGCCGGAGATGTTTAAAGGCAAGCTCAGTGGGCAGTTATTCTTCCTGTAGCAGTTCCTGTAGCAGGCCGTAAGTGCAGCCAAGGTGGGTAATTCCACTTAGGTCCAATTATTTGGCCTATTGTGGTAAACAAGATCTTTCAGGCCTGCTCAAGGCTGGGGGAAGGGCACAATTCCTCCTTTTTATTTTTTTAAAAGATGAGCAGTGTCTGCAGCTGGTTGGGGCACAAGATTTCATCCTGTCTAGGGTAAAGAGTGGTTGGGTGACCGTGCCTGGCTTAGGTTGGCATCTATATTGCTCCTTATAACCTGTCATTGAGGAAAACATACATAGCATTATTATTGATGTATGTCTCTGTCTTAGGTCTATAGGAGCTTAAGAACACTCTTACCTGTCTTTGACTAACTGGCCATCTTTGACACACTGTTTCCCATCCAGACCAAAGCCACATTCATACCATGAACCTGTGAGCATGCACTCAATGCAACTCTTCATAGAGATGGATAACTGACATGATGAATAGCTGAGTTTGCTGAGAGTGATCCTGTGTGAAGGCAACCAATCTGTTTAAGATACAAGGTTCAAAGGTCAAAAGCAACAGGATTATCCAAGCAGTGTAGAAAATAAACTTGTAAATGGGAATGTTCCAGGTCCAATTTGGAGTCATGGCTCAGTATGTATTTTTTCACAAAAAGAAAATGGAGCCCAGTGGCTGCCTGAAAGATTGATCCATCAAGTGGACACAAATCTTGAGCCTAATAATTATGATTCTAATGATGAAGATGGCTCAAAATTCTTATCAGCCAGCTGATTTAACATGGCATAGAGTCTCCACTCTTACTGAAGAGTGTATTTTATCATTACTTAAACCACCCACTATATAGCTGGTGGCCAGACTTTAAGTCTGATCCCTGCCAACCAGCAGTTGGATGTTTTCAGTTTCTTAGAACTTAATTTTTAAAATTAAAGCTTAGACAAGAGCTTTGTATAGGGAACTTGGAAGCCTTAATCAATTTTAGTTAAACGGAATGCCCAACACCTTCCTGGCTTACCACAATGATTCATTGACATAAATTTGGTACTGACTGAAAAACTGGACGAAAAGTCTCAGTAAAGAAGAGTATTGTCTGAAAATCATGCATTGGAAACTATTATTCTTCACATAGAATGAAGCATGCATCCACACCTGTAAGCATAGACTTTTCTTGTCAAGTGAGGCTCATCAATGATGAACCACAGTGGTGGACCCTGAAGATGGGAGAGACTCAGGGTTTGGGCATGTTAGCAAAACCACTATCCTTGCATCCCTGTGGTGACTATCTGCAATGAGAAGGAATAACAGCGCAAATGTCAAGTCAGACATAATGATTTGTCTTTGTTAAATGAAATTTGGGGTTTGTGGTTCTCTCAAACCTTACAGTCTTTATCTAACCTCAGAATCAGCTCCTTTATGCTCTAACTATGATTGTATTTTCACATTGTACTTAAAATATACCTAGGTAAAGAAAGAAACACTTTGAAAGTGGACATGTTCTCCAAATGAAACCCTTTTCTTTGGCAAACGCAATCAAACCATATACACAAAAGCTTCATGGAGTTGAGGCATCTCCTAGCTTGAGCCCAAGGGGTACATCAGGTCCCTTATTAAAAACACACATGTTGAACCATCTCTCAATGATTTACAAATTCTTAATTTTGTCATCCACAGAATAACAAAATCGACATAATGAAAAACATCATTTTAAGTAATAGACATGAAAGTTAAGGTAGTTGATGTAGAGTATGATGTTTTCTACATTGATTTCCTTCATTCTCACAAGCTAACGCCTTTCTTCAGTAGATAGTTTTTCATGCAGAAACTCACAAGTGACAGTGGAGTGCTCAGTAACAAGCAGGGCATTTATATTCCTTCCCTTCTCTCTAAGGCTCAGGGAGCATCATGGAAAAAGGGATAGAAAGCCAATAAGAGTCAAAGAGGGAGGGGCCAAAGCAAAGCACGATCTGCTAGTAATCAAAGGGCCTCATGCACACGAAGTCACAGATATGTCTATAAGACCTGCATGTGATCAAGCCAGTCAACATTTTAGTGTGAAGAGAAGAGGGAATTCCCAACTGAGAAGGCTTCTTGGTGAGATAGAAACAAAAATTTTAAGGCCCCTGGTAGCAATGGTAGAATGTAGAAAACATCATAGTCTACATCAACTACCTCAACTTTCATGTAGTGGACACGATGTGCCTGCTGTCTTGACCTCTCCACCATGGTGGATGGAATCATTGAACCATGAGCCCAAATAAACTCATTCTCATTTATATTTCTTTGTTGGGGTGTTTTTGATCACAGGAATGAAAAACAACCTAGACAATCATCATTTCTTTTATGCTTATATTGAAATAAGGGCTTTCACAAAAAGAAATAAAATGCAACTGGGCTATCCAAGTCTTTAAGAAGGCAGACTTGGAGATAGGCTCCAGCTTGCAAGGGTTTTATTAGGGGAAATTCCTGTGTGAGAGAACATGAGATGGGAGAGAGCCAGGAAAATTTCGAAGAGTACTCAGACTATGAATCAAGTCTGTGCTCCATGAAGGAGAGATGGAAGAAAGACTGGGTAGAATCCTCTAGACTACTTTACAGCTGTAGAGAGCCGCAACAGGGCAGTGAAGGACACTTGAAGCTGCTGTGAGTCATTAGAGAGGTGACTGCTGCAGGGCAGTGGACTTGCCTCAGTCACCAAGATATCCATGGTAATTGACCAGAAGCAAGGAGAGCATATGCTGCAGAAAAGTAGTTTCAAATTCAAGGAACAACTGAAGGATACTTTCAGCTAAATCCCAGGTAGCTACTGAATTCATGACATCCTCAGCTGTCATGCCAGCTAATAGAGTTTCAGAATTCTGACACCACCCAATCAGAGCATCTAGTAAGTAATGACCTATAAATGTCATACCTTGTTACCCACCCATCATTGGAATGGCCTAAATCCAGGCTTCTTGGGCTTAACATTTAAATAGCTGTCATCAGGTATCCATGCCATTTACTAACGAAATACAGCAGTTTTCAAACTTCTTATGCATACTTGCTTTCTCTCTGTAAATATATTACCTTAGCCTTCACTGCCTAAAACTATATAGTTAGTATTTTCTTGCACACATGCAGGTTATAAATCCATATTTACTGAAATGGGTCCACTGTTTAGGATGCAACAAGGCTGAAGTCAATTTTGGGGCAGGGAAAGGGGAGGATTGACCATTTATTTTAGAGTTCTGGGAAAGAATAATTAACTTCCAGGATCTTTCAAAAATGTTAATGAAATTTAATTCCTTGTGGTTGTGGGACTAAGGTTGCATTGTCTTTGCTGGTTGCCAACCGTGAGGTGAGTCATTGATGGTTTTAAACTCTGCATCTCTAGGAAGTCCTTCTACCAATACCTCTCCCACCTCTTCCATTTTTGTGTGTAGTGTGTGTATATTTTATGCATATGCATATATATGTATATCCGTGTGTATATCTGTGTATGTGTATGAATGAAGAGGCCAGAGATGCAGATTAGATCTCTCTCTATCACTCTTTACCTTAATTTTTGAGAACATGTCTCCACTGATCCTGGATTTTAATGATTGGTTATATTGGATTCCAGAAAGTCCTGGAGCTCCTCTATTTCCTGTTACATCAGTGCTGGAGTTACAGGTATGGGCCACCATGGCTGAGGTTTGATTCAGGAACTGGGGATCTGAATTCAGGTCCCCATGCTTATGCATCAGGCAGTCTAGAAACTAAGCCATCTTCCTAGCCTTCACTTCCTTTCAACTTTCAAATTTTTGACATTCTCTTTTGATGCCCATCTTTTTCATCTTCCCCCTCCTCCTCTTCCTCTTCATCTTCCTTTTCCTCTTCCTCCTCCCACTCCTCCTTTTTCTCCTCCTCCTCTTTGTGCTGATTTTGAGTGTCAACTTGACACAAGCTGGGGTTATCACAAAGAAAGGAGCCTCTCTTGAGGAAATGCCTCTATGAGGTCCCTCTGTAAGGCATTTTCTCAATTAGTGATCATGAGTGGGAGGGCACATTGTGGGTGGTACCATCCCTGAGCTGATGGTCCTGGGTTCTAAAAGACCAGCTGAAAGCAAGCTGAGCAAGCCAGGGGGAATCAAACCAGTAAGCAGCACCCCTCCACAACCTCTGCATCAGTTCCTGCCCTGTGTGAGCTTCTGTCTTCACTTACTTTAATGATTGGCTATACTTGATGATACAGCAATGTGGTGATAAACAGCAATGTGGTAGTGTAAGCTGAACAACCCCTTTCCTTCCCATCTTGCTTCTTGTTCATGATGTTTTGTGTAGGAATACAAACCCTGACTATGACAAACTGGTACCAGCATAATGGAGTATTTCTGTTGATGGCCTGACCATGTTTTTGGGAGGACTGTGGAAGGATTTTGGAACTTTGAGCTAGAAGAGCCACTGGAATATTAAGAGCTCTATGGGATGTTCTGTAGGAGCTTGAAAGATAATGTTGAGAACACTGCAAATGTTGGAGGACTGGCTTGTGAAATTTCAGAGGGAAGACTAAAAACTCTTATCATGGACATTGCTGTTTTGATTGTAAAGATTCTGTGTTTTGGTTAGCTGGGGCTAACAAGATATTAAATTTCATTAACAAGCTGTGATTAACAAGATATCAGAACTACTATAGCAAAACCTTTGCATTACTGGGACCATTGATGCTGGTTAGCTGGAGCTAAGAAATTTGCAGTGATTAAAAAGAGACCAGCATCACTAAAGTGAAATATTCTGGGAAGTGTTTCCTGAGAGCACAGAGAAGCTGTGTTCCAGAGCCACAAAGGGTTGTACCTCCTGTTGACATCCAGACTTGGTAATATATAAGAATCACCCAGGTGGTGTTGGTTTTGAAACATGGAAAGGTAGCAGCTGATGCTTGGCACTGTGTGAGGCCAGGAGAAGCCATTGGTGAAGGTACAACTTCAGTGGCAGTTGAAGGCAGTTGAAAGGGTCATGCAGAGAAGCTGAGGCTTAGTACGATGAAAGGAGCCTATGAGAGGCTATTTGTGAAAGTATAGTTGAGTTGCAGCAGAACACGGCAGTGTTTTGGGGATGCCAGTACCATGAGATGACCATCAGGAATAACAGCAGCAGTAGAGCACAGGCAGCTAGAGCCTAGAAGACAAGGTGTATGCTCAAAAGAACAGAGCTGGAGAAGTGACCCAAGCCCTTGGAGGAGCCCAGGAGCTTGAGAGTAGATCCCAGACATTGGATGGTTAGAATTTGATTTTGTTTTGATTGTGACTGTGTCCTGATATCTTTTCCCTTTTAAAGTAAGAAAGTATTTTAGTAGAGGCCACAGGTAAGAGACTGAATTGGAGAAAGACTTTGAGTTTCAAAAGAGATTGGATCTTTTAAACACATTGAAATTTTAATTTATAAGAATTTGTGAAGACTGTGGGACTTTTAAAGTTATTTAGATCTTGAGGATGAATAAGAAAGTAAGGGTTGAGGCTTAAGAGTAAAACAATGGCATAAAATTTGACTATCCTCATCTGTGTAAACTCAGCACTGCCTAGTTGAGTAATACAGGCTGATGCCCATTTGTATAGAAGCCTAATTTTATAGAATACTTGAAGATTCTTTATATTTTCTCTGCTCTTGCACGTATCTGAGAGTAGTACTGTCTTGCCTTCCTATATCTGGCTTTGTCTCTCATTTCTACTAAAAGGCTTCCTTCTTACTTAGACATTTCAGGATCTGTCAGGCCTGATACACAGAAGGAAATGAGACATAACCAAGAGCATATCTGTTATGAGTGATGGACATACAGGGAGTACCCTTTCCCCTGCAATGACTCCAGAGACGTCCCCAACCTCTCAGATAACTCATGTTTTAGAAGCAGGCCAAGCATGTGCAAACATATCTGAGTGCTGTGAAGAATGCACCGTTATCTCCCCCACATATAGAAATTTGCAAATTATCATTTACTCATGTTCATAGACATATATTCTTCAAATTTCAGCATGTAAATACTTTGCCAGTTTTACTGAACAGATGTGCAACCGACTGTTTCATTTCTCCTTTATGTGGCTGAGGTCCTGGTTACTTCTTATAGGCTCCTTCTTGTTTTGCTCCATATAAAGCGTGTAACACTGAGAGGTAGAACATAATAGATGGGCATTTAAAAATCTTCCTGGCAGTGGGAAGGACCACTGCTTAGACTTCCTGCCCAATAGTCCTACAGAGTTCACACTCAGTCTGTTTAAACCACTTATCTTTAAAGTGATGTTGAATGATTTTTGTAAAGGTAAGCTAGTTTAAATAAACTCAAATCTTGCCTTCCGTGTATGGATTCTGTCTGTGTTTGTCAACTCCCAATCTGCGAGGATAAGAAAACAAGAATAAGCTGCTCTTAAAGTTTCTTTACTGATGCTCTTTGTCTCTGGGTCTCCAAGTCTCTGGTGTTCTGGTTAATCCCTCAAATAAACATGAGAATGTAATTCACTCTGAAGAGTCTTGCATATTCCAGACAATTCTAGAAACACTCAGCACAGTAGTTTCTGTGAGTTGACAAGAATTGTTCGTCACAAGCATTAAGGAACTGAATAACCATTGGTTTTAAAAAATTCTGTTTTCCATATTTTATTTAGAAATAGTTGAGAGGAGTTAACAGACAACAGTCCAGGTTACCTTACATGGATAGTTGGTTTTCAAAACACCAGAAGTCCATAGAATTGATGTTACAAATATTTCTATATTAGTGTTCATTTTGATTAGAGACCTATCTGCTCCTGACAGCTTCCTGTCATGGATTCTAAGAAGAAATTGAACATCTTTGGAGTTACTCCAGTTGTGAGAAGACAGCCACTAGGCAAGAATTGCCTCTTTCCATCTACAGACAAATTACTGTCTAGAAAAGGACACACTTGCAGAATAGTCGACTGATTATATCTGCCTAGACAGAGTAATCAGCCCTTAATAATTCTGCATCACTAAGGTCTGTCAGATGATTCTGGGCCAGAAGGCTGAAGATTTGATGCTCCAATGTTCGGTAGTATAGGGGCTTTCCAGGTGTTCAGCAGTCTCTATAAATTGGCTAAGTTTTAGAAACTATGCTTAGTGCTTCCCATAATTTCAGTTAACTCAGTCATTCTGGATTTCTGACGGAGTTGAAGACCTATAGTCTCATAGCCAATCCTGGCTATTTGACAGAAAAGATCTGAGTGGATGATTTTCAGCTGACATTCATTCTAAAGCCAAGAAAAAATCCAGGTTCAAAACTAAATGTTTTAGTTAGGAGAGATGACAGAGATTCTGGTTAGTCAACAAAATGATGGACTGGGTATTAGGACTATCTTGTACCTCACTGGTACAATTAGGAATAATTATGCTCTAATTGCATTTTGAGAGAAAAGTTTTATTTTTAACAGGAAGGGTGAAGCTAGGTGATGAGAGAGAGAAAGAGAGGAGGGGCATGGAGGCTGATGTTCATGTGTCTCCACCAGTCAAAGATTATATATCTAGGTTGGGTATTGGGTTACACTTCTGATTGAGTATTACCAAATTTATAAAGCCTTTGAATAACATTTTAAAAAATGTATAAAAGCAAAAAGGAAAAGGGGGCATGGGATAGGGGTTTTCTAGGGAGGGGAAATGGGGAAAGGGGATGACTTCTGAAATGTAAATAAACTATAAAAAAATTTAAAAAAAAGAAATTCTGGCTCTGTTTGTTGCAACTGTAAATCTATTATCTTTGTTAGTGCATTTAATATAATACCTGTGTGGGCTCCCCACCTTAAGAATTTCAAAGTAAAGTATAGTTATTTCCCTAGACAGAACCATTTTTTAAGTAACTCCAAGAAAGACAACCTGCAAATGGATAAGATGCTTCTGAACATGATGCAGAAAGCTTAGTGCATAGCCCACGTTATTCTACAAATAACCTGATGCAGAAAGTGTAGTGGATAGCCCACCTTATTCCACAAATGTGTAAGATAAACCAAAGCATTTATCATCACTTATGTGGGACTAGAGAAGCAAATATCAGTTAAATTTTCTTTTTACAAAACAGCCATTTTTAGGAATCAGAAATCTACTTTATAGAGGAATGCTTCTCAACATGACAAAATAACATATTATTTTTGTTATATCATGTTTCATGACTGGTGATTTTTTCAGAGTTAATTCTAAGAAAATTAATTGTTAAGAATAAAAATAAGGATGGCAGTAGTTGTGCGTGCCAGAGCTTGGGCAGTGATGCAAGAGGATCAAGATTTCAAGGTCGGCCTTGGCTACATAGCAAGTACAAGGCCAGTTCAAGCTACATAAAACCAGATATACATGTATATGTATATGTGTATGTGTATGTGTATGTGTATGTGTATGTATATGTATATATTTGCAACAAACAGAGCCAGAATCTCTTAAAATCAATGGTTATTCAGTTCCTTAATGCTTGTGATGAACAATTCTTGTCAACTCACAGGAACTATTGTGCTGAGTGTTTCTAGAATTGTCTGGAATATATATAAAAGGAAAACCAGACCATGAGCCATTGAAATATCTCATTGGGTACAGGTGTTTGACTTATAAATCTGGCAACTGAGTTAAGTCCCAAAGGCCAGTCTACATTTGGAAGGAGAAAACTAACCCACCGAAGTTGTCTCCTGACCTCTACAAGTATATTTCGGCCTCCTATATATACATATCACATACTGCACATACTTGAGTGATTTCAATAAGAACATCCTTCCTGCATAGGTTTATAGATTTGAATGTTTATTCACCAGGGTGTGGAGCTATCTGAAAAGATTATAATGATTGGGGGTGTGGCTTTGTTAGAGTGGGTGTGGCCTTGTTGGAGGAAGTTGGAGATAGGCTTTAAGACTTCAAAAGCCTATGCCAAGCCACGAAGTTTTCTTTCTCTTTCGGCTGCAGGTGGATCTCAACTACTTCTCGAGCACCATGCCAGCCATGCCTGCCATTCATGCTACCATGTTCCCTGCCATGATGATAATGGTCTAAACCTGTGAAATTGTAATCAAGTTCCCAATAAATGTTTTTTTAAAAGTGAGAGTTGCCTAGATGATGGTATCTCCCCACAGCAATAAAACAGTGACTAAGGAACATACCAAAACTAATAAATGAAAAACAACCTACTAATCTTCTTTTATTAAAAATTGGACTGTGGTATGTATTGTTGGAGAGATTACTTCATTTAAAAATGATGGATTCATTCAAAATTTCATGCATAAACTACTATATGCCAAAACCTAGGGTGTCTTCTGAGTCTTTGGTGTGCATTTGTGAAGAAAGTGAACATTCCTGTGCTCAAGGACCTTGCCTTCTAGAGAAAATTCAAAGTAATGTAATAAATATATGTAGTAAATTCAGAAGTCATATGTACTTTAAAAGGTTCTTACCATTGCAGAGCAAAGAAACAAAGAGTATTTAATGGCTAGAATGAAAGCAGGTTTTACAATATAAAAGTATGGTCATTGAGAAGGTCATATCTGGCCACCTATTTAAAATGCATACAACAACTAGACATGACTGCATCTAGGAAGATGCTCCAAGCACAGGCCATATCTAATGCAAAGATGTTAAGCCAGGGAACTAGTGGCTTGCTGGAGAATATGGTATCTACAACATTGTTATCATAGAAGCAGAGAGTAGAATGGTTAGTGGAGGCTGGAGGGAGCATGGAGAAAGGGTGAAGAAATATCTAACAATAGGAGTGAATTAAGAGTTAGATGAAAGAATAAGTATTGGTGTTTTGAGGAATAGCAGGGTGAATAAAACTAAAGATTTAAAAACAAAGTGAGTAATCTAAATGTATTTTTCATGAAGATGTGGTAACAGTAACACCTAATACATAAATCAAGCATTACGCTATAAAATAAATACATATAAATAGTAAAATCAAATATATAAACAGGGAGACATCAAATGTGACTTTAATAGGATGTCACATAAAGAACTGGTGTTGTAGCTCATATATTCTATGGATTTGTAGGCCATTGTAACCTCTTCCTCTTTCTTTCTGCATAAAATGGTTCATTATTGCCATCTTTTGTGGAGACAAGTGATACAGTATGATTGACAGTCAAATGAGTTTCTGCCCCTGTCTTAGAAGAAATGAAGGAAAACCAAAATACGTCAAACAACAAAGAAAAGGGCGATCACAATAACTCAAGGATTCAATAGCAGTGGTCTAGCTAGAGTTTAGTCTATGTCAAGATAATCAATAGAGGATTTTGAAGGTGAAAGTGATGTGTCTATGGTTTTGACCTGAGTCAGTATTATAATGGTGCTCAGCTGAGTTGCAAAAGGCTGCACTGGAATAGATTTGGACAGCAGATCAATGCTTCAGGCATGTCCAGGTTTTGTTGTCTATTGGAGATGACTTCATAGCAGGGAAGGGTGAGCTGAGATTAACTCTGGGATGGATAGACATAATGCAAAGACTTTGAGCTTCCAGGAACATCAAGAGATGGGCACAAATGTAGAAGACAAGTTGGTCAGGCTGCGGGCCCTGGGGCATCATAATGATGAGTGGTATGGAAGGACAGAAACCATGAAAGGTGGACAGGGCTGACAAAAGATGCAGAAGATAAACAATGAGGATAATCCAAAGTCAACAGAATGCAGTGGAAAGCATGACAGAGCCACCTATGTGCTCAAAGTATAATTATTAGGTATTTATATGCTATTTATTTGCTACTTATATGGTAATATATTATCTATATCTATATCCTCTATACCTAGAGATATCTTGTTTCTTCCTAAGATTATCAATATCTAAAATAATCTACAACAGTTTATAAATATAACACTTCATATGAATCATTAAAAAATGTATCCTTGGGTGTAACAAGAAATTTATATCAATTTAAAGACAGGAAAGGTTAGCCTTATCCAGAACCTTTGATAATTGCTCAGTATGAATATACTTCAACCTGGTTTCCTTGTAATGGTTTAGTGATTAATCTATTTTAAATCAACTGAGACTTACTTTTATAAATATATTTTAAGAAATCTTAACATAGTAGAAGGTCAAAATGTACAGTCTCCACACAGAAGAGGTGAAAGTTATAACAAATAACTTCTATGGTACAGTTGTTGATTTCAGTTTCAGAGCTCAATCTCTTTTTTTTTTTTTTTTAAATGTTACATATACCAAAGAAGACAGTCATAGCAGAGAATATGAGCCTCACCATTATCACTTCTCTTTGCTTTTCTACTTCTAAATAATTGGAAAAATAGTATAACTAGCCATTACACACACACACACACACACACACACACACACACACACACACACACACGCACTGCTGTAAAAATGTTACTTACTGAAGTGTTCAGTTAAAAAAAAGGAAATGGATTAAGTAGTGAAAAATGAAGTTACATGTGGAGTTTCAAATACAAATATTGTTGTTCCAGAAAGTGTTTGTGAGCCTCAAAAGACCACCAAGGAGCTAATTCTGATGCAGTTGCATTAGGGTCTTTATTTACAAGCTGGAGCTTGGGCCATTCCACTGTCTCTGGTAGCAGAATGGGAGAGTGCAGCCCCAAGCTCTTAGGGGAACAAGGTTTTTTTTTTTTTTTATAGGAAATGGTGATCAAGCAAGAGTAGTTTAGGCTGGCAAGTGTCTAATTGAATAACTACTGTATACCAACAGGTGGGTGCTCTGAAGCAAGACCATATACAATCATGGACTAATCTTTGATTAACTGTTGCTAGGAAATAGCTAGGTAGTAACTCTGGTCAAGGATAAGCTGTGGGGTTCTTCCTGGTACATGGGCACAGCTTGGGTTCTGTTGCAGGTCAAGTTCTCAGGTTTATTTATTTATTTATTTATTTATTTTCTTTAAGATAGAGACTGGTCCCAAGATGCAGTAGGTTTGGCCTCTCAATACAAATAATACAAATACAAGTACAGCATAATGAGATCTAACGGCTTTCTTCATGAATAAGCACTCCCCCATGAGTCATCTATAGCTAGCAGTGTAATTAATCAATCAAACAGCCCATATTAAATAGATCAAATTCTTCTAACTTTGTTATTTCCTTGAGTTAGGGTCGTAGTTTGAAAGACACAGATATTAAAGACATGTTCCTCTGACCTAAGTGGTATTAGGAGGCTGCAGACATTTCTATGTGGAGTCCAGTCAGAGAAAGAATTAAATCATATAGGATCTCCTCCTGAGTGGGAGTATGGCCCTTGGGCAGCCTCCTTATTTTGTGTTTTGCTTTCCGGTTGCATTAGGACTGCCGGTTTCCTCTCTTGTATGCTCCCTGCCTGAGTCCTGAAAGCAGTTGTGTCTAGTAATCACAGATTAAAGTGGTAAGCCCAAATAAAATTGTTTATCATAGATTTTTTTTGTCCCAATAATAGAAAGCTAATTCAATCACAAATCTGATGTCTTTAGGATGAGTTCTTATTGGTTCAGGGTTTGTCATAGAACTGGTCATAATGAATTGTTGAGTTAGTGTGACATGCTTCTGTCATCACATCATGTAGGTGGGAGAGAATCTCTTTGGAAAAATACCCACTTGGTGCTTAATAGGATCCAATGGTTGCCTAGGAGATCTTGTCACAAGACTGCTGCATAATACAGATGCTTGTTGACCCAAAGAGAATAGTCCATGAGTAAATACAAGAGAGGGACCAACATGGAAGTCTCATTGACCGCATCACCCTTTTAGAAGTGACTCTTCATCTCCTATGCTCCATTTATCAGATTAAGTCACTAGGTCCAGTGCATGCACAAAAGCCAGAAAGGACACATAAGCTTACACGTATTAGCAAATGATAAATTCACATTCTAAAAGGCTGTTCTCTGCTCCTAAGATGGGCAACGTTTGGGCTCAGTGGTGGCTCTAATTCAGTCTTAGTTGTTGTAATAAAACATTGACAAAAAACAAGAAAAAGATTGATTTCATTTATAGGTTACAGTCTGTCATCTGGGGAAGCTGAGGCAGGAACCTCTGAGACCACAGAGGGATGCTGCTCACTGACTTGCTTCTGGCTTGCTCCACTATTTTTCATATGCAGCCCGGTCCTTCTTGCCCAAGGATGCTAACCCTCACAGTTAGCTAAGTCCTCTGACATCAATTGGCAGTTAGTAAACTGTCCTGTAGACATGCCCAGAGGCCATTCTGATGGAAGCAATTCCCAATATAGATCATCTTTTTCCAGGTCTGTGGAGTGGAGGTTTGTGTCAAGTTGTCAAAAACTTATCAGCACAGTTGTTAGATATAATGATGTGTACATATTATCAAGACTTTTAAGCTTTTTGTGCCTGGAGTTTTTTCCTCCATTATAGACATCATCCAGGTGCACTGGAACTCCGTGGTTTTAATTACACCATCTTTCTTCCAGGCAAGGATAATTATCTTCTAAAGTAAACATCTCAAAGAGCAAACCACTGTTTCCAACCACTGTTCTTGCTCTGCAGCTTAAAATTGTCTGGGAGTTTCTACTGTTCAGGACAATAGACAAAGTTTTAACATGGTTTCTCTAGATTTTTTTTCTACAATTTACTTATTTATTTTCTATTTTTGATTAAAATAGATTCTTCTCTCATACAATACATCCTGACCACAGTTTGCCCTCCCTCTCTTCCTCTCAGTTCCCTGCATTTCCCCCATCCTTCATTCCACTGCTCCTTCATTTCCTCTTCAGAAAATTGCAGGCCTCTAAGAGACCACAGCCAAACAGTACAAAACAAGATACAATAAGACAAGGGCCCTCATATCAATGCTAGACAAGAGAACTCAATATGAGGGAAAAAATCCCAAGAGCAGGCAAAAAGAGGCAGAGACATGCTTTCCCCCGCTTTTACAAGTCCTACGAAACATCAGACAGGTCTCATGCACACTGCTTCAATTTCTGTGAACCCATAAGAGCCCTGTGTAGTTGATTCAGTGGGTCATATTCTTCTTATGTTCTCCACCCTCTCTTGAGTGGGACAAATGATCCAATAAAGAACTCCAATTTAGACTCCATCTCTGCCTAATATCTGGCAGTGGGCCTCTGCATCTGCTCCTATCAGCTGCTGGAAAACACCTCTCTGGTGAATACTGGACAAGTGCACCAATCTATGGATCTATGAGTATAGCAGAATATCATTAGGAATCATTCATTGATTTTTTTGGCAGTCATGTTTAGTTGTACACTAGGTCTCTGGCCTATCTAGTCTCCTGTCCCTAACTACCCAGGCAGTATAGAGCATGGCCTCCTTTTATGGGTTGACCACTCCAACAAGTTTTGCACCTCAGCACATCTTGCAAACAAGATAGTTTGTAGGTGAAGGATTTTGTGGCTGTGTTGGTTTCTATATTTTCTTTCCATAAGGCTATGGAAGAAGACTGCCTTCTTGTGCCCAAAGAGACTAGATTATAGAGGTATGACAGCTCTTGAATGGGCCTCAGGGTAGCCCACCTCTACAGGGAGCTCTGTTCCAGTCACTGCACTGACTTCTTTCATTTCCTCCAGTTATTTTTCTTTTTCCAGTACTAGGTGCCTTCACCTGTTATTTTTTTCTAGCTTGGATGCTTTCTGTATTAGTTCCCTGACCCCAGGCCCTTAACATGGTAACTTCTCTTTTCAATCTGCAGGAAGAATATATTACGCTAGACCAGCCTGGGCCATCTCAAGATTAACTCTAAACAGTGGAGCTGTTAAAAGATCTTGGACCTAGAATCTCTTTAGCACATCAATCCTTAGCTAGATCAAACTGAATTCACTTTAGCAACTAACAACTCTGCCATTTTTATTTCTCAGCATGAAAAGATCTTGGATTCATTCTTTCTGTTTCCATAAAGGATGTTTTAGTGTTGTACACATTATTAATACTATTTCTGCCTATATTAAACATGTTTCACTTTCCCATGAGTTTTTGGCTGGGGTTCCTTTACTAAGTCCATTGACAAAACTCAGCTATACTTTGACTTTTTCTTCTTTCTCAAAGGTTCTACTGGACTTCTTTTCATTCTCTAGACCTTTATTTAAAAGTCCTCTAATTACAGAAGTGTGGTTGAGATCTTCTCTGTAAGTAGACTTCAGGTTCTACTTACAGAGATAATGAGTGTGTCTGCTCTCATTCTGGTGTACCCCAGCACTTAGCTGTACAAGTAAATGCAGGGCTTCCTGCCGCATGCTTTTTAGACAGTTGAATAAATAACCATTGATTTCATGACCTCAGGTTCAAAACCAAGAAAGTGTGTGTACATACTTCTTTGATTTTCAGTGCTTTAGGACTTGATTTTAGGCAATGGTTGATTTTTTTTTTTCTACAAAATAAAGGAGTACCCATCTTCACGGCTGTATTGGGTTGTGTTTATCAGTCGTAAAAGCCATCCAATGGTTTGGAGAAAGGCGATTTCACCACCCTTGCCTTCTGACATTACAGCAATATGCCTGAGCAGCTGTGCAGTACAAGAGCTGCTACAGAAATCCTTCTCTGAAAAGCTGAGGTGATCACATTACAGCCCAAAGCCTGGGATCTGGTTGCTCTTGCTATAGACGCCTGGAAAGCTACAAATGTCATTAGTGGCTATTAAATTCCTTGCCTTGGCTTTCAAAGACTATCTCTGATGTTTGCCTCTGGGATCTCTCATGGCTGTAAACTCTATAAATTGGGGATGCATTTTCATAGGGATACATATTCTTTGAAAGATTCTATGCATTTTTGCCCTTCTGCAATGAAATCAGAGGCTGCACTTAAGAATTCGAACGGAGAAGCAAATCTTGGAATTAAGTTTATGTGAGTATTGGCATGCTCAGGCTGTCTTCTGAACCCCACCCACTACTCCCTTCTGTTTTACCATGTTCAAGCACTTTCATTCTGCATCTAATTTTAATGTGCAAACCATCTCATTCCCTGCAATTATAAAGCATGTGTTAGCACTTAAGCAGCTGGAGGGGGTTGCCTAAGGTAAGAGGATTGATAGCATAGACCAGGCATCTTTAAAATGGCTTTGTATGATCTGGCAGTGCTAGCTAAGACTTTATGTTCATGGTTCCAAGCTGTCTGTCCGGGACTTGGAGAAATTCAGGCAATGAGCACATGGGAATATTTTATTCCTGTCACTTGGTGCTGATATTTCAGGATATTTTTGCATAGCAAGTGTCTAGTTAAGGAAGTCTGAAGGTATTCACAATCTGCTTTCTTTAAGGAGCTGGAAAGGGAATAAATTTGTCTTAGGATGATGGAGAAGTGATTGGAAAATATGAGTAAGATCTAACAAAACTGTACTATGTTCTGACGGCATTGCAGAAAGCAAACAGATTTGTGAAAATGCAGATTTCACTGCTACCTCACCAGAGCCTCTTCTCATTACATCTTCAAAATTAAGGGGAAAAAATCAGCTTATGTCTACACATTATCCTTACCTTAAGGATAAGGGGTGAGAGTTCACATTTAAAGTCAATACTTTGGATAAAAATAACCACGGGAATCCAAAGTAATCTTAGAAAATTCTTTAAACATCTGTAAACTTTAAACTACTCAGAATTACAGTAAGTGCCCCAGATTTTCCATCTGTTTTACATACATAACGTTTTCCAGGCCTAACCTAATTGTATTTTAATGTAAGCAGTAAAACCAAATAGGGATGTTCTGTAGGTACACTATTTGCCTTCTGATCCTGAGAAAATTCTACCTACATTGGTAGCATCTCAGCAGTGGACAATGTTATAACTGGTGATACTTAAAAATTGTGATTCCTACCTTTTTTCCTTTTTTTCTCCCAGTGATGGTTTTTTTTAGGGGGGCAACACTAGGTTCTTAGGTTTGACTAAGTAGTGCAGTTAGATCCAACAATATGATCAGCAGGTACAGGCACTTGCCACCAAACCTGATGGTCTGAATTTGATCCCCAGGACCCATATGGTGAAAGCAAAAAACAGACTCCAGCGAGTTGTCCTCTTAACTTCATATGTGAGCCATGGTAGGCATAGATACATTCACACATGTACAAACACACAATAAAAAAACAAATAAGTGTAATTTAAAAAAAAAGATGGAGTGGTTAAAATCACATATGATAAATACATAAATACTAGGGTCTGATAATTTCGAAATATCATATATATAATATAATATATATATATATATATATATATATATATATATATATATACACACATATAATACAAAACATCATAACTCAGTTTTAACTCACAGCCTATGGCTGAAAGTATTGAGTTGTAAGAGTTATTCATTTGCAGACACTGCTGTGAGAACAGAATGAAGGATGGGAGTGAGAGGCAAAAGAGTCATATGAGCAATCCCAGGAATCAGACTTGGGAGACCAGCATCAGAATGTAGATCTGAGTTTATTGCAGAGCTCATACACTTATATACAGTGTTTTAGCCAATTCCAAGGCATAAAGCTTTGGCCAATCATAACTTGTCACACCGTCACTTTGCTCTAATGAAAGCTCTGCCTGATGAGGTTACTCAGAAGGAGCCGGTTAGGAGGAGCATTGTCACTTGTTAGGACTTGCATGAAGATAGGGAAGCAGCCACTGCCTTCACCTCAGTTCCTTTTTGCTGCCTCACTGATGTTCACGGAGCCATCTTAGATCTAATGCAATACACAGAAGATCAGGACTCTTTGAGAAGGTGGCAGCTTGCTCTCCATCCAACTTTTTCCTTCACAGGGTTGACCTCCACATCTCCCATATACTGCTTGATGCTAAGTAGACATATTTTTGACTTACTTTTTCATCCAAAATATATTATATATGTTACACATCTATTACAAGGTTGACATTTCTTTTGTATCAAGTTTAGAGCAGAAAAAAATCAGGAAGTAAAAGCCCTCTGACTTGTACAGATTAAGTTAATTTATGAATAGGCAAGGCCAAATATTTTTATTTTTAATACTTTATTAAATGTTTTATAATTTTGTACAATGTATATTTTGATCATATTAACTCCCAATTCCTCCTGTAAATCTTATCAGATTAACCCCCATCTCCTGACCTTCCCCAAATTTATGGTCTCTTTTGGTAAATTGTTCTAAGTTTAATAACCCACTGACTCCAATTTGAGCCATCCATATACTTTAGAGAGAGAGCCATCCAC
This sequence comes from Arvicanthis niloticus, assembly GCF_011762505.2. Classification (NCBI taxonomy): domain Eukaryota; kingdom Metazoa; phylum Chordata; class Mammalia; order Rodentia; family Muridae; genus Arvicanthis; species Arvicanthis niloticus. The sequence goes on along the minus strand of NC_047667.1, from coordinate 27,024,963 downwards.
TGGAATATGGTTGATCTCTTAGGAGCCACACCCTTAAAGAAAACCCGAGTATGCCTTGGAAGGCATCTAGTATTTCTTCTTAGAAGTCTTTACTTATCAGAGTCTACCTCCTCAGCGCTGGAACATGAAATCCACAGTACAGATGTCAAGCCTTCACTTGGCCTGTGCTGTGACATTTGGTTCATTAATGTGTTGTCCTATTTATAAATTAATATCTTCTTTCTCTAACGGTTTTGTGAGGACTAAAGGAAAAATGTAACTCTGTTGCTGTACATTAAATAAAGGTAATTCCATTTAACTTTATTTTTGTAAGGTCATCAAATCTTAGGTGTAACATGTTACTTATTTATTTATTTTTCAACCATAGCATTTAGTGTTCAGGACAGCAAAGAAACAGATACTGTGTCCTCAGGTGAGCCACTCCTGGGACTGGGCTGCGGTTTACAAACTTCCTGCTCTTCTTAGGAATTTAAACTAACATTTACTAAATCCTTCATGCCTTAGAAGATCCATTCCCTAACAAGAAGTCATGAAGATTCAGAATCATTTAGCAATTATCTTTGTGTATATGTTAGCAAGTCGAATAAGAAATGATTAGCAGCACTTGGGAGGCAGAGGCAGGCGGATTTCTGAGTTTGAGGCCAGCCTGGTCTACAGAGTGAGTTCCAGGACAGCCAGGGATACACAGAAAAACCCTGTCTTGAAAAACCAAAAAAAAAAAAAAAAAAAAAAAAAAATGATTAGCAAAGAAAAAAAAAAAAACAATGGGAGGCAGGAAGGAAATGTTTTGTCAACATCTGTCCACAAGACATGGATGAATTAGAGTTAGTACAAAAAGTTTCTACTCCAGGATGGATTCTCTCAGTTATTTTTATTCTCCTTCTTGATGTATGTTGTGATTCTATATGATCTAGATAACCTTACTGATTTTGTTAAATAAGCTCTTCTGTTCTTGGCCTCGAGAACCATACAATGTTCACCAAGCTGTGATATGATATAGACGTTATGAAAACAATTTGGCATGATTAACCAATAAGAAACAAAACACAGCTATGCAAAAATTAGCACACTTTTTATGTGTATGTACATGCACATGTGAATGTGTATTTGTGGAGATATGCCAGATATGTGCAGGTTATGAAAACAATTTGGCATGATTAACCAATAATTTTAAAGTATTTGACAGCAGTGATTTAGTTTGGGGATTCTCATTTATTATTTTTATTGTTAAATAGTAGTTATGCACATTTATGAAGCACAGTATAATCTTTGACATATTTATATATTATAGAAAGGGCAACCAAGCTAATAAACTAATAAACACCAGGCGAAAATACTTATCCATCACCTTAGTATCTTTTTTCTCTTTCTCCTCCTCCTTCTTCAATTGTGATTATATAATATCTCTGTTGGTAAAATTTTTTAATAATTTATTTTTATGTTCCCTGCTGGTTTTCCTGCATATATGTCTCTATGAGGTTGTCAGAAGCCCTGGAACTGGAGATAGAGACAGGTGTGAGCAGCCATGTGGGTGCTAAGAATCAAACCTGGGTCCTCTGGAAAAGCAACCAGTGCTCCTAACCACTAAGCCATCTCTCTGGCTCCACCATTGTTCATATAGTGATGTTTAAATCTATACTTTTATTATTTTAAAATATCTAGATGGTATGATTAACTCATGGCGTAATGGTTCACTAAAGCTTCTTCCTCTACTTGGACCAAAATTTAGTAAGACATCTCTTTCCTAGACTCTGTTCTCCACTCAGCCCCTAGTGATAAACTTTCTATTCTTCAGAAAAATCGTTATCTTTAAATATATGTGTGTATTCATATGCATATGTATATGCTAATGTAATGGATACACACACATACAGAACATTTTCTTTACACATTCCTTGGTTTAAGGTATTTTGTTTCCATAACTTGGCTATTATCAATAATGTTGAATTGAAGAGTGCAAATACCTCTTTGATATATATCTCAGTACACACACACAGAGAGACAGACACACACACACACACACACACATAATGTAGGAATGTGAGGACATATAGTATAGGAATTCTATTTTCATTTTTTGGAAGAACCTTCATCCAGTTTTCCCAAATAGTTGCATTAATTTACATCTAACATTCATAATGGTTCCCTGCATCTTTATTCCTTCTCATTGCCCTCTTTGCTCTTGACACTTGTTACTATTTATGCATTTGATAATGTCCATTCTAACAGTAGTGGGGTATAAACCGATTATGATTTCAATGTGAATTTACCTGATGGAGTGACAATCCTTTTCTACATATTTGCACTTTAAAATTTTAAGTACATTATTTATTATTATTTATGTTTCTTTAAAAGAGTTGAGTGTTTGATGTGAATAATATAAAAGTCTATTTGGAAACGAAATCTTAAGATTGTACTGTTCATGTATATAGACTTGAATTCAAATCATAATAAAACATTAAATTTTATTTACCCATTTGGCTTTGACTTTTTATGGTGAAATTGACTACGATATAATGAATTATATTCGTAATGAATTCATTATACAATGATGAGGTTTTGGAAATTTACGAATTACAAATCTTACTGATTTTTGATTGAAAGATAGGTACTATTTTCATATCCCAGGTTGTGCTTCTAAAGATGGTGATTTTTGAGACAGCATCCCCCTGTGTGGACCACATGGGTCTGATAGTTACTCTTTCTTCTCAACTTCCAGAGTCCTAGCATCACAGCTTCCTATTGCATCAGGCTTAAGATGTACTTGTAAGTAATAGTAAGCAGTCATTTTCCAAGTAATAATGCCGAGATATGATAAGGAATGTATTCAGGCAAGCAGAATGTTCTCAAAATTCAAAGGCATTCTTAAGGCTGTTAAGTTATATTTCATAACTCTTTCTTCTTTGGAGAATTAAAACAGAGATCATCTCATTTTGATGTGTTGTTTTCTCTTAAGTACATGGATTAACAAATTCATTTAGTTAAAAACTCTATTGTTGGCTAGATGTTTTTTGAAAAGTTTTCTCATGGGGCTGGGAGATGGCTCAGTGACTAAGAGCACTGCAATTCTTCCAGCAGGACTTCCCCAGAACCATATCAGGCAGCTCACAGCAGCCCACAAGTCAAATTTCAGGCAATTGGAGTCCTTTCCTGACCTCCATGGAAACTTGCACATATCTGGCATACCTCCACAAATACACATTCACATGTGCATGTACAGACACATAAAGAAAAGTGTGCTAATTTTTGCATAGCTGTGTTTTGTTTCTTATTGGTTAATCATGCCAAATTGTTTTCATAATGTCTATATCATATCACAGCTTGGTGAACATTGTATGGTTCTCGAGGCCAAGAACAGAAGAGCTTATTTAACAAAATCAGTAAGGTTATCTAGATCATATAGAATCACAACATACATCAAGAAGGAGAATAAAAATAACTGGGAGAATCCATTCTGGAGTAGAAACTTTTTGTACTAACTCTAATTCATCCATGTCTTGTGGACAGATGTTGACAAAACATTTCCTTCCTGCCTCCTACTGTTTTCTTCTTTGCTAATCATTTGTTATTCGACTTGCTAACATATACACAAAGATAATTGCTAAATGACTCTGAATCTTCATGACTTCTTGTTAGGGAATGGATCTTCTAAGGCATGAAGGATTTAGTAAATGTTAGTTTAAATTCCTAAGAAGAGCAGGAAGTATGCAAACCGCAGCCCAGTCCCAGGAGTGGTTCACCTAAGGACAGGTGTGTTTCTCCAGCTACCAAACCATACCTGGGGAGATGAAGTTCACATGCTCAAAAAGTAGTCAGAATTAAGAGAATCATTGTGAGTTTAAAGAGAAACTGATATAAGCCCATCAAGATTAAGATGAGAACACTCGTGACAGCATCACACAGTGCTACCCTTTCTTCCTCAGCCTGCTTTACTAAGTCTCCTACATCTCATTACTTCATGTTTGAATATTCATAAATGATGCATGTCTGTGTTACTCATATTGATTCCATGACTACTCTATCCACCCCATTGTTTGCTTGTGAGTTACCATTTTCCTCAGAGTTTTATATGAAAAGTTTTATATATTCAGCTTCTTAAGGCTCTCTCATTTTTTGCCCACGTCCCCTCCTCTTGGAGGTTGCCTTTCATTAAAGGGGTTTCTGACATGCTCCTGTTGAATGCAAGCAATGTCTTCCATCATTTTCTTCTCTCTGTTTTGCTTTATATGAATACTGCAAAAATGTTCCCAGTTGTTTTGAGGGAGTACACCTTTTATTACATTTATTTTAAATTGTTTTAGAGAAGTATATGTGATTCCTTAAAGGAATAAGATAAATCTTGAGAACATGTAAGAAAGTTAATTTTAGTTCCATTTAGTTAATATTCAAACTTTCTTACAAAAATATTTTATCTATTACACATAGTAGGATATGTTATTCTATTCAGGAGTACATCAGAAGGTTTTATGATATCATCCTATTTAAAAACTTCCCTATTAAGGGCAATAGAGATTGCTCAACAGTTATGATCCCTTGCTGGACTTCCAGAGGACAGGAATTGTGTTTTTCAGCACCCACACTGTGATTTACAACCACCTGTGACTCTAGTTCCAGGGCATTTTCAATGGTACCAGAGACACATGTGTTACACATACATACATGCAGACAGACATATAAATACATATAAAATAAAATACATATAAAATAAAAATAAGTAAGTGTAAAAATCCTTTCTTAAATAATGTGGAGAAAATATAAATAGATGCCCAATAATAGAAATAATGTTAACAGAAAAATTGGAATACTCCGTATCAGCCCAATACATTTCTGGACCAAAGCAAGGGAACTACACAGAAGAATTGGTTGTTCAGTAGGATACGAAGCAGAGTGCATCTTCATACTTTTGTTATTGTGTGCTCAGAAAAAGATAAAACAAGAGGTCGGAACATGGGATTGCTACAAGCTCTATGGTGTGGGTTACTAAGTTGTTTGAGGGTGTGGTTCCTGTGGGAAAATATAAGAGCTAAATGTGGTTATAGTGGGATTTAGGACTATGAGCAGAAGACAGATGTTTAGAGTATCCAACCTGGATGCTAAGACTTAGATAATAGCAACAACTAAGCAGATGTAACCACCATGCCCCTGCTGAGCATCCCTTTAGTTCACAAAGTATTAGAAAAGAGAATCCAAAGAAGTATCTTAATAGAATACTAGCTTTCAGGTTTTAAGTGGCTTAAAAAGCAAATATAGGGGCAGAATAGATGGCTAGTGGATAAAGTGCTTGCTCCATAGTCATAGAGACCATAATTCATGCCCTCAGAACCCTGGTAAAGGCCAGTCAGTTATGACAGCCACTTAGAATCCCAGCATTCAAGCCAACAAACTCCAGCCTTAGTGAAAGAGCCTTTCTCAATAAATAAAGTGAAGAGTGATGGAAGAAGACACCTCATGTTAACTGTGTGTCTCTAGACACATAAACACACATGCATGTGCACTTACACATACAAACATGCATAGACAAATGCACATTGCAGTTATACAGAAGAAACAAAAGAAGCCAGAAAACAAGCCAACAACAGTCAACCCCACAAACAAGGATACCAACATGGTAGACAAAACCCTAATGTGAGTGATGTCAGAGATGTTGATGACCCTGATATCTGTGGGGAAGAGTTCCAAATACCAAATACTGATGGCAGATCCAAGAGGGCAGCTGGCAGAAAAGTCTGTTTGCTTACCAATTTGAATACTACTGGTGATTTGGTTTCACCAAGACCAGCTTCTATTAAAAAAAATCTACACAACTGGGAGAGAGCAATGTTTGAAGATGTCAAATTGTAGGTTGAAGAGGAATAATGAGAAAACGTACAAATACATACTCTTCTGCAGGTTACTAATTAAATGTCATTTCCACACTCATAGCTTTTTATGATAGAAAAATGAAGGGATCTGTTTAGTGAATGAGGCAAGAACAGAAACATTCTTTTTCTTTGAGCTTCTTGTTTTTTGTTGAGATTAGAGCCTTGTCATACATTAAATGGAAACACCAGATGGTGGGAGAAAGGAGTTATGACAGATGCAGTGATGTCCTAAGCAAGGCAGGAACTTGTGAACTAACTCCGTAAAATACTGTACGAATATTCTGAACACTAGAACAAGATTCCAGGGATGGATTTCTGTAGTGGAAGTTGAATGTATATCGAATTTAATCGACCAAGAGAGAGAAAGGACAATGTGTTTGATAGACCTTTCTAATGAATTAAAATCTTCTAGGTACCATGAACACAGGCACTGTATGTAGAACATCTCATGATAAATAATAACCATCCCAATGTACCACTGTACTTGCTATTGGCGAACCTTAATGACAAATGCTCTCTTTTAAGTTATAGAGCCAAACTAGTTAGGAAACATGCACATTGGGTGACACATGTGTGCATGTGCACACACTCATACACACACACACACACACACACACACACACACACACACACACACACACACACCACAAACTGTTATTTGAAGTCAGGGCATGGAATCAAGTCTACCAGATCAGATATGGTTCTTGGAAGAAGAAAGACAAATATGGATGGTGAAATATAATCTTAAATGTGAGATTTCTCTGGGGAGATACATCTACTGTATGATTACAATGAGCCTTTGGATAACTAACTACTTAACTATTTACGTACTATCCCTCTGCTTACCTAATTCCATATAGAAGGGAGCCATTTCAGTGATTCCTTATGCAGAGCAAAAGAATTAGCTCTTGCTTCAAGCCCATTTTGACCAGGAAATCTAATGAAAGATGAGGGGATGGGTAGTTCTGTGGTTTACCAATGTGACGATGACGGAGCAGGAAGTAAGATACTTGTTTGGTTCTTCCTTTCACCCACACAGCAGAGCAGGAATCTGTGCCAACCCAGGGCTGTATAACACTTTAACTGATTCTGGGTATCCAACACTTTAGCATTTTTAAGAAATGTCCCATTTGTAACCCTCAGGAGTATAGAAAAGCAGTGTTCTAATATAAGCTAGTGACTTCCTCACAGAAACAGGAATTTGATACGAATTGAATAAACAAACCTGAAAATTCAGACAGCAGAAGTTAAACCGAGAAATGGTGTTAATACTTCCAGGACCTCTCTTAGGGAGGGAACGTCTGTTGATTGCGACAGCTAAAAGCGGGGCCACAGTTGCATTCATTGTTCAGTGAGCTTTTCTACACAGTTCAACCCACCGACAGCAATGAATGTTGATTGTGACCTTTGTAAACATAATCTCTGTACAGGCGGAGACTCCTGTTGGGTCCTGCTTTGCAGTTCTGTCTTCAGCAAACGCAGAGGGCCGTAGAGTAGATGATGGTTAGCTATAGGGTACAATCAACGGTCGATGGTTTTTATTTGAATTCCAAACTCACCGACAGCGTTGAATGTTCACTGAAGCAACCTGTTGAGCCAGAGATGTGCTGGTTTTACAGTATCTGTGGGAGTCTGGAGCAGGAGGGAGGCAGAGGAAAACCCAATCCTTTAACCAAACATGTCACACATTTTAAACCATTTCAAAAGAGTACGGAAGAAAAGAAGTGGGATTCCTCCAGCCCAGAGCTTGGCAAACCTCCACTTCGTGCTGTGTCAAAGAAAAGGAACTGATTTTTTTTCAGAAGAAAAAAAAAAAGTCTTTTTGGGGGCTTAGTTCCAGGCTGTTAAAGACAGGGAAGAATTATCATTCAACATAATTGAAGCTATCAAAAAACAAAACAAAAAAATATTTTCTAAGTATCTCATAATTTAAATATTGGTGTTCATATAATGAGAACAGCAAGGATGCATGAAGATGATGTAAAAATCAAACAGAACCACTTAGGTCTTCTCAAATTAAATTTCTACCAATTTTGACCTTCTATGTCTACAATGTACATGGAATAAACATTTAGTATACAGTAAGCACTTTTAATTAATATAATTTTTAAAAATATTCTTATTTTTAAAAAAATCAAGAAATCAAACCAATTTAATGCATTTTTCTTTGCCTATGACACAAGATTTTAAAATACAATGAAAATTATTATGATGTCTGCATACTATCTGATACTCAACTCCTCTTCTTTTGGTTATTAATGTGCTAACATTCTTATTTTTTTCTGATTGAGAGGATCTGGCAGTAACTTCTATCCATTTTCCAGGTGTTCTCTGAGCACAGTGCATTTACAAATTAGTATGAACTGTATTGAACATGGCTTTATAACTTATTTCAATAATCAAAATCCCTTTGTACTCCTCAAAACCAGGGTAGAAAGATACTATATTATACTTACATAGAATTTTATGTGGCTTTAATTAGAAAATGAATAAAAACTTACTTTGAAACTGTTCCTAGTTTTATACAAATTACTGTAACTAATATTAATTAATAAATATTAATATTAATAAAATATTGATGAACCATTCAGTCCAAATTTTTATACATAATCATTTTATTAATTAGAATATTATATGCTAAACCTGTAATTGTTTAGTAACTTGTACACAAAGAGATTACAGGGCAAGTTTCTGTGATTGCTATTTTGAGGTAGATAAGGTAACAATCTGCTGATGGTATGGATTCAGACTTCAGATAGTTACAGGACACAAAACTGACCAATCTGAATAGTCCTGTGTAGCTTCCTTTGAGATAGCTTTCCTGCAGAGGACTGTCTCTTGTGGGCGGAAAGCATGTCGTCCTGGAATCATATGTTTGTGTTATCAGTTTCACCTGAATGCGTGTCGCTCATGTTCCCTTGCTGGCCCACTGCATTATCATACTCAGGGCAACATCCCGTTGCTTCTATACATACCAGTCATCACTTTTGGTATCCATTAGCATTTGTCCAAAGATGCTGAGTGAAACACTTTAAGCCATGATCATTGCTTTATCTCAACATACAAACTTGAACTATGATCATGAAAGTTCCATCCAAATCACAATTAATACCAAAAAAACAGCAATGTGAAGGGTTTCCAGAACCTTCTAAAGTTCTCTGTAGAAAACGTAAGTTCAAATTTTTCAAATCTTAGAATAAAATATGGAGAATAATATCTTGAAGCTCTTAGAAGATTGAAAGTGATTGGTCTTTAGTAAGAAATTAAATTAAACACCACATTACTGACATATCTTAGTGTAACATCAGAGCAAAGATTAACTCTTATTTACCCAAAATAAACATGTACTTTTCTCATAGCTATAGTTATTTATGGGAAAAACATCTCAATTGTTTAAATTCTCACTCCACGGAGAAAAACGTCTCTGCTCTTGCTGTACCTGCCTTACAGTAAAAGATTAATTTCAGAACTTTATTTTACAGGAAAAAAAATGTCTACATGCTAATTTAGCTTACCTTTCCTCTGGTTTATACAATGCTGATTCCAATCACTATTTTACTAACTAACCTCATCTGCATTGTCATTTTCCCAATTTAATAATTGCCTGAAATATTAATGTTGGACAGTATTGTAGTTTTTACATTTTCTGTCAGAAGGTGTATGCTTTTGTCTATTGTTAGAAAATGTTATGACTCTAGGATTCTAAATTGCTGTTAACCATCTGCCTCCTTGCAGTTTGTCTTGAATCAAGAGCCACCAGAAATATGTCACTTATGCACATAAGTCTAACTATGCTCCGTTCGTAGTTTTGGAAGGTCTTTTGGACAGCTTCAAACTGATTTGCACCAACACCAAATTTACTTTAGTTTTTACTTCTCCTCCTCCGGAGGCTTTGGAAGCATTAAGAATTTCAGCTTTGCTTAAGGTTAGCCAGTCATAAATAAACCAAAGCAATTTCTTTGCTTTGAGCAAGAGGGTCAGAGAATACATGAAATATCACTTTTAAGCAAAGCAAACTTTAACATGAATTGACAGAAGAGCATGAAAAAGCAGCACAGTGCGCCTCAGTAAAAGGCCACAGGGATTCGGGATGCTGGGGTTGTCTGTTTTAGAAATAGACTGTATATCTTGTTTGATGACCTGTATTTAATTTAAGTGACTGCCTCTGCCAGTCCTTCCAGAGGGCAAGTGTGTGAAATAGAGCATCTCACTGTCACTCTGCAGCCCTCTCCTCTGCCGGATGCCTTGACCTGAATTGGGATGTGGGCATTGATCTGACAAATGAGAGGGAAGGCCGCTACCACGCACATTTTATCCTTACTTCTAGTCAGCTAGAAATTGTCTTAGGGGTCTTGGGTCGGAACATGCTCATAAGTACACTTATAAATTAGCTTTCTTTTCTGCCATGAATATGACTCTTTTCAAAGTGCAAGAAGAAATGTCACACTTGCAATAGGAAACATTATTGCCTCCCCACCCTTCCAAAGCGAATGCATGCTCTCTGTGAAATATGATGAAGATTCCAGAATGAATAGAGTTGGTGGTCTCAAGACACCTTTTTTTCACATTCATGTTTGTTTCCATTGGGGTGTCATTCCTCTGTTCAAGAAATCTCCCAAAATACCTCAGCACTAGCAATTTCCCATTTCCAGTCAGACAGGTAAGAGCTTACTCAAGTTACCAGTGCTCACTCTTGTCATAATCACAGGTTCCTCTGCCCATCTCAGTAGGAAAGGCAAAAGCAACAAAGAGGTCAAAATTGAATAAATATGGCGGTAAAGAGCTCAGTGAAGACCATGGGCATTGGTCTCCACCTAAGGGGAACAGGACAGTCAGGCCAAAGCTTGACTGAAAGACAGTCATCACTTTAGAGACGAGGGCACGTAGGAATGATACTCCCCTCCTTCAGTATTGTTGTAATGATGGATAATCTACATTATTCTCCCTATAAAATGATAAGACTATCATTTTGCTTTGTGAAAGCGAATCATCCACGTAGTCTATTTAATAAAACTGCCAGGGATCGAAACAAACAAAATAACTAGATTGATTTTTAATGTACATATCAGCTATACTTACATATAAGAAACCCACAGTTTAGTGTAATACATACAAATCATAAAGATTTTATGTATGGTGGTGGGAGACTAGTTATGATAGGCACCACCATGTTTGAGTGAAACCCTACAAATATTATTTTGCTTGCATTTCTTGCCTTAGAATAGCTGTTTGTTATCATATGCTGAATTTTTAAACATGTCGGTAGTCCAAGTCTACACATCATCTCTGCTTGTAAAGTTTTCTGTGCAGTACTTCTGTGATTGCCTTTGGGATTAGATGACAAAATGAACACAAGAAGAGCACTAGAAGTTAGTTAAGCAATGGCTTAGGGCTGGCCACACAGCTTGGTTATATAAGCCCTCTGCCTGGATAAAATCTGCATAATAAAATTGTTCTCATTTAGACCACCTAGTTTCCAGAAAACTCTATGTAACAGATACGTTATAAAGTATAGCATTCCTTCCAATCATTACTTAAAGGACAAATTAAGTCCAGGTCTCCTAAGTACTTAATGCTTTTCCCATTAAAAAAAAAAAAAACTATCTTTTAAACTCTAAAATTGAAATTCTCATATATAGATACATATGCCAATATACAATGTTCTTATAACTATATGCAACAAACATTTACTTCTCATTGCATGCATATCATCAGTGCCAGAAAGCCAGGATGCTCTGCTGTATTCCCAGCAAGCTAGAATGCTCTGTAGCAGTGGTGTTCTTACCTGGCTGGTAGGTGGTGGTGACTGACAGGCAGGAAGAGTTCTTTCTAGACAGGTACTTCTGAAGACGATTGATGTCTATGTAAAAGTAACAATTAATCGTACGCTCTTCTAAAGTTAGGAGCCCTTGATTAACCTAATGTATCTGTCTTTCTCCTCAGCACTGCAGCAGTGGAGGATGGTGATGGTTCCTGATCATCTGTCAACATGGTTGCTTGTCCTTGGGCTTATGTCCTAAATTGCTTTAATTTAAACCATTATATCACATAGATGTGCACAAACGTGCTTTAGAAATTTATCCAGTTATCATTAAAAGAAATGGTATCCACTAAAAAACCCTTTCAGTTCTGTCTCTGTCTCTGTTTCTACCTCCCTTTCTGGTTTGTTGTGTATATGCCGTATGTATTTTTTGAAATTTATAGTTCTTTCTAAAACAAGAAAAGAGGGAAAGAGAAAGAAAAATAAAGAAGAAACAGAACTTCATTTTCCATAAACTCAAGAACTATTTTAAATAAATCAGGTTTTGATATCTAAAGTATTTTTAATTTTTTTTAGTAATTATTTGTAATTACACAGATTTCTCCCTTCTTTTTTTCTCTCCCCAAACTCTATTATGTAGCATCCATCATTCGGAATTGTTAACTAATTGGTGTGCTCTTTTCGGGGGAAAAGTGTTTTGCCTACGCTCAGCATTCTTTAGTTGCTTATATTGCTTTGACTCTTTAATGACAGAGTTAAATAACTCATTAATAAGAAAAATTACTTCAGGTTAAATTATGTCTTCATATAGCTCACAATGACTTAAAATCACAATAATGTGAACTTAGAATAAACACTGTAATAAACTATTGAACCATAGTTGAAATGAGGATCCTGTTCATGAAGAACTTAAGAGTCCTGTCATGTCTACAAATGCTACCCATAGTGGTTAGCATTTATTTCTTTATAAAAGAAATGTCCTGTCCTTGATCCAAGACTATGTCATAACAGTTGACTCCTCCCTTGACTGGGAAAGGACAGATATTTTAACATAAATCTAAAGTAATTTTAACAACATGAATAATCTTTGAAAATTGAAAAGAATACATTTATTGGAAATAAAGAAGTCTTTTTTTTTCTGGAAAAAATAAATCAGAATCTTTGAAAAGAAGCAGACCTCTTATTTATTCAAATTGTTAAATTTGTTCCAGTGAAAGAGATCTAGTATACACAATAACAAAAAGCTAAACACAAAATGCCATTGTAGGCTCTTGAGATTGTGTTTCACTTCAAACAATACATTTCATTTTTCTGTCTAGAATGTTATTTTATAAAACTAGTTGAATTTTTATGTTTTAAGAATACAATTAAGTAACTTTCAAAATTTCTGGGCTACAGTCAAAATTCAGTCTCTAATTTAGTGTCTTAAGCTCTCTATTCTTTGAACTGCATTCTCCACTTATTATGTCATTAAATTCTTTACTGTTTTCATGTTTTTATAAGATATTATAGATATATTTATGGCTATAGGCATCTGTTCTCTCAATCAACAGGGAACCAAATGTTTTATACATTACTCTGTGTAAACAGTGCATATAATACAATTTATCTCCCATGGGATTTTAGTGAACCCTGAGTTTGCTGTTAAAAAAAAAGTTAAAAAAAAAAGACTAAGATTGTTGAAGAGGATTTAGTAGCAATAATAAACACATTTCAAATTAAAATCTGTGGGAATTTAAAAAAGCATTGTACTTAAGTTATAGCAGTCATGATATCTTTCCAGGTAACTCTTCTGCATGGTATAGAAGAACATTTGAAGTACAATCCACATCTCTTTAAAATATTGATTGTGTCAAGAAACACATTAAATGATCATATTTTAAAAATATGAAAATTGATGAATATATTTCTTTGAGTTTTTGTATCTATTACACAAGTGGGACATTGTTTCATTGCCTCGATAAAAATTGCTATTAAGAATGAACAATCTAAGCAGACTGTGGTGTGCACTGACCTTCTGTCATGGAGCCAGCAGGTCAGTTGTGGTATCTTCATACATCAAAGAGGCCAAGAAAGAATTTCAGCAAACATTAAAAACTCAGTTTCATTAATATCATATTTCCCTGAAAGATCCATGACATTAAACACATTGGTTCAAGTTGTATAACAAATATATTACAACTGTGTGTTTGAATTATTCCAAGCATGGAGGCAATTGATCTCAGACTCTGATAACTGGCCTTTTGTCTAATGATTCTATATTTTGATAGCTTCTATTTCTTAGTTTCTTACATAAAGAATACTTTTAGAGGGCTCCACCATTATACATTTTTAAATAGCACACAGTAACAAAGATGGTCTTTAATAAATAACTTAAAGTACTTTCTGCTCCTAAATCTATCAACAGGTCATCATAGTCCTTACACAACAGGATCTTATAAAGGCTAGAGTGACAAGAAAAATAAATTGGAGAAAGAAAAACACATCATCTAGACATTATCCTGTTTCTTTCAAAACTTACTTCAAAATTATTCCATACTCAAATGTGTCTCCATAAAAGGAGAGGAATGAAACTGTTTCTCCATAATAAGAACTGTCCACATCTTCTCTGTTGGAGTGATTTCTTCTTAATTTTTCTACATATTTTCAGAAAATAAATGGGCTTAAGTTTTCAAAAGATATCTGCCATAAATAAGATCTTATCAAGGACAGGAGTGTACAACCTTTTCTAGCAGAGTGGGAAATTATGGTTGACATTATGCTGTGTGTAATTCTAATACAACGTCCTGTAATCATGATTATTCCTGGTAGGAAATACTTTAAGACAAAACATGATGTCATTGTACTCTACTTTTCAAAAGTATTCTGAACTGAATTTATAAGCAGACTGTCTTCTGTATCACTCATAAATGGTTATTGGAGATCAATGCAGGGGAAAACTGACCCAATTGACCTGTTTGTATAACTGCTTTCAACAATTCATTTACCATTAATAATAGAGAAGCTTTTTGCTTCCATGTTTTTTAAAGATCAAAAAGTGTATTGATTCGATAATTTTGGCTCAAACTCAGTTTAGGCACTGAAAAGAAATCCCCTCTGCAAATGCAAGCAAACACACTATTCTTCCATGTTTCCTGTCTTAAAACTCGATTTTAGCATTGTCTCAAGGCTGCTAAGCAGATGTAATATTCTAACCATGTGAGTGAAGCACACAACTGCATAGAAAGTTAAATTTCTCCTGGAATAGAGGGCCAAGCATATGTTAATGTTTTAAAAATTAAGCTTAGTTATAAAATTCAAATAAGCACATTGTAAACACACCAACAAATGCGAAGTACTTTATAGAGAAAATGGTTAATACTACACAAATAACCAGAACAAATATCACCCAGAGGATAAAGAGAAACATCCCTTTCTAAAAATTACACTTATTCTATAGTTTAATTTGCATTGAATTGAGAATATTGAATAAATTTGGACAAGCTTAAAGTAGTGATGAGATAGGGACTACGTGTGTCAAGTCCCTTCTCCCTTTTATCAAATGTCTAAAAATGTATTTACTTCTATTCTTAACACTATTTTATTTGTCAATATTAGACAAACATATTTCTCCAAAATTACACAAGAAATCTATGTAAATTACATGAAATATATGCACCTTGAAACTTAAATGTCTTTTGATATTTCCAGGTGACATTTAAAATGAGGGAAGAATATGTTACTGGAGTAGGTTGGGGATAAAAAGTCAAAGGCATCTAGACTCTAACTTCAAAGTCACTTATCTCTCTCTGAAATGTTTTTCTAAAAATGAAAGGGATGTCTAAGACCCTTATCCAAGCCTGTCCTTTTTTGATGTGAAATTCTTGGGATCATAGAATATTCTTTTTCCAGGGTAATATAATTTTTAGAACAGAGTAGGTGCTCAATAGATAATTGTTGCTTCATCCTGGATTCCCTGGCACACATCAATATCTGAATGTCAGACAGACATAGTCTCTTTAGTCTTTATTCTCCATACCACACAACTACATATGAAGGCTGTTGAAATAGCTAATTTCACTACTAAGGTCCCGCCTACCCTACATGAACTGCACTGGGGTGCAGCAAGCATGGACTACACTGAAGTCTGACTCTTGCTAGTCATTCTCAGAAGCTTAGACAGGGAGAAGTTGAAGCAAGAGCCAAAGCAATCGAGACAAAGTGTTCCATTAAAATAAGCATTTTACTCCCCTATGTGAATGGACAATACATTTTCTTCAGACAATATGAATAAGCTATCACATTGAAAAAACTCAAAAAAATCTCATACATAATTGTTCTTACAGTAATTTTGACAAAATGTACACTTTTTAAAAAAATCGTATTTTTATTTCTGAAATATTTTTAATATTTTTGTTGAGCAAGATGAAGATACGGATAAAGATATCATAATTTGTTGTCCAAGAAAAATGTTTCCAAGGATTGTTCCAATTTTTATTTACTTGAAAATAAAGTGGTATCCAATAAGAAAGTTCTAAAGTGACTAGGCTGAAGGAAATCCTGGATTCCTTTCCAAATGAGCCACATATGAGTCCTCTGATTCTGTTTGATGTTTGTTTGCTTCTACAGCTGACTACAGGCTGGCTTGGATCTCATATGTCACCCATCTGATCTGGAATACATGATGTTTCTGCCTTCTGCCTCTGCCCTTTGCCCTGGATTACAGGCAACCATACTTCATTACTTCCTAAACTGTATCTTTGTAGTGAGTATCACTTCACCCTGTAGTTTAGCAATAGGTTACTGTCACATTGAGTGAAGTCTGATAATTGTCCTTTCTTGTCTTCAAATCTTCAGACTTTACTTGTAGGCTGGTGCCTGATGCAAGCCTTTAGCTACTCCTGCTCTGTTCATAGCAGTGACTTTCAGCAATATTTCCTATTGCACAGATAAAAATCCATGTAAACCAAGCTGATAACCTGCTTTATTTAACAAATTGTACCATTGAGTAATTGTAGATCCTTCTCTTTATGACCATCCCCCAACACATGTATGAATAGTAACAGTTTATCCAAATGTCAGTCACATTAACATAAACATTGATATTCATTTAAAATGAAAATTTTATTACACAGGCAAATTAAAGCAAACCAAATGCCCCTTACTAATAGTTTAAGATGCTGTGGATTCCAGCATTCTCCAAATATGTTCATACAATCTCAATATTTTTTTAATTAAAGCATTTCAGCTGATAGATATTTTCCCCAAGGGATACCAATAGAAAGGCCATTGAAAAATAAAAAATAAAATATAGTAAAATAAAATAAAAATACTTTATCTTAGAATCTATGTTTCCATTCTTTTACTTATATTAAATTCAGTTCATGCCAATGTTTAAAAATTAATGAGCAAGTCTATGGAGATGGCTCAGGGGAGTCAATGTGTTTGTTCAAAGCAAGAAGACCTGAACTAAATACCCAGTGCTCGTGTCAAAGTTGAGCATAATCATTTATGCCTGTAACCCCAAGTTGGAGCAGAGATAGGTGGATCCTAGGAGTATTCGGCCAACCAACCTGGAAAAAATGGTATGTTTCAGGTTTGATGAGATGCCCCGTTTCAAAAAATAAGTAAAAAACTCATAAAAGGTGACACTTGCCATTCTCTTCTGTCCTCTTCATGTGCATATGCAGATGACCCTTCTCCCCCAGCTCAACCTGAGTATTACTGTCACATAGTCTCCTCTTTCGTCTTTCCACAAGCATCCTTTTCAAGACAACAATTTACACTGTAACTTGTGGTCCTCATATCTTCTTAAAGTTGTATTTCTTAATGTTACATTGCATTTCTGCTTTTTTGTCAAAGGAAGAAATTTAGAGCAACAAACCAAATTGTCACCTAAAAAAAGAGGGTTCCCCAACATCGCTTCAAACACATTGACTGACTTGTGCAGTCTGATCAATTTCTCCCTAAACCTTATATTTAACTAAGAGAAGTCATGATGAAATTCAGAGGCATTGTTACCCTGGAGAAAGAGTTTTGAAAATATACTATATGTTAGTCTACTTTTAGGTTTTATTTTCTGGTTAAAAACAAAACAAACAAAATCAACCAAACAAAAACTCCACAATTTCAAGAATAACATTTTAAAAATGTATTTTTTTTTACTTTGTAAAGTAAGAAAAAGCTTATTAAGTGGAAGTTTGTTAAGCTAAAAACTCATTTGTTAGTAGTTCCACATTATTAACTCTGCATGGCATTGCTTGAAGTATGACAAAATGAACTTGGAGATGAATTATTAAATTTTAGAAAATAATCCTGATTTAGGTGTCCATCAAAATCACATTATATTCTGAAGCATTCCAAATGAACAAAACCATGAGATATCTTTTACATTATCCTAATTATCCCATGATACGATGGAAATATTTGAGGGCACTCCATTATCATTTCTCTGACATTAGATAATTTATATCAGAGAGCTAAAAATGTTCCTTGGAGAGATGGGGTACCAACCAATACGCTCTCATTCCTGTTATGGGAAAAAATGGAGGCATATGGAAAAAAGAATGGAAAGAACCTCAATTTTCTTCAGCCTTTAGACATAATTTTTACTTTACTGCAAGCAGCATTATTTTGAAAGCATACATTTTAAAAGCCTTTATAGTCACTAATGATATGTTATTGGAATGAACAGTAAAATTTTTAAATTAGATGTACATTCATTATTATAAATTTGGAATACTTTGGGAGAAGAAATGGAATTAAGATACACACAACATACTGGAAATTAAAAACATCTGTCCCCTAAAATTCAGTACATTCACACTCTTGTAAACAGCATATGTTTCCAAACATGACTTTCTTCTTTAGTACAGTTGCATGTGTCTACTGCATGGTGGGGGCCAGAGAGGAAAAACAATGTATTCAAAGTTTCTTAGTGGATGAAGCTGCAGAAGTCTGAGCCTTTGCAGTTAATCCACATGTGACAGAATGCTTCTATTTGAAGGAAACTATGACTGAGTTCAGCATAATGATGTCCGTAGAACTTATTTTCATGCTTTTATATATATATATATATATGTAATATAGAATATGTCCTCAGACCTCAGTCTTTTATTTTTATAGTTTTAGGGATGCTGCAGAGAGCTTTATAAAAACAGCTGTTCTGGAAGAGATTTTCTGCAGGAATAAACATAAACTTGGAGGAGGTAGTGGGGTTACCTTTCTGGCTTTGCAATTTGCTTTGGGATACCTCACATGGCATAAACAGAGAGAATTGCCACAAAACCTTAAAAAGACACAGGGATGCTTCAAGAACAGGAAGATCAAAACAGGAGCACTCCACTTATGTGCAGAAGTAAGCATAAAAACTCCTACTACTAATTTAATCAGCAGGCCAAGTCCACAGGTAAAACATTTGCCACCCTTCTTCATTTGGAAGCTTCTTTTGCTTAAATATGTTTCTTAGTGGAAAGACAGAAAGAAGAGATGAAGGGAGGGGAAGACACTGGAAGGAAAGAAAGGCTGGAAAAAAAGAGGGGGAAATTAAATAGAAGCTTTCAAACCTGCAAGGTGCCAGATGCTGGCAAGGTGCTGACAACAGATGGGGTGGTTCCTCTGGATCTGGAAAAGCTCAGGGCCTCAAAGGGAACCACACTTGGTGGGTGTGCCTGTAATCCTAGCCTCAGGGAGGCAAGAAATGGAGGATCTGGTATTGAACTGAAGGCTAACCTGGGCTACACAGTAAGAATCTGCCTCACAATAGCCCCCAAATTAAAAAGAAGCAAAGTATCGAGGGACATGAAGGTTGAATAAAGAGCTAAGCTGATCATGGGACCTTCCTGGAATTCAGAGTTGCAGCTCAGTAGACAGGATGCCAGTTTTGGTGCATTAAGATCTGCTTGTGCAGTGGAATCTTCCTTTTTTCTGCTATACAGAGTTGATGCCTAAGATGAACTTGCATTTTTTTTCTGCCTTGGCAGTCATAGAGTTGACTGGAATAATATATCAACAGATATGTAGATATAGACAGATATAGATATAGTTGATTGGATATATACATATCCATCAACTCACTGGTTATTAAACATATCTTATTCAATACCAGCTCTATTATCAGATTACAGGAAACCAAGCCAACCTTGATTGTTGTTTTCCTCTGTGAGACTCAAAGTTATACAAGGGTTTGATTTAATTTTAGAAACTGTACACATGACAGGTAGCTACTTGAAAAAACCTTTCTAGGTTAGATTGATAGACACCATATTCACTGTAGACTTTCAGCTAAATATGGCTAGAAATTTGGATTATTTACCATTTGTTAAGAATAGAAATGTATACATCCAATCAGGAAAACTTGAGTAGCTCCAACTGAATAATTATAAGCTAATGACAAAGTGTCAAGTTTTAATGAAGGGAACTGTAGTTAAGTTTGCATTTACCATCAATATAGATGAGTACTTAGATTTCCAGTTTTATCATTAAGTCTAGTTTAGTTCTGTTTTTGTTTGTTTTTTCATGAAAGAAGAAATCGAGACTTAGACAATGTAAGTAACTTGCATAAAATTCCACAAAAAATCGATCACGAGTGAGGGTGACTGCATAATCACGAGCCACTGCCCTGATGGTGTTGAACCCCTGTCCCCACGGGTGCTTCGTGAAATGCATGGGTTAGGCTGTGTGGTATTTTACCAGTTCCATCCCACATTCAAAATCCTCTTGTGTGTTTATTTCTGTTAGTTCAGCTCAGAGGTAACAGGTAGAGTTTTCTGTTTATTGTGACTGTGTGTTTCTTCCTCACCTCTAATGGCATTTCCCCTTTGCTTCACAAATGCATTTAAAAGTCTGAAACTTCAGAGTTGCTTTAGATCAATGTCATCACAGCAGTGCCCTGTGGAATGCTAGCATCTCTAGCCCCAGCCTCCCTTGCCTCGCCCAGAGAGCCATAGGCAAATACATTTGATCTCAAACTGTCACAAAGTATCAGTGTCTACTTGTGTCTTTCATTCCCAAGAGCATGTTTGCTTAATGGATTATTTCTAGGACAGAGTTATGTGTTCATATTCAAAAATAAAAGTGTTTTCTGGTTCTTAAATCTCCAAATAATTCTCCTCTCTTCTCACTTCCTCCTTCTCCTCCTCCTCCTCCTCCTCCTCCTCCTCCTCCTCCTCCTCCTCCTCCTCCTCCTCCTCCTCCTCCTCCTCCTCTTCCTCCTCTTTCTATCCTTTAATTAAAACTGTTTCCTTTCTTTTCAATATCTGTAAGGTAAAAGGTTAAATCAAGAGTTAAATAGAGAAGTAAATTTTACTTGCAGAAACACACATTGAACCTTAAAATACTATCTAAATTACACCTTTTGTTATTCAAATGATGGCCTGAACTGATGGGAAAATATTTCAGTTCTACAGGACCATGGAGTGGTCCATAAGATGTATCTTCATTATCAATTTGGACTTAGGTATCATCTTGACTGTTACACTGAACTGAAGCTTATTTTGTGACTGAGTTCATCCCAAGCCTTTAACCCAGCAGCATGCACATCAGTGGATTCTCAAAACACAAAACCTCCTGTAAGGCTGAAAACAGAACAGTAGAATTGAGAAGTATGAAGCATGAATAAAGCAAGTTTTCGGTGGCTCCATCTGGCCAGGCCCAACGTTCATTCTAGCATCTGAACTGCTCAAATCTGTGTCTTATCAGGAATGTGTGTGTGCCACCTGAAGCTGGAGTATGCATTTCCAGCAGGGTCAGTGAACATAGAGGGCTGTATTTTTATGTCTGAGTCTCTGATAAGATGATAAATTAATTTCTAGGCCATAAGTAAATCTGCCTTGAAGTCAGGAAGGGCATTATTAGTTTCATTAACATATAATTCTTTGCAAATAATTTTTACACATCACTACATGAACTGAAATGAAGAGATCAGATAGAATATGTAACTTTTTTCACTTGAAATGGAGAAGCTAGGTGATGAGAGAGAGAAACAGGGGGGAGACATGGAGGCATATGTTCACTTGTCTCCACCAGTCAAAGATAGTTGATATATCTAGGTTGGGTATTGGGTTACACTTCTGATTGAGCATTACCAAACTTATAAAGCCTTTGATTAACATTTTAAAAAAAATTATATAAAAGCAAAAAGAAAAAGGGGGCATGGGATAGGGGTTTTCTAGGGAGGGGAATTGGGGAAAGGGGAGGGCTTCTGAAATGTAAATAAAATATCCAGTAAAAAAAAAATAAAAATTAAAAAAAAAAGAAATGAATACTACACCAAGTTAATTACTTTCCATTCCCAGGAAGCTGAGCAGTCAGTTTCTGGACAGCAAGAGGGACTCAGCTGCCTGTCTTGCTCATTGATCAGCTGAGGACCTAGCTGGGGTAGTTACTATTCACCCTACACTCAGGGCAGAGCTTAGAGCACAGGATAAGTGGAACCCCAGAGGCTGAGGAAGGCTGGGCATGTTGACATAGGGTCACCTCAGAGACTCAGCTCTCTGGTGACAGCTTTTAGACAACACACTGGAGGACCCAGACACACAATCTGCCTGAGGCTGAGCTTTGTCTTGGCTATGCATTCTTCTTCAGGAGGGCTGGCCCATAAATCAGAGGCTCAAGTCTGTCTAAGTCAGACTCTGGGAGGCCTAGGCAATTGTCTGCACTGGGCCTCTGCACCAGGTGATTAGGGGCCTTGCAGGGAGGTGCTCAAAGCCTTAATTATATAACAGACATTAATTAGGCCAGCCAAAACTTGAAGTAGGAAAATAATGAATGGAATTAATTTATAATGTACAGCAGGCAGTCTGCCTAATCGTTTTGGCCTAGGATCATAATTAAAAGCCTACATAGTCTCTACTAATTCCATGCAGATTTTGTTTCTATTTTTCTGTAACACTTATTGAACCTAAATGCAGTATATGGTTTTTTCTTTCACAAAATCTTCTAGGTGCATTATGTTCACTGGTACACAAGAATTGAACAATACACAGGCATGGCCTCTGATCTAAAAACTTCCAGGGAAGTGGTTTCTGTTTTTGGAAGCCTTGTGGTCTGGTCACCTTGCAGAGGGATACTAAGTGAGTTGAGAACCTTCTCTTTCAAGATGCCATTATCTTTGTTGAAAACAGAGAATGTGGTGAACGCAAAAATTAATAAGAAATAATTTTAATAAATATATATACTGAAGCATAAATTTTATATTCACCCCTTGTCTTCTTGCTTAGGGTACATGTGAAAATATCGCAACAGATCTAAGTGGTCAAGCTCTGCAAAACATTTGCTCCAAGACACTTCCTTTTAAAGAGGTAGGGTATGACCAGACTTCTAGTGTATTGGAGTGTTTATAAGCTCAAACAACAGGTTACAATATAATATCCTTGGTGAAAAAAAAATTATTTCAATGAGTGAGCATTTAAAATAACTCAAAGTGAATAAAATTTTACAACCTGTGATAATGGAGTGATCTTTCAGATTATGTGTAGATGCCACCAGGCTCAGTTCACATTTTATACAATAAGAGTATAAATGGTCTCATTATTCATCTGTGTGCACTCTCTTAGTAGAGCTTTACACAGCTCCTTCTTCTCCTCAATCCTGTGTGGAAGTCTTTGTGCTCGCTGTGGTGGTTATTAATTACACAGCTAGGAAGACAATGGCATGCTTTTTTCTCTCTCCATCACCACCACATATACCAAATCTCTTGCACTGAATATGCAGAGAACCTCTGCGTAGCTCCCACCCCTCTGTTTGGCAGGCTATCTTCTCAAATCAAAGTCCCTGGATGACATGAATTCTCTGTATTTTTTGTTTGTTCAGTTTTATTTTCCTCTTGCCTCTGTCTTCTCTACTTCATTTGCAAGATGTCCTGGCCATTAACAGAGCATGCTAGGCAGAAGGCACCCTTGGCCCCTTGACGCATGCCATCTTTTGGTCTAGAATGTTGGACCACTAGCTAGACTGGCTTTTCTTACTTCATTCATGCCTCTGATCCAGCATGACCTTTTCTGTCTTGGCTCATGGTTTCAAAAGAAACAGCAGCCCTGTCCTTTTAACTATGAATTGACTCTGCTCTACTGTGCTCACTCCCATACATCACCACAAGCCATTATACTAGATATTATAATTATTAACTATAATTCCTAAGACACTCATTGTCTATAAACTACTCAAGCTTATCTTATATATAATAAATTATATATAACATATATTATCTATGGACATATAAGATGACCTGTGCACACGTATGTGCACAGATATGTCAAGCTCTTCCCCCTAAAATTTTGGGACACAACCCAGCACAAACCAGTAAGAAAGAGAAAATTAAAACACACAGTGTGTCAAGCCACAACAAGGACTAAAGATTCCAAATAAGAGTGCAGATGGGGACATTATGAAATGAAATGAGGGTAGAGTTAGTGCCAAACCACATGAGTTTTCAGTATGAACCTGACACACAGAAGGAGCTCACCCCAACACATTTAGAGGAAGAACATTTAAGAAGTTAGAGTACACACTAAGATTTGGGTGCTACATAAGGCTGGGGTCACTAGTCTGTCTGTTGACCGTCTGTGTGTCCTGTGAGAAAGGATCTTCTATCATAGTGGCAGCTTTATACTTTGTGCTTCACCACTGTATCTCCAGTCTGCGATAGAAATTTCTGCTCAAACACGGTAAAGTGCCTTGAATGAGCTAATAATTTTTAATTTACCAAGGAGAAAGTAGACACACATCAGCTAAGTAAATAGCTCCAAATAACCAGGTCCTGACAGGGCACTTAAAATAGAGCCACTCAATACGTTTACCTCTGCCACCCGTGATGAACCATGGCTCTACTAGAAGCTTCAGGTCTCTCTGCAAGCAAGGATACATCGAATACAGGCTTAACAGGAGACGGTGACTTCTCTGGATCGTGTATTTTTATCCTCGGTTTTAAATATAATTGTAGAGAGGGTAACAGGTTTCCCGAGGTCAGGTTGAGAACTGTCTGAATCAAAGCTTACTGTAATCACCAATGCAGAGACTCACATGGAAAAAAAAAGAACCCACACCTCCTGCTCCTTTCATTTAGAACTATGTAGCTTTGGATAATATCTTTTCCCCCATTACTCAGTCTCCTTAGCTGCAATATAGAAATATCTGACTAGGAACTCTAAATATTTCCCTAATTTTTTAAATTGTGATATAGGCATTTCTGTAAATGCTGACTTCTTGAAAAAAAAAAAAAAAAAGATCTCAATGGTTGGTTTTATTTTTGAGCAATTTTGAGCAATTTAAGCAACTTTGATTTACTAAAGAGATGAATAGAAATGATCTACCATGAAGAGTAGAAGCGATCCAAAGAGAGCGAACTGTTGAGCATAGCGTGAGGTGAGGGTGATCCACAGCTCATTATAGAAACAGCACATATCCCTGAGATCCACGTGTCTGGGCACAGAGAGAAGAGAGGCAAGAGGGTGACTGAAACTGCTAAGCCTGCATTTAAAATATGTACGAAATGCTTTGATACCTAGGAAGAGAGTTTGGGCCCTACTCAAGGGGCAGCAGAATATACAGTCACCTGAACCGAGCATAGTTTTCTAAAGCTACATGATAGCTTATGGCAGGAATGAATCAATTTCTCATTCTATAATTCTTTCTTTGACAGGGATTTTTGCAAGGCAAGGTGGACAAGGAACAGATGCGGCTTTGAAAAGTTACTAGAATAAATTTCAATGATGTTAAGGCCAGCATTGGAAAACCTTCCTGCCTCTCTTCTATTTCCTGCCTCCCTTCTATTTACCCGCCCTCTACGGAAACACTGTAGCCGTGGCTGTGTAGCTCATCTTAGAAAGAGAGATAAACACAGCAACTTCCTGTCAAAATGACAGGACAGTAAAGACAATAGGAATGTTAAAGGATTGTTAGAACAGTGTTAGTATGTGAGTTCATCGGTTACAGAGGGAACTGAAGGTTCCTCTAATTCACCTTTTTAATGGTCAAGACATTAAAGAATGCGGGGCTTATGAGAACATCCTGTGAACACATGGACTTGCTCTTTCCTTCCTTCTCTCTGCTCTCTCCTCTTCCTTCTCCTGCTCATTCTTATTTATGCTTTGGAGCAGCCATCTGTGTGGAAATCCCACAAAGCTTTCTTTGGAGCTCATCTTTGATGGTCATTGTACAGCCTGATATTCTTTGTTGACTCTTCTGCGGGTGAGCCATGCATGCCCTTCACTTTGAGTGGAGGACAGTCATTCTATACAGGACATGACCAGTAGCGTGCTAGTATATTTACAAGAGAACTTCACTACAAACAGTATAGTTTCCGTTAATCACCAGGAAAATGTCTTAAAATTTTACTAGAGATATGCTTCTAAAGTTTTTATTTGTTTTTTCTTTCTTTCTTTTTTTTTTTTTTTTTTTTTTTTTTTTTTTTTTGCTTTTGCTTTTGTTTCAAAGTACCTAAATATAGCTAGATTTCTGGATTTTGACCATTTATAAAATTGTGACTACTTCCAAATTTAACCTTTATATTAATTTATACTAAATTAATCAAATTAGTAATATATAAATGTAAGTAGGTGAATTCAGCACATCCAAGCATGGTAATACATAACTGAAATCCCAGTATTTGGGAGGGTGAAGCTCAGGCAAGATGATCTTGACTTTGTGGGCAAACTCAGCTACATACTCTGTCCTCCAACATTCCAGAAAAAATGTCTGAGACAAACTATGTTAACACTACAGAGATAAACTCTAGACATAACTATACTGCCAATGCAATAAATGCTGAAATTAATTGTGTATTACAGTGGTTATTTATATATAAAAAAACAACGGAATCATACCAATGCTTCAACTTACAAAGTTACATATGTAAATATAGGACCAAATCTATTTTATAGTGACATGTACATACATGCTTAATAATATTTTTATGCCTTAAGCAGTGAGTTCCCTGGAAATGAGTTGGCATGTCAATTACACGCTTGGCTTTTCATCCCCTCAAGTCCTTACAGTTCGTGAAAGAAAAAAAAGATGACAGATATGGAATCCTCCATTATCTCTTCCTTTTCTTATTCCTTCCTCTCTTTAAGTCAACTGCATGCATTCCCTTTAAAGTCCCATTTTTCCTAACTACCTCATAATGTTAAAGACTATGTATCTTAAGTTACTTCAATTTGATATTTTTAATTAAAAATCACTTTGGTCTTGAGTTGTATGTGCTTTTATAAAGCAATTTTTTAAAAGTGAAAAAAAGCATATTAGTCTATAAAAACCCATATGCCCCTAAAGCTTTAAAACAAGTGGAATTTAGAGGAGTATCTTCACTCAAACCAATTATTAAATAAGTTGGCAGTGGCTGGCCTTTTCAAATTAATGTCTGAGAAGCCACTAGTTCTGGGAAAACAAATGAGCAAACTCAGAACGTCACCATGAAACACTTGGCCCATATTAGATAACCTTCTTTTTTTATTTATTTAAAAGAGAGAAAAAAAAGAATCAGACCAAATAGCTATTCTTCTTTGGAAATTAAATTTGCTGTATCAATATTTCAGAATGTTTATATATCTAATAATTATATCAGAAGTATTTTATCTAAACTATTTTGGCATTATTTTCATTTTTCATCAAATAAAACAACTTTTCTATTATTTTATCATTGGGTTGTTATTATCATAATTGTCTTTGTACATTTTAGCCTTCCACTAGTAGTTAGCATGGTATTATCTTGTACTAATTAATTAAAATTTGGAGGAATTGACATTAATCAAAGAAGATCAAAGTTCACCTAAGACTCTTGCTCAGTCAGAGACTATGGGAATTTCAGGGAGTGCTGATCAGAGCCTGGGATTTCCATGTGAAGGTCTCTGGGTGGAGCCCTGTGGTTGTACATGTAACAAGGACACTTGTCATACAGAATATGCAGTGAAGAGCAAAGTAACTGTAATATTTATTTCCTTAATAAGCCTCTTGGATGGTAGTGGTCTAGAAGGTTTTTTAAATGTACTTCATGAATATATTATGAATTATGCATCACATAAATTATTTGTTATTAATTAAATTATTTAGTGCTCTCATTGCCTGTTCTCTCTTCTATGTAGAAAGCTATTACAAGGGAAGATATGTCGATGAAATGACTAGGGTTTGGACTTTCTCAGTCATATAAAGAAAAAGACAAATTCATTACCATTGTGCCTGTTCATTTGCATTTGTGGGTGAAAAATGATAGTCCAGTTTTTTGACATGGAACTGGGTTAACCAATAGCCAAATCCAGATTTGGCTCTGTGTGTGCAAGCACAAATAGCATTTCTATTCTGGGAAATTCAATAGCAACCATATGAAAAATGGTTCTGGTGATAAAGACTGAACTTCTTCATGGACAGGTAACTAGTACGTTGGAAGATACTCAAGTGTGCAGTAGTAGGGAAAAATTTTAATTCTCCAAACCTGTTTGTGATCTGTATGCCCATACTTAAAGAAATGTCTTTCAACAGCTCCTCTTAAAGGCAATGAGACTAAGGTTTAAATATTTTGCTCTTAAACCCAACACATACAAAACAGGAGGCTTACACTCTTGATCAAAGAATTGCAGGGAGGTGGTGCACACCTACGATCCTAGCACTTGGGAGCTGGGACCTGAAGAATCAGTTCCAGAGTGAGTTCTAGGCCAGCCTGGAATACAGGGGCCCATGTCTTAAAACAAACAAGCACACAAAGAAACAATCCAATGGGTTATGTTGAGGTAGGCATGGTGCTGCTCTATAATACAAACACTATGATGCTGAGGCAAGAGGAGTGAGAGTTTAAGGTCAGCCTGAGAATCATAATAAAACAAAATAAACAAAACATTTAATATACAGCATGTTGCATACTTGACATAATCTATTTAAGTGTCATTCTGTTTACAAGGCTTTGACCTATCTTTTAAAACTGTCATGGTAAATTAACTTCAGTGAAACCAGCGGTAGCTGTGCATCACACGGAAGATAGGGAAAAGACAACAGAGAGAACCAGCACTCCAAACAAATTATTAGCTGTGAAGTTCACAAAGATGATTCAATCTTTCAGAGATCATCTCTCTGGAGATGTGCAAGCCAACTGCATGGTAATCTACTGTAGTGCTTTTCTGAGAATTCACTCAGCAGAAGGATGCTGAAATGTATTGTGTTTGAAATGAGTTTGATAGAAGAAAGGCATGAGCTGGCACTCTGTCTTTGTCCCTTAATAAGGGATGAATTGTATGACACTTATCTTTTCAAAAATCTCTCTTTACTCTCTGCTACAATGTTAAAAAGGTCAAATGAAACTCCTTAATTGTTGATCTATATAGACATCTGTAGATTTACCTATCCAGTATTTATTAACTTAAAGACTATAGTGAATATCTTAAAAAGTATACAATACTTTTATGATGGCTATTTCATATAAATGCACTCCATCATTTGAAGAAGAAACAAGAATTCCCTCTATAAAATGCACAAGATCATGTTATTAGGGAGAATTCCCAGTTTTACAAGATGGAAGTTAAGAATATCAGAACGAATATTACATCAACACTCAAGTTTTAGTCATTAGAAAAATAGAAATATTCATGTCAGAAAATATTTTAAAATTTAAAAACTTATAAACAATGGTCAGGATCCTGCTTTCTGTCAATCCAAAGAAAGTATTAATAAAAAAAAAAAACCAAAAAAAAAAAAAAAAAAGAAAATAGATTTTGTTCATACAATAAAAAAAAAAAAAAAAAAAAAAAAAAAAAAAAAAAAAAAAAAAAAAAAAAAACGTTAAAACCAAAATCATAGGTGCTCATACTGACAAAAACACAGGTGCTCAAACCCTTGTAGTGACAAAAATTACAGGTGCTCATAAGGACAAAATCACAAGATAAAAGGTGCTCCTATTGTGAAGATCACAGGTGCTGATGCTGACAGTATCACAGGTGCGCATACCCTCATACTGACAAGACCACAGGTGCTCTATACTGACGTATGCAAATTTAAAAAAGAATCTTCATAGCCAAAAAGCATTGAAAATAAAAGGTTTAACAACTATTTTGGTGCTCTGTTATTGTTGTTGTTTGTTTGTTTCTTACCAGCATTTTCATGACAGGCTAAGAGTTAGTGAGTTGGATGAATGGTATATATATATATGTGTGTGTGTGTGTGTGTGTGTGTGTGTGTGTGTGTGTGTGTGTGTGTAATTTATTTAGTCTAGAAAAGGAAAGATATTCTTCCTCCAAATGAATAAATATTAAGGGTCTTGTGGTAATTGGAATTAACCAATTAAAGTAAAAATATCCTTCTTCCAAGTGAATTGAATATGAGGGCCTTGTGATAATTGAAATGAGCCAATCAAATGACTATAGACTTGTTTACATGATGTAACAGAGTACTCAGATTCATAAATACATAGAGTGCAATGACAGCTGATGTGTCGTGCTGGGCATATGTTGTAATGGCATGCAGTTCTTTGGAAGAACAGCAATGTTCTAGAGCTGGATGGTAATTTGAGTTGTTCTTTAAATTAATGCTTTGTAGCATTAAATTATATTTTTCATATTAAGTACAAATTCTACTAGAATGACATCATATAATGAAAAGTGAATTTCGATAAGGCTTTATAAAATTATTAAAGTAGCTACTCATATGTATTCATATGCACAAACATATTTCATTCTTTTTGATTGGCAAAAAAAAAACCTTGTTGAGTTTCATATTACATTATTCTAAAAGGTTTTACTTTTCCTGTTTGCACTCCAATCCTTTAAGTAAAGCAATATATGCCTTTAATTCCAACACTGAGGAGGCAGAGGCAGGCAGTTCTCTTTGAGTTTCAGGATAGCTTGGTTTACATAATGAGTTCTAGGCCAAGAGAGTTTCACGCTGATACCATGACACAGAACAAAACAATATAAGAGACTTAATTAATATTAAAACAACAAGAGACAGGTAGCTAAGCAGGTTGTATTTATATATTGATGAATATGTAAGTGTAATAGACTACCAGAAAAAAAATCTAGCCTGAATCCTAGGAGTGAATGGGGAGGAGAGTCATAGTCTAAAGTTCCCCACACATGCAGAATTTCTTCTCTCTGATTTCACTTCCGGACATGGCTATTCCTTCTTTTCCATTGCTTCTAATAAAAGAAAATTGTATTTTAATTAAAACATTATATTGTGCAGCTCTATTTAGCTCAAAAAATCTGTCAGTAAAATATTTGTCATGATTTATTTTGCCAAACATTAATTCAGTGTGGACACATTTAACCCAATTCAGTAGAAGAAAGAACTTAATTGTCCCTCTTCTCGATAAATATGTCTATCACTCCTTACATGTTTCTTAGAAAGGTGAAATAATGTTGTAAGATCTTAGACATTCCCAGATTGAGAACTATCTGTACAGTCATCCTTTTAATTTCCATGTTTCATACTGTTTAAAATGTAACTTTCTATACACACACACACACACACACACACACCCATACAGAGAGGGGGGCAGAGACAGAGAATGTCGTTCAGATCTTAGAACTTTTAGAAGTGTAGGAATCCACTTATTTGTAGTGAATCACTTTTTCCAGAACTGAGACACACATGACACATATTTTGATATAAGTCTTATCAGTTAAAGCTTACTTAAGAGAGTTTCAGAAAACAAGACAAAACAACAATGACAACAAAAACAAAACAAAAAATCCTCCCATGAGAGTATTAAAGTCGTTATTGAGTTTTAAAATGGGCAAGCATATTATGTAAAACATCATTATTTTGTGAGCAACCTAAACCTCCTCTTGCAAATACATTAATTCCATACTGCACTATGAAGAATGAAAGCAAAGCCCTCTGGCCAGTTAGGAAGGCGGCTCGTGCTCCTGGAAGCTAGTTCTAGTCTTTGCTCACTGATGGTACAGATGTATAGATACATGTGTAATTACATAAACCATTGAATGAGGTGGATGTAAATGTGCTTTTATAGAAAGTGTAGCATCTTTTTGTGTATCTTCAAATGCTAATTTTCAGAAGGGTTTTACTGTGAAGTCACTATAATAAACATGTTAAAAGTACACATTCCAATTAAAACTAGTTTCTTGTTATGACATTCGAAACACGCCATCTGTACTGAATGCCATCCCAGAATTCAGAGTGTGGTGCCTTTTGTTTATATTTAATAGCTATTCTAGTATAAGAAGGCTTTATGTCAAATATCTTGTTTTGAGAGAAAACAAAATTCTTATAATTGATCTTTTAATTTCCATGCGTCATGTATAAGTGTAACACACATGTGATATATTAAATAGATGGGAATACTAAAATAAAATTATGAGAGGATTATATTACACAAGGGAAGGAAAATCTATACATAAAAGCATGTCCTTTGTCTATCTTGATTCGTTCAACTATAGACCTAGTTTAAAAGATAGTTCTCTTACTTTTTCGATCAAAAGAGAAAAACAAGGGCAAGCATATATGGATTCTTTAATTGCGACATCCTGACTGATTGCAATGTGGTGTCCAACATGATGTGGTGTTTTGACTGCATGGTGACAGAGGACTATAATTTAAATGCCATCAAAGACACATAAGGCCTAGTGCGGAGGCAGGAATGCCGTGAAATCTTTTGGCCTGCAGTCACAATGCAGATCAAATTGTTGCTCTGATCTCTCAGTGCTAAAGTCTGCTGTGTAGAAAGAAACGTTTTGTGTGTGTGTGTGTGTGTGTGTGTGTGTGTGTGCTTCCGACTTAAACTAAGACATTTTCCATCAGAGTCACCTTGTTAACACCACATAAAACCTAACACACATTTCATGGAGCAGGTCTTCGTGTTCTCCCATCTTTATTTTGGGCTGTGTTCTGATTGTGTAGTGCTGAAAAATGATGTGCCCAAAATGTTCACATCTGGTATAAAGAGCCTAGACCCTGACTCCATGTGTTGATATAGACCATTTACATGTTTTTTATGTTAGGAAGTCAGGACTTTGTAGTTCGCTGCTCTTCTCTGTAGTTTTTCTTCTGGATCAATGGCAATATATTTTGCTCACAAGGCTAAGCAGAGCATCAACACTGTTTGCACCTCTGAGAAAACTCAAAAGCAAAGATTTCAAGTAGAATATTTGCCACATCATAGCAAATTACATGCAGTCCATGTCAAGATTCTAAGTCACAGACAGATTACTGATACGTTCACATTTTTACATTAAATTATAATTTAAAAAAATGTATGCTTACTTCTCAAGGGAGGAAAAATGATCTGGAAGATTTTCCTAGCAGATTCACTGTGTTTCCATGGAAAACCAGACAAAGGAAAAGCCATTTTCCTTTTAGATATATTCATATGGTCCATTTTATGTGGCACTATAAAATCTGTTCCCCAAATCATCTATTTCAGATGATAATATATTGGCGATAGTTTTAAAATATTAGGATATTTTAGGTCTCACACATTTGTATGGTGACTGGTTTTTTTTTTCTTATTTAAAAAATGAATAATAAATTCTTTAAAATACAGGAGGTTAGAAATATTTTTCTATTCTCATAGTCAATAATCATTTTTAGTTTCTTTTGTAGGTAAGAACTTCTCAGTAACTAAAGGATGTTTATTTAATGACCAATGATACTAGTTCCAATCTGGGGATGTGACACAGTCGGAGCAGGCTGGTATGTGGGAGGCCCTGGTTTCGACCTCAAGCACTATACAAAATAAAATGTATCATCCAAATTTATCTTGTGGGGAAATCTTGATAACAAACTTTACCAAGGCTAGCTTAAATACTTTGAAAGTACAATGTCCTGTGCATAAATATTCTAATTTCACCTTGTTACATTTTATGTCATGACATAAAAGATTCTAAGAATGAGCTGTAGAAGTGAGATGTCTTTGGAAAGTTAAAAGTGATTTCTGAGGTGTGAGAAAAGCCAAAACAAATAGGGAGAAAAGCGTAAGCAGTTCTGACACATAGTGTGTCCAGTAGAAACAATTCAAAGTCTGTTTTGCACAATACTCTTCAACAAGCAAACAACCTAAATAAAATCTGGAGCTTCTAAATGACATCATCATTTCCCGGCCTTCTAAGCAATTGCAAGTGACTTGTAAGTCAGATAAACAGGGGGCCCTTTCTGTCTGCCCAGTGCCAAGGCTACTGCAGAAACTTCTGTTGAGGGATCTTTATTGCAAGCTGAATCTCCTCTCCGAAAAGACTAGGGTACAGTCTTCCCAAGTGCAAGCCTTTGCATTCCCCTTTTGCACATGTACAGACTGATGGAACTTCACTGCAAATAGGGTGCCCCATGTACTTTTGTTTAAGTAGCACTGAAAAGGAATGTTTTGTCCAATGTGTCAGAAAGCATCAATGGTGTGTGAACAGGCCATCGTAAACACAATTCTGTCGTATTGATTCTGAAAATACTTCACCTGTGTCTGAATGCTCAAGAATTGCACAAACCAATGCAAAACTTGCTCTTACTCACTGTGGGGCAATGAAAAGTGAATTGTTACTAAGAGAACAAAATGCAGAGGAATAAAGGCAACAACGCAATTGGACAAGATGTATTGTGTATTCTGTATGTAATTTTAAATTGGGTTTCTAAAAATTCATCTAAACAGTTTTCTGGGCTTTATAATTGCTACTCAGAAAGATGAACCCTGGCAATGTTTTGTAGAGCAGTGAAGGTAGACAAGCCAGCCATTATCCAAACAAAGATTTGCTTCAAAGTGAGTTAAGCCTTCAGTATTAAATGGCATATTAAAATATTAGAATAATGTCCAATAACTTCTGGTTATCAGAAACAATACTCGAAAGGTAAACACACTGTTCAGGCATATATAAAATTACTATCATGTGAACATATTGTAAATACACTGTCAAAAATTCTAACCAAAATAGAATAGATATTGAAGTCACTGCACAAATGATACAAGCCTGCTTTAATCATTTGAAATAAACTGTTGATTCATGAGAGATTATTAATCATTATGAGTGCAAAATTAAAAAAAATAATCAAGCAAATGGAAATATTGAATTAAGTAGCAAATTAGGGCAAATAATATGCCTGGAGAGTATTTTAATGTTTTGGAGTAAATGAAAGCAAGATGAATAAACAGAAATAAAAATAAAATTAGTAAACTAAATAAAAATCATATGCAATTATATTTTTGCCAAGTGGCACTGTGAGCCACCGCAATGCTCAATCTATTCTCGAGCAAATCAGTTTAGTTTCTAGAAGATTGCTGGCAATCATTTTGATTAACAAAATGATTATAGAGCATTAGTAAAATCCATCTCCCTCTTAATTTTGTGAACAAAACCTACTAATGCTCTTAAAATGAACATAATCATTATGGGTTTTTTAAAGATAAGTTAATAGCTAGTCCATGCAGCATCCACTCCTTTTGATCATTTTAAAAGAATCAAGCAAGCCATGTAAACAGCCGCAAGTGTTCATCAGTTTTAAAAATCACAAAATCTTTCCCTACGTTTATTTGATGCCAAAAGCCAGTTGGATTTTACCAACACTTAGTGACTCTGTATTTCATTTGGGAAACTCCAGATTTCTTAATAGATTCCTAAGTATTTGAAAGTTCATTTGTTTGTTATCTGAAGTTCTATATGAACAAAGACAGAGTGGTGAAACCCTCTCACTTACTGGCTAACTTAATTCTCTTCCAACAGTTTAAATAGGAGTGTGTCCTTCTAATAGGCACATGTCCTTCTAACCTTGATCATTGGTGAAAATGATGGCAGGTGAGTTTCTAAATCAAAGATAAGAACACTTAAGACCAGTGTACATCTAACTAAAAGGCTAAATTCAAGATATACCAATGATATGTGATGAGTGTGTGTGTGTGTGTGTGTGTGTGTGTGTGTGTGTGTGTGTGTGTGTTGCTAAGCAAACACAGCCTACACCATCTGTAAGTAAGTGGTTCATATTATGATGTGTCTTACATGAGTATATGATTCCAATAGTGCATGGTACCAAGTGGTGTGATCACTAATAGCCTTGATTTTGAGTGCCCAGAAAATATCAAAACAATGAGTATTCTTTGGAACATGTGCTTAACTTCCTGTAATGGGGCAGGAATCGCAGCTGTGACAGTAGCTGGGGGCTTCCAGATGTCAAGGCTGTATGGATGCTGAGGTAATTGCAGGAAGAAAGGGTTACAATTTTCTTATCACAGATTATCCTCCCCATTCAAAACCCCAAATCCAGCACCAACAACAGCACTTTGGATAGGCACATCATGAGCTAGGGGGTCTGTGTCAAAGACATTTGTACTTTTGCCCTTGTAGAAAAAGAAGGCTAAGATTGTTAAACTACAGAGAAAACAGAACGGAGAGGGGAGACAAACCTACATTAGTATACCTATAACCATTTTAGTCATTCTGAAGCAGAAGACAACTTCTAAACCTAACTCCCAAATCTGGATACTGTTGGCAAGGTGTTGGAAAACAATGAGTTTATAAAGCCAGGAAATAAAGAAAGAGATGAAGTTTAGTTATTAGTGTTCTAATGTAGTGTTTATCCACGGCATTTGAGAATATAAAAATCATTTCCTCACTAATGAATCAGTACCTCTATTCAAGGTTCTTCAAGTAACACTGAGTAGGGGGAAAGATGATGGCTTTCCAACAGTCAACCAGTAATAGTTCCTTTCCATCTTCCCTTGCTCTGTAGTCAGAACAACTACAAGACTTCAGATCTCTGTAAGTTTTTATTCCACAGGTAGACTCAAGAGGTCATAATTCTATGTGGAATCTTAAGGCACACATGCGCCTGTGTGGCAGAATTTACTGTCAACTGTAACACATATTTATTGACAAATTAGGCACTAATTCAACTGACAGTGTCTTGGTTTGAAAGGTTTGTGTTGTTTATTTGGTTAAGTCATTCAATGCTCCTGCCAAATAAGCAAAAGAGTGGGTGCCCTGGTTTAGTGTGAGCGCTATAAGTCCATGTTGGATTCATTCTCCCAAGCATGAAGAGGACTTCATATCATCTTCATTTTTGCTGCCTTCATCTTCTCCTAGAACACCAAGCATTTTATGGTTTCTGTGGAAAGCTGCATGGTAACTGCTGACTGAGGGCTGTGGTAGAGGATAATCTCTAACCAAATGGCCACACACATGGCAAATGGGCCATTCTTACTTGTGCTTCCCTCATTATGTCAAAATGGGAGTGAGGATCAGAAGCTGACTCCTGGATTAGGATGAACAGTCTCTGACATCTGACTCAGGAACTTCTCAGGTAGCTTGTTTACTCTGAGTGCTTTGAAATAATGTACAAAGAAGAAGCAAACACTCAGCAACCCTGAATTCTATGTTTAATGGCCCACAATTCCTACAGTCTCATTCACATGATCAGCTACACCATGTGCTTCAGGTGTGTAGTCTCCGTCATCATTGAGGGAGGCCCTGAATATCTGTCAAGATATGCTTTGCAGTTCTGGCTAATTTACTCTATCCCATAGATTAGCACTTATTTAAATTTATTAGAATCTTAATAAATTATAAGTAATGGTACTGAGTTAGTAGACACATGCAGTACATGTAAGTAATAAAAGAACCATAAAAGGCTAAGAGATACTGGATATTAGGGTGAGGTTGAACTATGAAAAAAACAGAGTTGTTAATTCTTTAAGAGCAGGTGGAACAGAGATAATAAGAAAAGATGAATAAAATATCAATGACAGGTAGTTTTGGTTTTGTGTTACTATATACTATATACTTTCAAAATTAAGCTGACTGAAATTTGTATTTCAGAAGAGATCGCCTGTTTTGTTTTTTCTCTTAAAGTTTCCTGACTTTTAATACCTTATGAAGGATTTTGTTGTAAACAATATCATTTATAGTCCATCCATTCTACTGGTAAAGCTACGTTTGTCTATTACAAATGAGTATTCCCAGGTCATGAACTTATTTATTTAACTTGTAATGGTCTTTGTCATTTCTACCAAAGAGAAATTTCAGCACCAATCAAGGGTTGGTTCCTGAGTATCAATAAAGCTCTATAACACTGACACCACTGGACAACTGGTCATACATGCAGGGTGTCAGACTTTACTTGAAGCAGAGACTCTGGCCCAAAGCTGAGCGATCTATATTTTCCCAATACTTTGAATAGTCCTGGTACAGGCAAAGTTTGTAAAACTCTGGTGTAGAAAAGTCTGTGATAGTTAGAAATGCCTTTAGCCACAAAGTTGCTGAATGTCCATTTCCCAGTTCATCATTAAACCAAATTGTAATTTCTCTTTGATGTGAGCTCATTCACTATAAAAGTTTCTTTTCATCACATGAAACATCTCCTGGCAATAAGTTCTCATATCTATTCTTTCCTTTTATTTCAGATTCTGTTATTGATGACCAGAGAAAGACTCCTCTGTAATTTTAAAAAAAAATTATGTGACATATTAAACAAAGCACACTCATTATAAACTCTTCATAAAGAAAAAGACTGAGCTATAGGCACACTGCCATTTTATGACGTAGTTACTACAGAGTGGAGCTCTAAAGTCTTCTGGCTTTTATGTCTAACTCTTGACACTACAGACACACAGCTGTATGGTTAGTGATGCTGCAATTAACTCCTGAATGGATGTGAGCCCAGCTCCTGCGTTAGCATACAACTACAGCCCTTGAAGGAAAGCCTGTTGTCTCATCACACCATGGTACGTGGATCCGGATGACTGATTAAAATCTGAAACTATAAACACACAATAACATATAAACAAAGCATGTTTAAATTTTATTGCCTCCATATCACCTGGTAGAAGTCATAAGGCAGAGAACCACAAAAACTTTAGAAAAATTGACAAAAACTAAAATGAACAAAGAAAAAAATCAGCTTTGTCCGACAGGTGTACAATGGGGAGCCCACATCACCCACACACGTGTGTACATATGCACATGTGCAAGCACACACGCACACTCAATCACAGGGAAATTACCAATTTATTCAGGAAACTAGTCCTCCTCAGTTAATGGACCCAGATTATTCATTTTTGTTGGTGTGAGCTCAAGTTACAATATACTGTCTTAGTAATGTTAACAGTTTTGAAAAGAACAAGCAAGGCCATGGAATGTATTTTCCCTGTTGTCGTTTCAAGCTGTACTCACAGAGCATTTTCTTTTGATGACTCATCTTGGTTTCTATGCAACTATTATAATTTTACGTTTTTCCGTCCAATCAAAATCACTACCAGCATACAAATGTACACACACATATTCAAAAGCAAGGTGTATCATCTTGGTAGTTTCTCTTCCGGCCTGGAAAGGACCATGATTGTCAACCTATTTCCCTGGTGGTCATACATGGTTGCTTCAAATTTTCTTCACTGTTCAATATTTTATGTGTCATCTCAAGAAACCTATTTAGTAGTTGGAGGAATTTCAAATGACAAAGCACAATTAATACCCCCTTTATAAGCTTAGTTTCCCATGGAATCATCCAAATCGCCTTACTTTCTTCAATCTTGTCAAAACTTGGTTCTGAAAACATGCTATTATATTTAATGATAACACGTGAGAAAAGTGTTTCATATCCAAATGAAGGCAAATATTTTATGTCAACATAGCTGGGCACTTTGAATGGTTTTAAATAAAGCAGTAAGTATTAGCCCACATCCAATGACTCTTAATATTCTTATGTTATCACATGTGTGATGCAGGTGATGGGCACACAGCTGGAATTACAGTACTACATACACAGGTAAAATACTGTTCTGCAGGAGCATTTGTGTCCGAGCTATCCTATCCACTCTGTTCAGAAAACTGCTGCACACACACACACACACACTATTAAAGTGAGTGCGAAGATCCAATATAACTAATTTTATGTATAGATCAAAAAAGAAACCAAAAATATCTTGCAGGTAACTCTCAGTCAGAAAGAACTTGCCTTTGAAGAACTTTTGGTTGTGTATGAATATGAGTTGCCTAGGGAGGGTGGAACTGTCATGCAGCAGGCAGGAGCCAAGGCTGAGGAATCTCCCCATGAAAGGAATTATATAGATTAAAATATCAGCACAGGTCAGGAGGAGTGACCCTGACCTAGAGAAAAATAACATACTTTTCACTCCATATAAATGGCCCATAGTTGCTATAATTCCTGTTACCCACGTGGGAAATGAGAACTTCCATCACAGGGGTATGGCCCCATGAGACAAGTGAAATTCCCCTCTACCCAATCCACTCCAATTTCCAAGGCCTCTAAAGAGTTTTCACCCCAGTGCAGAAAACATAGCTAATTGGTTTGCATCAGCAGGGCGTCTGCAATGAAGGTTTCTTTTTGTGCTGAGATTCAGAGTTATGTATCTCATACCACATGTGAGTGTCCAGGTTGGTTAGTCACCTTCTTGAGAAAAGCAAGCCACTGTGCATGATTACACTGTTCACTTAGATAGCGGGGTAAACACTGTTCTCAATAAGATTTCATATTTTACCTCCCTACATGTTCTCAAATCAGAAGTGTAAGTGAAAGTATACAGCCCAGTTTCTAAATGAAATGGATTATGATCAATGGACACCTCTCGATGTGCCTTTAGAAACTCCCAATAAAGCCGGAATACATTCTCATATATATAATGTGACCTCTCCCAAAGGGGTTCCTAGATCTCCACAACTAAAGAAGCCATTTGCAATATAGTATAATTTTATTACATAAAATTAACACTGGAGAAAAGTGACTGACAAAGTTATGGTTAAGTATTTTTAAGCATATGATTATAGACTTTCTTTTTTATTTAAGTGCAACCTCAGTTTGCAAGATGTTTGTCCCGCATAAATAGCAAATAGCATTTGTAGGTGGAGACTGAGAACTACTCAAACATTATTATTTCACCAAAATGTTTAGGTTTTATTGAAGGGACAGCTATTTTTAAAACATTTCAATAAAACCATACCCTGATTTCTTCAAAACACCTTAGACTTGCACTCGTAACCATAGGAAGATGTGGCAAGCTTTTTGGAACTAAGGCATCCTACTTGCCAAATTTTAAAAACTATATAATTTTGTGTGTTGATTCAAATTGTGACAAAAGTTTTTAAAGAAATTGATTTTCCTGGGAAAATTAGATAATTGGTTTAGGGGTAGAATCAAAATTTTAAGTGTGGTGACTAATACCTACAATCTTAGCACTTAAGACAGAGACAGGAGGATGATCATGAGTTTGAGGCCAGTCTGTGCTTGAGAGTAAGATATTGTCTCAAAAATTACCAAAAAAGAATGTTAAAACTTTAATGTACACAATCATTTATTGGTGTATTTAATATCTTGTTCTTTTAAAAAACATGACAATCATGTCTTCCAGAATAAACTATATTTCCTAGAGAATCCTACCAATATTTCTAAAGATAAGATGTATCAGTTGTTTGTCATGCATCTTCTCTGTGCTCACACAGCTACCAGTTCTCATGGGAATATTTATAAATGAGAAAATGGGCTTTCATCTCACCCCGTTTAAAAACAAAAGAAAACAAAACCACAATACTGAAACTGAGGAAAGAATTCCCAAAGGTCTAACACAACTTATGCACACACTTACCTTCCTTTCTTCTAGGCCTCCTCCTGAGCAAATCAAACCCACAGGAAAATGAGCAAACACCTTCAGAACAGGAAAAAAAAAAAAGCCAAACAGAAGCTGCAGATGAGTCCAGAAGAAAAGATTCAATCCTCAGCAGAATTCTGTTGAGTATCATATGTATACAGATGTCAGAAATATCTGAGATTGACATCAGTTTGCTGTGTGAACAATATCCTCAGGCAATTTCAGCACACACTCTTGTCTAGGTTGGATGGTAATTCCAGTTTGCTGTGTGTGTTTTTGATAAGAGTATTTCTCCTCAAACATTTCTACAGCATCTTCTCTGAGTGTGCAAACCTGTAATTAAGCCAACGACACTATCTAGCTAGTCTGATGATTTAGGAGACAGTTTTAGGACTTCCTGCTTTCCATTTGATATGAGTCACAATGCACAATTTCAGTGCTTACTATCATTTCTAGGATTCTAATTAATTTTATAAAAATAAGGATAAGGTTAAATTATAAGCTGAGAACCGCAAGTACACCCCAGTGCATGCAGCACAAGTGCCTCTGGACCACTGAGGCGTTTTTAGCTGCAGTGTCTTCTTTGAGCTCTCAGCAGGGAACAGAAGTCAGGGACCTGGTAGCTTACTTTTCTTGTGTTTTGCTTGTTTTGCTTTGAAGTAAGGAAACAGAAGGAAGGAAAGTCAAACATGGAACTGTTAAATCTAGGATCCAATTGACTGGGAAGTGGGGTCACAGGTACTGGGACATCGCACTGAGTGAGGAAAGGATTCAGGGAGGATTCCCTACCATGCCACATAGCGCATCCTGAGGAGTGGGGTCTTTCTTACCATGCTCTGGACAGTCTGCTCTTCCCAGCTCTGCTTCCAGTAGCCATGTCTGCAGCCACCTGACTCCAACCATTTGCTGCTTTTATTACCACCACAGAAATAGAAATTATAGCTTTCAACCCTCCACTTTATTCCTCTTACCTATATTTCTCTAGTTCCAGTCTGTCTGCCCCCTTCACAAAGACTTTTTGTTTTGTTTTGATTTGATTTGATTTGGTTTGGTTTGGATTGGTTCAGGGTGTCAGAGGTGGTTTTTACTAAAAACAAACAATGCAAAACAAAACACAAGCTACCGTAGCTTTGTGAATATATTTTATAT
Source organism: Arvicanthis niloticus (assembly GCF_011762505.2). Lineage (NCBI taxonomy): Eukaryota > Metazoa > Chordata > Mammalia > Rodentia > Muridae > Arvicanthis > Arvicanthis niloticus. The sequence goes on along the minus strand of NC_047667.1, from coordinate 26,982,701 downwards.
ACAGAGAGCTGTAGAGAGTCTTGAAATTTTTGATGTGAGGAAAAAAAGAAAGAAAGAAAGAAAGAAAAACCACCCTGGTGGGAACACAAAACAGCACAGAGAACACATAATCATGACCCTCATAATTGAGATTGTCACGTGTCTTATTAAAAGCCCGCATTTACCTAGATGTCTTGCTTGATAAAGACAGTGAAATGCCTTACAGATTTTACACAAACATGTCTTTCAAAGCCTTGCTGATCTATTTTCTTGTGTATGATGTTTGGTTGGGTCCTTCAAAGGGCTTCAAGGGTTACTTTTATATTTACAAAGACTGAAGATGAAAGCTGTTATTTGAATGAAGCTTTGCATTCAGTGGCACCAAGATGCTTATTAGAAGTGCCCTGATGAGACCGGGGAGTGGCTCCTGCACATCACTCTCCTCTAGTGTGTACTTAGGTGCTCTGGCTGCCTAAGAAGCAGCTTAGCTTTAATGAAAGGATAGTAAATAACATAAATTATAAAAGACATCTGCTAAGGAGAGCAAGAAAAGGGAGAAGGAAAAAGAGAAAGAGAGTGAGAAGAGAGAAGAGAGAGAAGAGGGGGGAGAAGTACAGACGTTGGGGTGTGTGTACATGGAGACATTGGACGAAAACAGAGAGGGAACTCTGACAGGCAGAGAATAAAGTGTTTCCAGGGATATCAAAGAAATGATGGACCTTAATCACAGCCTAATTTTAGTGTACATTGAACTAACCTCCTTAAGTTCTTCAGGGACATGCACGTTGCTGCAGTTCCTACTGGATTGCCATTGAACAAGTAGATGGAGCTGCCTTCATTCTCCTTCATAGGATTTTTTGGTCCTTGAGTCCAGAGCCTATACAAAAAAAAAAAAAAAAAAAAAATCCTCTCTTGAACTCAGGCAAATTATCAAAAGCTCTTTCTTACCCTTCTATGGGGATGACTGCCTTTCCAACAGTCCATAAGGATGGCAAGCTTTGACCGTCGTCTACTTTGCTAGCCTTGGGACTAATTTTAACATCAGAGACATTCCCAACTTGCATAAACACACCTTTTCAGTAACGAGAGTCTCTGTTAAAGGTAAGCTAATAATTTTAGCTACCTCTAGACTATGATTTAATTATGAATATTCCTTTCCACAGAAAACTAATCTTGTGTATTTCCTATCCACAAAAGTATCTAAAATATTTTAAATGCTACAATTATCAGTGAAATCTACCTGCATTCTAAAATATCTTAAATATATAGTTTTGTGTTTTATCATCTCTTTTCTCTGAAGAGTCAAGCTTACCTAGTGACATCATGCTATTTCTATACCATTTTTTCAACCTGTGATTACTGTTGAAATTTTAAGTTCTCAGGAAAGAAATATTGTGATTCAGTAGTGTGATTTGAATGTAAAAGTGCTTCCTGTCACTATTGAATTCTAGCAAACTAGAAAAAAAGGAAAACGAAATAAATAATGCCTCATTCCCCCCAAATTATTGTTTTTTTATTGCTGATTACTGATTTTCTTAGGTTGCTCACTGTGTATTTTTTTTCTTTAAATGTAGTTCTCTTATTTTTATTTCCAAAGCCTGTGGCTGTGGTGGTCTTTCTTCAGACCTCACAGCCTGTCTTTTTCCTGGGATAGTTTGCTTTCATCGTCTTTTGGAGCTGAGCTCTGGAAGGTCTCTTTAGAATCCAGCTACGGAGGGGAGAATGACCCTGTTGGCTAACAGTATGAGTCAGGGCACTAACCACTCCACACGTCCTCCTGCCAGAGGCTCCCCGTGGTAGGGAGAAGCTGAAGAGGCCTGTTTTCTAGCTGAAAGTTTCCCATCATGCCATTCTCCTTGAGCCTGTGTCACTAAGGATTCCATTACAATTAGAAGAGTAGTGGTCAAGGGCAGACAGAAAAAGTCAACAGGGCTGAGTAAACATGGAGTGTACACTTTAAGAAGTTTTAAAGCAGAGTATTGTACTTCAGGTTACAGAATGTTGAAATATTATGAGAGGAACACACACCCATCCATACTGCAGTGGTGCCCATGTGGAGCCCTGGACTGCTTTATGCCGTGAATGCACGAGAGAGATAGAACCCCTTAGCATACTGCAAGTTCAAGTTTTTAAAACAATAAATATCTCACATCCTTTCCTCTCAGCACATACATCTGCATTTAGAGCAGAAGGTTTCCTCCAGGGATTGATCTCCAAAACTGAGCTTCGACTTGCAGAATTCTTTATATTCCAGGCAGGAGAACTGAGATGGTATCAAAGGAAGATTGCGATTTGGCCTAATTGAGAATAAAAGTTAGGCTTCCAACCGAGCTGGCATCTGTTTCCCACAAGCATGCTGATGTTTTCAGTCCCCTTTAGGTGGGGCATTTTAACACCACATATGAAGTATCAATTTTGCTGACTTATATTAGTGATATCTTTTAAGATGGTAATATCCTTCCCAGTTGATCATAATAGCTAGCGCCCTAATATGGGTTTTGTGTGTGTGTGTGTGTGTGTGTGTGTGTGTGAATAAAGAGTTTATATAAAACAGTTATATGGTTACCTAATAGCCTCACTATCCTCCAGGATACCTTTTTTTGAATTCTAAAGTGTTCTGTAACAGTGCCTCTCTGCCTCCCTCCTCCCCTCTCACCCTCCTCTCTCTCTCTTTCTTTCCTACCCTGATGTTTCTAGAAAGCTAAAGAAATTTAAGAGTTACGAATCTTGTCAAAGGTACAGGAAATTACAAATTGTGTTTTTTTTTTTTTCATTTTAAATTTGTTATACAACTTAAAAAAAAATTAAAACATCCCCAGTGCAATTTCTTGGTCTATTACCCCTGACAACTACTATTAATTATATTTTAACCTGTTAAGGACTCACTTTCTTAAGTATATTAAGCTAAGTTTTCTGCAAACACTGAGCTCATCTGAGTAGTAGGGATGGGCTTCCAGGTAGACAGGAATAAAAGCATAATCTTTCTCCGTAGACAGTCTTTCTTTGTCTCCCAACCCCGGCCTTTGCACCTACACATTGCCTGGCATGATGGAGAGGCCAAGCAGATGGCCTTCGCTGTGGAAGACAGGGCTCTGGGCCCACGAGACGAAACCTGCCTGCTTGGCAAGGCTGAGGCGCCAAGGTTTCATGTGTAATAAAGTACTCGCTGCCTCTCCAGTAATGATATCCAGGGGCTGCTGAGAAGAGATTCTTTTCACTAGAAACATACTCGTAGGAATTTAATACTATCTTGCTAAACCCTTTGATTCAATAAGGTTTTAATTTTAAAAAAACTTCTTACTTTGTAGACTGCGGGATGTGATCAAGTATCAATTCTTACTCTCTGATCAATATCTCTACTAAGCTCAAGATTCTTTTGCCTTCTTAAACACGTGCTTCAACAAATAAAATATCTTCCTGCTGCCTGTCGTTTTTTACAGCCTGAAACACTTTTAGGTTAAATAATATTTGTTAGGCTTTGATGCAATCAAGTGAAATTCGAGTCTTCAGAGCGATCCAGCCCCGCCTCTTGGAGACCGCACATATGTGTCAGCTTTCAGTTTTTCTCACCAGTGTTTTACACATGAAATCTATTTTTCCTTGAGAAAATGGAATCTTTGTGTCTTTGTCTGGAAGGCGCGCTGTGCTCAGGCGTGTTCTGGCAGGAGCTGTGACTGCCAGGGCCCTGGGGGAGGGGCCTGGCAGTCATTTGTCAGCTGTCCTGCATCTGTAATTTCTGGCCACTCAGCACTATCAGAGTCTTAGAAAGGGGGCACGAAGGGTGGGGGAAAGAGCTTGTCACTGATGAAAGACAAACCCCGAATAACTGCCTGATGTTGATGACCAAAGGGAAGACAGAGTATGAAAAACTTTTATTGTGTGCTTTAATGAAAAGGATTTTATTTGAAATAGCTAATTTATGAAATTGCACATGGTAACATTTTCAGACCTCAGTCTAGAAAGGCTCTGTCCATATTGTGTTACCAATTTCACTGCTTTTACCTTGGCAAGGGCTCCTGAAAGTGTTTTAATTTTCCTCCATTGGCTTCTGGTTATTTCTGCTCCTATGCCCTTGTAACCAAACTGACAGCACAATTAAACATCTGCATTTTAAAACTGGATTTTCTCCCCTGACTATTTTGCTTTGCTTCTAAAATTTCCAGATGTTTTGGGTTCTTTATGATTTTAATGTATGCAAATATATTTGCTTATATTTTAGAGAATGATGGAGAGGGAGCAGAGGGAGGGGAGGGGGAAGAGAGAGACAAAGGCAGAGACACAGGGAGACTGAGAGACACAGAGAAAGAGACAGAGAGACACAGAGAGACAACACAGAGACAGAGACAGACACACAGAGAAGCAGAGAGACACAGAGACAAGACAGAGTATATACTAGCATGGACTGAGCAGATGTTTCTATAAGAATAGCTTTGTAATAATACATCAAGCATCAAATCACTATTTTTCCTGTTTGTAGATTTATATTAGAATACATTTTATCTCTTAGCACGTTACTATTTTAATTGAATTTTGCAACTCAGTTTTGTGACTAGAGTTCAGAATCCACATCCTGATATCTCATAACTGGGTAGAAGCTCTCTACTCTTACTGTCTTCATTTCAGGGAGAGATAAGTTGAGGTGTAGGAGAAGAAACAATGTATTTCAAATGAGCATCTGGCTTTGTGGAACTTAAGAAGATTATCAGTATCTTGCTGAAGTGTTTGAACAAGAGTTACAAGAGTGTCCCTAACATTTTAAGAAAATTCCGTTCCCATAATTAATAACAGGAAGCTCTTGCATACAAATGAATTCCCAAACAGTAATATAAAAGAAAACAGGCAAAGAAACAAAAGCAGCCTTTGGTACCCAAGTGGTTCAGACCAGAAATACTTATGAGATATGTGCTCACATAATCCTTGGGAGTAAATGAATATCTATTTTCCATTCCTGACTGTCCAAACACAAGCTTGGGAGAGTGCAGCCATTTTTCCCCTACTCTAATTTCTGCAAGTGATCTCAGGCAACTGACATACTTAATAGTTAGTCAGAAAAATGGCAAGTAGTTATGAAGGAAGACAATGTATTTTAAAAATATTATTTTAATATTTTTAAGATCCATTCTTACTGTACCCTCTGGGAGATGGTAATACCTAGTAAGGGAATTTGTGTACATGTCAGGTGTTTGGGGAAATGGATGAGTAGATTTATGAGTCTCAAACTAAATGCATCATTAATTAGACAGATAACAGGGCAGGGCGATTGACCCACTTCTGCACAGAGCTCTGGGCTAAGCTCTCTGAGAACTGACAGGTCTTTATCTTCTAATTGTATCAAAAAATGGGGACTGTCTGATCCCAGTCCTGACCTTGAAAGCAGCAAAGTGAGGTGATGGATGGTGTCCTGTTTTGTTTTTCTGAATTCAATCTCAAAGTTTGAAGCTTCAAAAGCAGAATTAGCTGCTTTAGTTTATATTGAATTTTTATAGTGAATCGTTTCCTCTCTTAAGGGGAAAAAGCCTGTGAGAGAAAGGCAACTGCTTTAGAAAGGTTAAAAATAAGACTCAGCCCAATTAAAGGTGTATTCTTACTTCTGTAACATGAGCAGGAAAAGAAGGGAAGCTAGCAAAAGTGAGGGTCAGTTTCATTTATTAGGTCCATGTATTATAAGTGAAAATGCATGTTGGCCATTATATCAGAGAAAAACACATCTCTACAGTTCCACAGAGCTGCAGCCATGTGCTTTGCTGGTTGCTCCCAGCAAGCCAGGCCTTAGCTCCAGAAAGATGAGACTAGACAGTGTTCTACATGGCAGGGCATATGTAATGCACGTGCACATAGATGACCTTGGAATCAAAAACCTTGTTATCTTAGCCAACACTTCAGCACCCATATATTTAAAGCAGAGTTGTACTAAAAGTTAAATGGGCCGAAATATTTTCATGTGTGTGTGTGTGTGTGTGTGTGTGTGTGTGTGTGTGCGCACATATGGATAAATCGAAGTGAAGCATCTACATTATGTGTGTAAATTGTAAGCAATGAAATGAGTATTTAAAAAGTTAAGTTGGAAAAATAAGAATGTAGTTTTGTCAAGCTGGAAAAAAATAAAAATATAGTTTGCTGAATCAACTATAAGATAATTTTTCAGGCTGTAAAATTTTAGAAAGCCTAGAGGTAAGAAAGGCACACCAAAATTAAAGTTATATATTTAAGATATATTTTGTTAAGGATGATGGACACTGTGCAGTACTGATAATTAGTAAAATTTCAATAGTGTAGTATTCTCTTAGCTCTCCAAGTCAGATTCATGCCATTTATTATTTGATGTTTTAGAAAGAGTAAAATATGTTCCTTTGTTTTTAAAGTAAAGATCTTCTTGGAAGCTTTGCAAGAATGAAGTACAAAGTTTATTATTTATTAATTTAGCTACTTAATCTAATTTTACATGAAAGCAAATGAGGTACAGATATGTAGTAAATTAGGTGCTATGTCTGGGTTTGAATACTCTTGGATTAGGGAAGAAGAGGGAGAGAAATAGGGAGGGGGAAAGGAGGGAGAGAGAGGAAAGAGGAGGAGGAAAGATTAGAAGAAGAAAAAGGAGAAGAAGGAAGAACAGAAGGAGGAGGAAATTTAAATTGTTTATTTTGCAGGATAACTCACTCTGTCATATGCTCATGCTGTGATAAAGATGTTCGTTTGTGAAAATGATTTGTTCTAAGAAGTGTGTAGTTGCTGTGAATTAGTGTTCAGTAGAGTGATCAAAGCCACCAAGACCTGATTAGGCTGGTTTCTCAGGTTGTGTAGAACTGTTGATGGCTGCGAAGATGAACATTTTCTTCCTTTCGTTGGCTCCATCAGAGGATAAGGGTTAGTCCCTTGAAGAGGCTAACAGGGGAAATTTAGTATATCTTAAAAAGAGAACCAAAAAAAAAAATCCTTGTGTATAACTTGTCATATCATATCATCTTGCTGGTGTAGCAAAGTGCTAAGAATTTAGTGGTGGCTACACACGCCATCCAATCACTAAGGGTCTGAGGCAAAGAAAGTCATTATACTTGGAAACAAACTTCGTCTCCAGGTGAGTTCTAGGGCAGCCTGGGCTACAGACAGAGAATCCACCTCAGAACACAAAACAATAAAGTTTGTTTTACTTCTTGAAAGTGATATGTAGAAGAAAACAATATTATAATGTTTGAACTGTAATATTATGTATTCCCCCAGACTTGGACAAATGTTTATATCAAAAGGGGCCATGGGCATAGCTCAGTGGAGGGCTGATTGACTCAAGTATGCAAGACCCCTAACTGAAGAGCTAAGATTTACGAAGCAAAGTCCTCATTTAGGTATACAGAAATAATCTCAGCTCAGTTTCAAATAATATGGACTACAGAGTTTCACGCTCCTGTTTGTTCATCCCTCCAGTGAGTGACAGATGGTTTCTCTGACTTCTCTTCGATTTTTCTTCTGCTTTTCATTTGTTTTTCAGTAACTTGTCTCAAAAACACCAAGAATCTGCTTCCCCAGTCTTGCCTCTGCTATTTGGTCATGTACAAATTTTCTGTTGTAGGTACTTGAAAGAGATAAAAAGTCCTTTGGTGTAGAAGGAAGCTGGCAAGAATTAACTTTAACAACAATGTAGCACATCTGGTACAGAATGAATTTGTAGTGGGAGCCAGAAGGCTTCTGTAGTTGGAAAAGTATCAACTGGGACCTGGGCAATCCTCATGAACAGGATACATGGAAGAGGGTGATGCAGCTAGAGCTTTGACGTATTTCTTTCAGATAATTCAGAAGTTTGGACATTCTCTTCCTGTTCTTCCTGAAGATGGCTTATCATCAAGCAAACATCTAAGACTATCTCACAGTTCCCCAAATAGGGATGTTCTTTCAAATTCTAGGGATCCTTTTGTCTTGCGTTTTTGTGTATTTTAGTGACCACAGCCCTATACATTTCCTGTCTTTGTCACTTTTCTAAACACTGTAACCTGTAATATACACTGAGCCTACAAGAGGAAACCATGTTATTTTGCTAATAATGTGCTAGCAGCAGAAATGATTAAGACCGAGGAGTAATTTTTAACATCTTTTCAATCATAAACAACTGATGGTTGTAATGGCCCTGCACTGAACTAACAATTAAAATTTCACAGGCAGTATAATTATAGGTCAGGAATGGACATATATAATGTAATTAAATATCAGAATAGCACTGATTTTTCCCATGATAAATAGCAGAATGTACTCAAGATATATTAAAAAGAATTGTCTGCCTTATAATCCGAGCCAGCGAGGTTTCATTGCTGCCAATCAACGTCGTCCTTCAGCTGCCTCTATCCCACCATTTACAAATAGAATCAAATCCACTTTGCCAGACATGGGAAATTATGTTTATAAATTCTAATTTTAGAAGGCAAAAATATAGCATTTGTCTTAGTGGCTTAACAAGTATTCAAAACAACCCCACTTATAATACTTTTTTTAAAAAATTAATTGAACCCTGGTTCTTTTTTTTTTTTTTTTTTTTTTGACAAAAGTCTATGGACATTTCAATTTCGAAAGGCAATTTTAACTACAAGTTGTATTATTATTAGTTATCTAAGTAAGAAACATGAATGTTACTTAAAAAAACTCGCAATGTTAATGAACTCTGGAGTCTCTGAAGAGTCTGTAGAAAATCCAAACACACGTGATTGATCTCAATTTTTACTTGATGCCTGGCGAATGATTTGTTGAACACTTATTCTCACATGAAACATGCGCTTTCTTTCGGAGAAAAAGAGAGACTGTGCGGGTAGCTTTTGAATGGAATGGGTGCTACACCATTTTGTGTGGGCTGCAGCTGATCCTGAGTTTTCAGTTCTGCTCTTCAGGGTGATGGGGCATGCCTACTCTCACCTATCGTGGAGCAGGCAAAGCCCCTCTGCCTGTGTCTATAGATTCTTTGTGCCCTACCTAAGTACCAACGACTCTTAAAAACAGGCTGTGTGCCTATATATTTGGCAAATCTGATCTCTTCGCTGGATTTTCACATTTCCTAGGGTAGGAATAATCATCTTTATATCTAGGAAGAAAGTTGTATTGGAAGATGAAATTCTGCCTCCTCTCTCTGGTTTATTGTATTAAGTCCTATAATTCTAGACTAAAAGTTATTTTGCTAAAATGTTCAAAGCAAAACCATTAAAATTTTATTTATATTTTCTTTTGTCATAATTTTTATTATTCATCATGTAGCAATATGTTTTAATAGGAAAATTTTCTAACGCTGTGTATTATAGTACTGATTAACAGTACACTATGTTTACAAAATTTTCTTTATTTTCATGTCATGTTATTAGTTTCCCATCTGTAGTCTAAAAAACTTTGCTTATGGCTTGTTGTCCTGTGAGAAAATATCTTTTATGTTTGTTATAGGCTTAGTAAACTTAAATATTTAAATATTTGCAGTTTTAAGAGATAGAAATTTTAAAGGGATTGGAATCTGCTGGACCCCATGCCTCAAGAATATTATCACATTCTATTGTCCTATTCTCTGTACCCACTGGAATCATCAGAAAAAAAAAAAGAAATTCAACTCTTCTATAATCTCTTCAAATCATATAAAAGTTGCAGCAGTGCTTAAGCACCCAGGAATTTCATAAACATTATCTCCAAAAAGGACAGAATTGAACATCAATAGCTCTGACAGAACAAATTATTACAAACTACATTTTAGCAAACGTGTGTGCACCCACTGTAGCGCCTCTGCAGCAAGAAAAAGCAGTAGTTTCCCTTCTCTCCAATACGGGAACATTAAAGAGAAACTATGTTTTCATTGGAACAAAACTGACACACCTTGTAATGGATGGCAGTGCTCACAGAAAATGGTCTGCCTGGTCCTGGTTCTCTTTGCTGAGAACCATCAGTCTACAACTGATGAGGCTTCTTTCTCTATTCCAGGCAGCCCTCCCCTATTCTACTAAACACAAATAACCTCAGGCAGAAGAAAAGAAGAACTTCCTACTCTCAACACTCTTCTGTCTCCCACACTTAACTACTTCTTCTGATCAGTGAGTCAAACAATACTAAGGATAGAATTTGTAAAAGAAAAAAAAAGCCAGAAAATACCCTAAAGAGAATTAAGAAACACCTAACACATCATTACTAGAAAAGAGAAGGGGCTAAAATTATCTTTGAGCACTTACAAGGTGCTTACTTCCTTTACTTTAAGAATAAGCCACTGGTAAGCATCATGAAATAATCAATTATTTAGATTCCCATGACAAATGGAAAAGATTGGGGTTTTTTGTTTGTTTGCTTTGCTTTGTTTTTTTTTGGAGGGGAGGGGGATGGGGCTTGTTAGATTGAACTTCACTGATTATTTAGAAAGCATGTCCAACTCTCTGTTATTCTATTTCTTTCTTGGCGGAGCAAATGAAGGCTGTAAATGGTGCACAGAACATTGAGTTTCCAGAGGAGGAGGCTACAGAAAGAATGGAGTGAATGTTTGACTCAGGAGGCAGAGTCTCCATGAGTCAGAGGTGAGTCTCCTAGAGTATGTGAAATGAATATTGTGTGTGTGGTGGAAGAAGTGACACACATGTGTGTGAAGGGAAGACTTTAGTACCAGTATCTATATTTTCTGATTAAAACTCAGCAGCTATATCATGTTCCAGTATGCTAAACACCAAAGTGCCCAAAAATTATTAAAATTTTATTCAAGAATAATGAGAAAAGAATAAGCAGAAACTCCATTGTTCTAATAATATGCATTCTCTAGTACAATATGGTTGTTGTAATGAAATCTTTTAGCAAATCTATTAATGTGTTCAAGAAATGCATGGTTGGTTAAAGAGGTATTTTGAAACAAAAATAAAATCATGTTCTTGGATAATGTATCAGAATAAGCAAATATGTGAATAACCAGAACTAGCAATAAACTTACATTTTAACATTTAAAACTTGTTTAATGTATCTCTAGATACCATTTTTATGACTATACAAATTTGAAACACACATATTTGAAACCCAAGGAACACAGAAAACATGGCTCACAGAGATTCAGCATGTCCCTCTATAGAATGCTAGCTGCAGACACTCAAAATGACTTGCTGTACAAGGGTTTTCAGCACACAAAATCCAAAACATAGCTGAAAATCATTATGCCCATTTTCTCAAAACAAATTAGAAGTTCTTTATGAAGCCAGTCATTTAAAATTCAATTTTTTTCCAAATTCTGCTAAAAATATTTCATACGTTAACTCAAATCTCTTCTTGGATATGTAGAATAAAAACACAGAGAAAATGTGAAATCTGGTGGACAGAACAGTAGCTTTGAAGCTCTGGGATCTGGCATGACTTGTGACACAAAGCACGTCACCCAGGCCTCTCTGAGAGCTGGGTTAATCCTGACATTGATCTCCCTGGAGAATAAGTTGGAGAATAATTATCCTATGAATGTAATACAATGGAACCTTCTCATAAGGACACTTTTTAAATCTACATGGAGTTGAACCTTACTTAGTACAAGTCTTGGGGGAAAATAAAACCTTGGTGCCAATTTAACTAAACTATTTCCAAGCTCCAGCTACTTCTTGACATCTGCACTGCTCTGCAGCCCCTGGGGAAGCAGTGTTCTAAGTGGGCTCCATGCTTCACCCTTACTCAATCCCTCTGGACCTGTTCTCCAACAGCAGTCATGATGTCTTGTTGACACAAAAAAAGGGAAATCACACAGACCACTGTTCAAACTCTTTAGTAGCTTTAAAATAAACCCCCAAATTTTACCCATGCTTCTAAGTATGCTACATGACCCGCCCACACACTTTTTCATTGTGCCTCTTACCATCCCTTTCCTAGTCACTCTGTTTCGACTATGTCGGCCTCTTTGTTCTTCTCATAATGAGGTTTGCATTTCATGCCATTTGTACTCTTGTATCTCTGGTCTGGAAAGATCTGGAGTTGATGTTTTCCCCAACCCTTTTCATTCATGACTTAGTTAGAACACTTCTTAGGTGCATCTTATCTACACACATGCAGATAAGCTCAAAGCTCACCCTCCCTGGTCTTTGATTTCTTGTCTCAGTATTTATGGCATATATGGTGACATTCTAGTGTGTGTGTTTGTTTGGTGAGCTAGGGACTTGTTAACCATTTGTCTACCATTATCTCCTCCGCAGTGAGAAGACTGCTGGGAGTTAAATATGTGATCAATAAATATTTGTTGAATGAAAAGGAATAGCTAACACTCAGATGCAGAAGTATAGAGATCACATGACTTCTTTGGCTTATATTTATTTCCTGAGCTGCCCAGTAATGGTACTTCTATTTTAAAATGCCTGTTTGTTTCCCGTGGCTTATTTGATGAGCTCACCATTTGTACTCTGTAATGATTGATGCCATTATCTTCAATACTGGCCACTTGTTGAACACAGACTTATAAAGTCATGGAAATTAAGGGAAATGAATTTATATAATACAAATCAAACAACTCCGATCTGAATTTCAATTACAAAGGGTTTTTTTTTCTTCCTTCAGACTGTTGAAATAAATAAGGCTCTTTAAATGCTATCATTCAGGCAGAAAGAACTTGGTACTTTCAATATTTCTAGAGATAGTTCAGTCATAAGATTGCCTCTTTGATGTCTTCATGGTTGTTTTTCCCTTAAGTCCTTACCCATTGATTCAATATTTCAATAAATATTCACTTGGCATTCACTATATCAAGGCTTCTGTTTAGTAAATGAGACCTCTGTTTATGGAATAGTCTTCAAAAGATGAAGAGATACTACAGAAAGGAAATACGGTAAGTACCATGAGCAGGATAGAGCTATAAAGTTATTGGACTTTAAAGGGATTCTATTTGTCAAGAATGGATAGGGGAGATGAATCTTAGATGATAAAACCTCAGTTGGACTGCATATGAATGCTCAAAAGGAAGTAAGGAAAACTCATTTCGATAGGAGGAAATAGAATAAGCAAACTTGAAAGGTATATGGAGACAGCAATAGCTCCACACAATGATAAGAAACGTTGGGCTATAGTTGTTTATATGCTTACACTCTCTATAGACAAGGGTTCTAACTCTTCTGTAGAAGCTAAACACTCTTAGATATACAGTGGATATGTGTTCTTAAAACAAAAATGATTTCTAATGTTTTCTTCAGGTTATAATTTAAAAACCAAAAGAAATTCTCAAAAACCAAAGTAGATTAGAGAAGTCACCAAGTAATACATACCATTGAGCAGAATGGCCACATGGCCAGCTTTAAGCTCTTGCAGATAGAAGTGACATAACCTTTAAACCATTCTTTGACATTCTTTAAATTAAGATATGAGGTACACACACTATCACCCCTTAAGTGTGTTAAAGTTATCAGCGTTTAGCCTGTATAGTGAGATGTATACCTATGCAAGAACATTGAAGTACTTCTAGTTTTGCATCCTCAGTGAGTACAAACCTGGGGAACATGTTAAAGACTCTTGCAGAAAACTGCTCTTCTAATTTTGGTATTTCTAGTGAGAGCCAACATGTTGTCTCCCATGTGCAAATAATTGTGACTCCAATATAAATTTCTTGATCTGTTCCAATTTATAGCAAAAGAACACTGTGTTCTACATACATAAAAGCACAATTCTTTTCGTTGTTGTTGTTGTTGGTTACTTTTTAAATATTCTTGTGGAAACTGGATTCTTACCAAGGAAGAACAGCTATGAGAGTTGCTGGGGATGAGCGTTGTCATTCCTTTTCTGTGCAGGCTTCCAAGAATTCAAGGATGACCAATGAAATTTCTCCCCATGTGGACTACAGGTATATTCTATACTTGCAGGCATAATGTTACTTAGTCTAAGACCACACTGACTGGTTTGTCTGTAAGGACAGGGCTAAGGAGGGGAAATGTCTACTTGTTTTTAATTCCTTGATTAACAATATTACATTTCATACTCCAACCCTAGTTTCTCATTTCAGGAAATCCGGAGGAACTCACGAGAATGGATTCCTGAATCATCTTTTTAAAGGTAACCTTCATCCTATTATACTTCAGTTTGTCATCTTCTAATGGCTGTCAACTCTCTAATAAAAGTGCTTGCAAAACACAGTTGTGCAAATGAATCACATGCAGCGGCACAAAGGGGATTCCCAGAAGAACATAATCTGCATGTTTGCTGAGTTTCACTTTGAAGAGGGGATGCTGTGTAAAATACACGGGTTATGAGAAATCAGCTAGCCCCTGGTTCCTCTTACACTCAGACTACAGCTATTCCTGTCTTCCAGCCTATAACTGGCCTAGCCTACAGATTCCGGTGTTTCTATCACCTACAGTATTTGAGGCAATCCCTCAGCCCCCACATCATGAAAAATTCTGTTAATTTTGTTCCCCCACCCCCCCCCCCAAAAAAAAACTGAACGCAAGAAGATTCCATGTCTTGAAGATGACTATTTGAATATTTACAAGCTTCTTTGGATATTTGAAAACCTTGGTCAATTGGTCCCAGACTCCTTCTTAGAATAATTTTATAGTTAAGCCAATAGATGTCTGGTGGATGTATAATCTATGTTCTTATGCTAAAATTATTTCAGCATATAAGGCTAGCTTTCCTCGTGCTCAATTCTACACCTCTAAAAACTGCTCTGAGTAGTGGCCATGTTAAAAGTTATTTCAGCTGTATGCTATGGCCACTCTGCTGCTAGCTGCCCTTGACAGCAAAGGGTCGATACTAGTGGAATAGCAAGAAAAGAAGAGAATGGATGAAAGGAATGAAAAAATTCACAACTAAACCAAGACTCCTCAACAAATGCTCTACCAACTAATAATATATACTAAAATGACTTGGCTAGAGAGCTTCTTTTCTTTGTATTAGTGGATGAAAACACTTTCAACAGAGTTAGACTTCTTTAGAGCATATGAATCTCAAGTACTGTTTTACATACTGAGGTATTTTCCTAGATATTTCCCCATACTCTATTATTTAAGCAGCCACATTAGACAATTTTACTGGGACTTCCTGTTGATATATAGAAGGGAAGGGTGTGTTTAAAGGCTATGCTGCATTTGATGATGAGATTAATAAGTCAGTTGGTATCGGGGTGCAGAGTAGTTTGAGAAAGCAATCCTCTCAAGGCTGGCTTGTAAGGAAGATCAATTGGTTTTTGTCTCTGCAATTCACAGTGCCATTTCTTGAAAATATAGGCTGTCTAGGTCTCTGGTGTAAATTTTCAGTGGTTCTTTAACTATGGTTAAATTTCTGGGAACCACTTCAACTCTTCTAGGTAGTAAAGCCTCTACTTCTCACCATGCATGCACACGTGTGTGTGTGTTTGTGTGTGTGTGTGTGTAGTTTGCTTGCTATATTTAAAATGTCAATAAAGACTTGAAGCTCACATTTTTGTTTTTCTTTTTAAAACTCTTTTTATAATTTATGTCTGTCTTTTAATTTTTATGAAATGGCTTTGAGGACATGTTTCTTCATGAGGGATGTTCCCTGGTTAAAGAACTCCAGCAACCAAACATTCTTAGCTCTTCCATTCACTGCGCTCCACACTCATATTATAATAAGGAAGTTTGGAAGGAAAACCTGGGAATGTGAGCGTGAGTATCATCATGACTTTCTACTCTCTACATTAACTCCGTCTCTGTCTCACCCCGTCTGCATTTGCTCTCTCCTATCCCTAAGGAACTGATATTTCTACAGGATGTGTAAGTTTTTGGATGGATTTAAGTGGAACATCACAGTAAGCTTATGAGATAGCCCATGAGGCAATTTTTTAGTCTACATGCTTGACGATGAGGGCCACGTTAAACAAAATATCTGGCTGTAAAAGGAATGACAGTGGTAATCTATTTCCATTCATTTTACTGTTTCACTGCTGTTGAATGTAAGTGGGAAAGAGGGTGTGATTTACTGCCTCAAGAAGGCCAGGTGTTTCAAACAATACATCGCTTGTAACAAATGTTTGCTTCTGTACAGGAGCTCATATTGGCAACACACTGCGCATGTATATCTCATAAGCTTACTGTGCCACTTAAAAAATTGGTTCAATAATATATGTTTAGTACTCTCTAATTTGGAAAATTATCTTTATTTCCTCTTGAAGAGTCATCGATTATAGTTTTTTTCATAACTCATTATTCTAAAGAAAATGATAATGTCTATGAAAATGATAGTAATATGTCAAATAAATATATGTTAAGACTTAAAAGGAAAACACATGTGTCATTCCTTCCCTTTTTCCATTAGGCAATTTAAACTTCACTATAAATGAATAACTTTAATAAGTTTCTTTTTCTTGTGCTTTACTAATTTTTTGTAAATGCTAAAAATCTTTAAATCCTTTATTATTTTAAAACACATCAGGAATCAAGGTGGAAATTGATTCCTACCCTCATCCTGTTACAATGATTTCTTCACTTCTTCCTTGAGTATTTTCATTAATCTAGAGGTAGCATTTCCCTTTAATAAGACAAACACAAAACAAAACAAAAACCATAAAAACAAAGAGAAGAATACAATTCTCCTTTGATAGGCACAGCCCCACTTCTGTGTGCAAGGCTTTGGGTTCAAGTCCCAGCATTTAAAAAAAAAAAAAAACTTATTTTTTCATTAATCTCTCAGTAAAGGAAACCTCTATCCCATAAAAGCATTTGCTACTCATTCACATAAAGGCTTTGGCCAGTTAGTCAAATCTCTTGAAACTGGTTGTACTAAGGCACAGAAATGCAGCCGTACATTCAAGAACATAATCTGAGGACACAAAGACCTCACGGTAGTTCAGCAATGGCTAATAAAATGCCACACTGACAACAAAAGGCTCGTTAGGGAAAATCAGCTATGTTGTCAGAAAGGGAGAACACACTCCAGAGAGCACATCATTGTGCCTGTTATGATCCATATTGGGAAACCTACTGAAGTGTCACTTCCACGGAAATGAGAGAAACGTGCAGACTAGCAGAGAATGCTTCTCGTGGCACTTGAAGTCACTCTAAGGCTCACACTGTGCACCTGAATCTCTCTATGACCTATTAGCTATGTTGATTTCATTTCTGAATGCCCTGGGAGCTTTGTGCCTCTTCTGTCAGAATGCAGTACAACTGGCTTCCATGTCATTTGTTTGCTGTCAGCCTAACTTTTATTTTCTTTATAAAATAATTTCATGTGTTTTAGCTAGGAAACCATCTTAGCTCAAAAACTTTGTAGGAATTCACATTGGGTGAATTAAAACTCTTTTAATCCAACTCTAGAGAATCTGATGTCTCTGGACTTTCATGGGTAACTGCACTCACATAGACATATCCCATACACACACATACACACACACACACCAAAACAAAGCAGAATGACAAAACCTAATGACCCAGAAGAATGAGAATAGAAACTAGTAATCAAAATTTATGACAAAAAAATTATCAGAATGATGGTCACGAAGTTGTTAACTTCTTGTCTGTGTCTTCTTAAAATTGTTCATACAGAGAAACATAAAGGGCTTAAGGGTATAGGAAGTCATTTGGTTGCAAACATTAGCTTTGATAAAAATTTCACTGAAGAGAACAGAAGGTGTGGTCTAGCAGTTTGTTTTGGTAAGAAGGTCCAGACTTCCTAAAGAAAACTCATTTCTTCGCTGTTGTTTCCACATCATCTGCAACAATCAACCATCTTTAACTGCACATCACAGCATTCAGGCACATGTCCCACACTATTAAATACTTTCTAAGTCATTTATATATATGTATATATGCATATAAGTATACATATTTGTATATATAAGTACATATAACTATATGTAAGTAAATATAAGTAATATATAAGCAAATATAAATAAGTAAATGTATATGTATACAAGTAAATCATATATATGTATATATCTATATTATGTATACACATAAACACACACATATATATGTATATGTATATATACTTTCTTCAGATAAATTCTATTAAGCAACTTACAGACAGTGACTCATTAATAATTCCCAAATGTTGTAATACCTAAGGGCTCAGACTAGACCCTGACGTGAGAGACCCCTACCTATGCATCTAAATGATTTGCTTTTTTCTGTTTTTATTTTCAGTCACTGTGAGGTGGGGAGAACATCAAACCAGTAATGCATAATGCAAGTTGGTATTAACTCTAGGAAGATGTAGCTTTATCTTATATTATTATGGGTAATCAATACTTGGATGTTCAGGTCAGATGTCTAATGTGTTTATTCCAGGGAAGACTGAGAAGGGATGTGTTTAAACATCACAGAAAAGCCAAATGACTTTACTTGTTGATATTTCTGTATACTGATCTCTCTTAATATACACTATAATAACCTATGACCCATGCAGACAATATACAACTTTTTTTTTGTATTAAGTTAGGTTTTTGACAATTTCATAGCTATCTGCAATTCATTCTGGTTACTCTTTCCTCTCAACTCCCTCTCTTATCTCCTTCTGATGTCTTTCTTCTCCCCTCTCCTTACCTGTCCTTTTTCCAGATTCACAACTCTTGATTTTGTTGTATGACTAATTTCTTTTGACCATTGGATTGGGCCTACCTGTGGAAGGCTGGAGTACGCCAAGGGTACAAAAGTGAAGGTAATGTCTGATTATTTCTCTAGTTCTAAATAGACAGATTGTTTTTACAGTAGTTACATTTGTTCAAGGACCCTGTATGATGCTCAGTCAATTTTCCTCACAGTTTATTTTTTTTAAATCTCCTTACCCACTCAATATGCAATATTCTATAAGTCCATCTAAACTGATGTAATGCTTCTATCAGAAATGTTTACAAATTTTATACCTGTATTAGGTTTCTCTATTAGTCATTCACAGTAGCCCTGAGATCAGTTTCATTCAAATGAATGGACTCAATAAAATCCTTACAAAGGGCCAAGCTGAATCTAAGCACATGACTCAATCAAAAATATTGAGCATCAGCTTTGGATAAGGCAGTGGGAATATATATAATTCATGCTCTTATTGTCTGAAAAATATGTCGACAATATTAGCATTAGAGATTTCATGGAGATTTTAGGAGTTAAAATATGTAACTAGGAATATAGAATTTTCAAAACTCTATTTCTTTGATTGAATTTTTTTCTAACAAACTTTGGTTTACTCAGAAATTTGATGAGACACATACGAGCTCCCTTGTGGCTTACTAAGTGTTCAACTAAAGGCTTTAAGACATGAAACTGTAATTCAAATCAGCTTCTGCCTTAGAGGAAATAAATAAATCTACGCTTGAATATTTTCTGAAAACTCTTGGTTCTGGGTGATATAATGAACATCCTGTGGAATCTTTAGTCAGTCCCATGCTGTTATGATCATGCATCTCTTTGTCAATGTTTAAAGAATAAACCAATATTATTTATGTTTATGTGACATTTCATTTGTAAAAATCTGAAATCTGAAGACAGTCAGCTTACACATCTAAATGGTCTGAAGTGTCAAGAGAAGACGTTCTCAAGATGCTTCTCTTTGAACATACGCCAAATAATTGAAATTCTTAAGGATGACAAGAGGAAGTAAGTATCTGTGAGTCCTAGAATTACATAAATAATATAAAATAATGCGGAGGATGATTCTCAGTAGCACATAGGGCTATTGAGTTAGGGAAACTGGTCAGCTGACCATCATCAATGAGTCCTCGCTTTCGGTTGCTGTGAAACTTGCTACTGTTCATAGAGCTTGCTTTTACTATTGAACTCCGGTATTCTATCAATTTTACCATCACTATCTCTCTACTGTTATATACTCTGCACATAAAAAGTGTCTTATTTTGACTTTTCCTCAGTTGTAATTAACTATAATGATATTTGAGGCAGATAGACAGATTCGTTATGTTCTCTAGAAATTGTCCAAATCAATGCCAAGAACATTGAGGTTTTCTGGAGGGAGGATCTTGGGAGTGTGTTATCCTGAGGGTCACACTTGAGTCCTCTATAAGCCTTATCTGCTTTTAACCACTGAGCCATCACTCCATCCCTAGTTTGTTTGTTTGTTTGTTTGTTTGTTTTTTGACAGGGTGGTTTGAGAAAGGTTTTCTCTGCGTAGCCCTGGCTGTCCTAAAACTCACTCTACAGACCATGTTGGCCTCGGACTCAGAGATCTGTCTGCCTCTGTTTCCAGAGTGATGAGATAAAAGGCAGGCACCACTACCACCCAGCTAAGATTCAATTTTTAACCCTCTAGTAATCTCTTGAAATTTTTATGGAAAATAATGTTGCACCATTTCACTAACTAAATCTCTTAAACACTGAATTTTCACTTTGAATGACTGACCTTAAAAAAATACAAACCCTTACTTTGATTAACACATTGTTGCATTTTACGAACACTTTAATAGGCATCGGCAGTTTCTAGTCCAATGCAGTTCTTTCTTTAGCTTAACATTCCATTTAAAAATGTCTTGTAAGAGGATTAAGATCCATACACTCAAAAGTGACAGAAGTAATGGGATTCAAGTCCAAATGTAACCATTAACAATGTCTTGTGTGCATTTGCGTTTTCACAAAAGCCATTCAATTTGCATCTATTCTATGTTTGTCGACGACTTTAGAAGCAGAGATAGTTTGGGCACACAGATAGATTTAAGACATTTGTGGCTGTCAGATTCATGGCTTGCTTTGAATGGTTGTTTGATTATCATGTCTTACAGGAACAAATTAAATCTTTTATATGGACCTCACTAGAAAAATAATTTCAACATAGTAAAAACTTCTATCTTGAGAACTACTCAAATGAATATTGCAATCACTAGTTGAATCACTTGATATAATGTTTTCCTCCGTGAGCTCCCATTACTCATGCTGAAGTCCTGATACTGAAATTATTTCTATGTCTGACACCTGAAACCCTAAGTTCAAATCTCCATGGTCATTCCCAGAGTGAAAAAGCCTTTGTTCATTACCGTTGTAAATTGGGTTACCTCGGGCATAGTCTGAACCAACAGAATTTACAAGGAAAGCTGTTCACAAACAAGGAATTTAAGCAAGTTTGCATTGCAAAATTTTACAGTGAAAACTTGGCAAGGTTCTCATCATTCACTCAAGGATTAGCTTCCCTGTAATGAAAGTAGTGCCAATGCCAAATTAAAACCTAGTATATTTCATAATACATTGGAAATACTCATTATTTCATTCTTCCTATCACCATCTAACTCAGCACCTGGGAATCTCTGGGTCAAGCCATGACTTTCCAATGATAGCAGTTGAGCACTCTCCCTTGTTGCTATGCTACTGAGTATTCCCAGATGATCAGAGTCCTGAGAGTGATTCCTACTCAACACAATCTTTACCTGTGAGTCGCAAGGTGTCTTCACTGCCCTTGCTTTATCAGTGAAATATATTATCAGAATTATTTGACCTGTTCAACTATAAAATTTTCACAGATGATACTTATCCTCTGGAAAGCAGTAAGGTTGGGGGAAACTGATCCTCAGAAGACACATACAGTCCAGTGAAATTTTAAGAGCAAAATAAGTGAAAGCAGACAAGGTTATATAAATGTGACTCTGTGTTTTCAAAAGGATGAAACACTTGTATAACATAGATTATTTTGAGAGCTCAGAAGTCATCAGACAATGAGAGGTCTAACTGTATTGGCTTAGAGATTTGTAAACATCTTGGAGATCTAGCTCAGCCTTTGTCAGTCACTGATAGAAAACCGGAAGTCCATAGAGAATCATTACACCATCCAGGTTCATAGAGAGTCATAGCATTTCCAAAGGAGCAACCTTTCTTGGTCCTTAACCAAGGTGTTTCCTAGTTGTTGAATAAGCATAATGAGAACCAGACATGAGGATTTTGAAAGACTCTTAAGAAATTGACCAGGGTTCTGGAAAAACAGCAATAAAAATGTCCAAGTGTGTGATACTGACTATGTAATTATCTGCAGTGGGAGAGTACTGGTCGGTAATGAATGAAAGAAGCCAACGATAACAAATGAAAGACAAACCTCATTGAAACAATATCACACACATTTGTAATGCTTGGGATAAAATAATAAGATGAGACCTAATTTTCATACTTTTTAATATACTCTATAATAAAAATGTGATGTCTGAATAAACAGGTTTGTCTACAAAATATATCTAAAAATAATCTAAAATTTGCTGTGCATCAATAATACAGTTTTTAAAAGAAACATTGTAATTACCCTGTACATCTAGCATAAATAAAATGAGTGATTATGTTTACTGGTGCTTGTGATAAACTCTGAATAGAAGATAGAAAAGAATGGAGCCTTTCATGTGCCTCGTTCTGGTCTCTGGGTCATGTGAGGCCATTGTCTTGAGTCAATATTAATTACTGGATACTAATTACCCAATGTTGGAATAACATGCAGTTTATAAATGGATGCTGAAGACAGTCTGCACAAATACCCACCTTAAGTATCTGAGCCAGGTACCTCAGTTATATGTCTCTTCCATCTAAGTGTTAAGATTTTTGGCTTAAGTTGTAAATTTCTGCAGACATGTCCTCATATACTTTTTCAAAAGTAGTTTATTTACTAAGGAATCTACAAAAGAAAATAATTCATCTTACCTATGTGTATTAATGTTCTCCAACTTAGGTTTTGTGAACGAGAAGACATTAAGTGATGACAGAGGTTTATGCTCTAAAGGCTAGGTGCAAAATGATCCCTGACAAGTCTGCATCAGATACACCGCCATATGGTGAATGTAAATCTCTGACAACACACACAAATAGGAAACATTTCCAGAAATGCATTCATTTCTTTTCTTAAAGGTCGGCACGTCACTCAAAATGGAGAAACCAAAAAATAATGCCAATGTTAATGTTCCTTTCCATGACTATATTTGCTGAATTTCCTTCACATACCCAGCTGAGCATAGTTCTAAGAGTTTCTCAGAGTATTTTAAAATAAAGCATCCTTACAGATGGCTCGGGGAGTGTGGAAGGTGAATGCATTGATGCATGGAGATGACTCTAAGACATGGTTCTTTATAAAAGGAGGGGAATGTGGTAAACAGGATGCCAAAGCATGATGTCATAGCCTTGTTACCCACACCTTATGCAACATGAAGACATAGTGTAAAGGACTGGCTTGTACAGGCTCTGCAGAAAGGGAAGCTAGACATAGGTTTTCCCAGTGTCAGCCATCAAAGCCAAAAGAAAACTCTTTCATCATCTTACCACAATTGTCACCATATTATATACGTAAACGAAGATTTCATTGAGATCATTGTGCCCTCTCACCTTCCTTGATTTTAAGATGAGTTTTAAGTGGGCTA
The DNA here is from genome assembly GCF_011762505.2 of Arvicanthis niloticus. Taxonomy (NCBI): domain Eukaryota; kingdom Metazoa; phylum Chordata; class Mammalia; order Rodentia; family Muridae; genus Arvicanthis; species Arvicanthis niloticus. The sequence continues at coordinate 26,959,504 of NC_047667.1, read as the reverse complement.
ACTAGGAATTTTACACCTGACATCTCATTTTTTTTAACAGCTTCTGACATATAACCAATAAACTATGACAATGCAGCTATGAAAGATTTTTTTCCTTAATTATTTGGAGTAAAAAAAACCCAAAATACTAAAAATTGTAAATCTTTGAAGTAGAAACAAGAATCTAAATATTATTTTGCCATTAATGTCCTGTGCAATTTGAAGTACTTTAAAATTAAATTTAAGTTGGTTCTCTATTTTTCTAGCCATAAGGAACATTTGTATATGACTCTGCCAATGAAATTTTAAAGTCAGGTTTTTGGTCAAAAATCAGAGATTTAATTTTCCTTAAAATTCAAAAATACATTTAAAATGAGTGAACTTAGATCATGTAGAGTGTTGCCTGCTAAATAAAGACTTTTTTTTTTTTCAGAAAAAATAATACAACATTCTAAATCTTTAAAATGTGGTTTTAATACCTAACTTCCTCTCTCTCTTTGTTCTATGTTTGAGTTTGGAGCCATCTCATGCTTCATACATGCAATCAATCATTAATTTTTAGACTTATCAAATATAATACAGATAACTATAATTTATAAAATTCCATAGATAAAAGTTTTCCAATGTTTTAGAAAATGGTATTGTTTTGGTTTTTATCTCTCTTTTAGTTCCACGTTATAAAACAAAATCAATATTTTAAGAGTAAGCAATGTAAGAGTATGCTTAGAGCACGCCTAAGTATAAAGATTTAAGAGAAATACTTATACAAAAATATCTATACTCCCTACCAAGAGACGTAGTTTGGGTAGAAGAAGCTATTTTAGATATGTTCACAAAAAATCACACAGTTACACTGTAGTAATTTGTTTTAGATTCAAGTTATACTGAACAACCTCAGTTATAGCTGAAAGAACGGCCACACTCACTGCTTAGTGACTACAAAGGAAGTGGATCTAAGTTTACAGAGCTTGGAAAAATGTTCCCACAACATTTTTCAACTGTGTATTTTTTTTGTATTTTTTAACATTCAACATATTTTGCTCATTCAAGACTGGAAGTTTTCTCATAGTGTCCAATAATGGCCAAGCACTTGCACAAATGTTGCACCTGGAACAGAGAGGAATGAAAGGGGGCAAAGGTCAAAACCAGGCCTTAATAAGCATTGACTAAACAGACTTCAGACTTAGTGAAAAGTCCAGACGCCCCCTGCAGCGTCATCTTACATCTGATTTTTTCTCTTTCAACATGGAGTATAATCCATAAATACAACCAAATCACTGGCAGCTTAGCCTCTGGTTTTAGTTTAGTTTTTATCTTCCAGAGGCTCCACCCCCCCTTTGCAAAGATTTAAAAATTTAACCCTTTGCATTCCCCCTATTAACCAATGAATGTCACTGTTAGCTTACATCCATCTGTAACTCTTTCCAGGACAAGAGACACCTTAAAGTCTTTCCTAAGCAGAGTGCTGGCTGAGGGATTCCTTTTTACCTAAAACATTTTGAGTAATATTCTGGTAAATGACTAATGGATCAAGACAATCAAACTACACAATCAGCAAAAAGTGTGTCTTTCATGCATATTCCACTGTGGTGGATTTAAATGAACATTTAAAACCTTAAAAGGAATTGTCTTTCTCTCACATACTATCACAGAGAAGTTAAATTTGCATATGAGTTTCTATATGTGTATGTGAGTGTTGAAATATTCATATTCGGAGACTCATAACTTCAGGTTAGATGACACAGTTTGTCCTGATAATTTTATTGGTTTAATCTCATTGTTGCATGCTATAGTATCTCTCCTTTAACCTTTATTTTCAAAATATGAAGTTGTGCTTCTCTTAAACCTTCATTTTCCTCCAGGAAATATACTTTGTCAAGGGGAGAACACAAGAATAAACTGGGCATCCACCTTCAACTTATTAAACGAGAGATCTCCTCCACTTGGAGGTGGGCTCACTGCAGGAGCTACACATGAGAGGCATAGAGGCAAATTCGGTGGCTTGTTAATTACGACATTGCAGATTTTCAGGATGCCAGAGACATCTGCATGAGCCTCTATATTTATCCTCACATCTATTCATATAGCACCACTTCCTTTACAGCTAAGGATATAAAATTAGAAAACAATACAAGAGCGCATTAGTATGTGTATAACCCATAAGCCTCTCAATGAAGAATGAGGCAAACGGTCACTGGGCACTAATGGCTGAGTGCACAGCAGACTGGAGGGGAGGCATTGGCTGTACAAGAGAGGTTAAGCCGAAGAAGGCTCCTAAGCAAGCAAACCAGAACAAACAGTGTTCAAGGAGAGCTGAAGGGGGGCCTGGGTTTCCTATGGATTCATATCACGGAGTCATTCCCACAGTTTCACAAGACAGGAAAGGGGCCATAGAGAGGGCAGACATTTTGCACAGCTGCAAAGATTCCATAACTGTCCATAATCTTTCCTGGATTTTTTTTTTTTTACCAAAATGAAAATTAGTATTCATGAAGCAAAAGTAGAATGGGAATCTCAACCACAAACCTACAAAAATGAAAAACAGTAATACTCACTTAGCTTAATGAGACGTAGAGTTATTGTTGCATTAAATACTTTTGATCAGCCTTGATCTCACAGAATCAAGACCTGCTTAGTAGCCAATGGTAATACAGAGAAGAAGAAATTAGAAGTAGCTTAGAGCCATCATCCTTATTTAAAACTGTATCTTGATTATTTAGTATGAATGATGAAAAATTTCAATATCAATTTAATTTAATAATACCCATGATCCCATTCTCCATTATTTTCTATAGCCTGGATATGAGTTATGATTTAGATAAACTCTGTGGCTCTAAAGGTAAAGATAAGGGGTAGCTGTTTATAAATTAAATTATTAGATGACACTTTACTTCCATTTTTATTGTTAGATGACAGTTTTGATCTCTTAAGATTTTAAACATAGTCACATAGGGTAAGACAGAATTGGGTAAATCAGAGCAGTAGACACACATATGTAATTGGTTTTTCCAGTTCTAAGTCATTAAAAAATTTTAATACGAGAATTAAATATTTAAGCCTGTGAGCTACTTAAAGACATGATGAGAATCTACAGTCTAATGTATGCAAACACAAGTTGGCTCACACAATGTTAAATTAAGATATAAGAACTTTAATTTTCCCAAGGTTCATGAAGAATTGACTTCATGTGTTAGTGGCTGAGAGCACAGACTTTAGAACTGTAAATTCCATGGGCAATCCATGTATAACTCTGATGCAAAATATCTAATGAACGTTAGCATTCCTAAGATGCATTTTTTTCAAACATTTGAATGAACGTGGGTTTTGATAAAGCATCTTCTTGTTTTAGACAGTCAGTGTATTTGTTACATACTATGTTGGCCACATCCCAAATAATCAGTATAACCTTGAATCCAGGGCCAGCACTGCTATAGAGCCTCTACAGGATTTTTCAGTTGCACCAATAATTGATATGTATTTTCTTAATTTCTATCTAGTTTTAAAATGTGTACCTTGAATTCAACTTTTCTTCTAAGTTTTTATGTCAAAATAATGTCAGTATCTCACAGGTTTGCCATTCCAAAACTGTACTGTTAGAACAGAGCACTTTTAACTGCGAAAAAATATAAAAATAATTATTTGAGTCAAGAATTTATTCAAAAGAGAGTCTGAATATAGTTTAGTGGTTGAATGTGTGCTTGGCACATTAGGCCTTGGGTTCAAGCCTCAGCACCACTACATCCCTAAAATGAACTTGACAACAACAAAAAAATATGGGTGCCTACCAAAGTAGGTATCTACTTTCAAAGCATATATAACTAACTGAACTATATATTATATTTACCTATATAATATATAATTCATAGAACTATATATTATGTACATACATATATACATACATGTCTCATCTTTTATTTCCAGTATTATTGCTAGTAAAACATAAATAAACGTCAAGGAAAATATTTTTCATTTCTTATCATTCATATACAATAAATACAAAATCTTGATATTTCCATAAAAAATTGAAAATGCATACAGATCTACAAATATATATTCTATATACATATGATGTAATAATTTACTTAAGCAATGAGAAACATAAATATGATATTCCATCTTCCTATCTCAATTCAACTGTTATGGTTCTATTTTAAGGTACTTCTTAAAAAAACAACACTGTGTAAGTGCATGACAATTTTTTTTTGATTTTTATGCTTAAACAAAAGAATCAGATCAATCAACTAATTCTCGATGAAGAATAATAGTGCAATTATTTTAATTTTAAGCATTTTCAGTATTCTCAGCTAGTTTGGATTGGCTAGCAAGGGTAAAATACAAAGACAGAACTGAGGCAGAGACTTACAATGCCTCCAGTGATTTCTGTCCCGGCCCTTCCTCTGCACATGGTCAATTAGAATTGAAAATCCTGTGCTGATTTCATTCGCTGGAATTTTTAAGCAGGTCAGGAAGAAAGATGTTATTGAAAGGAAGAGTCTCATCTAAATAAGAAAGGAGTGTGTGGCCATCTGGTCCTAGCTATATGTATAAAAAGTTACTTCAGCTGAACTAAGGATTGCTGTTTTAAAAGATGTGCCAAAAATCAACCCAAAATCTATTCAAAGTAAAAAAAAATATATATGTATATATCCTAAATGTTTCTTTTTAAACCTCTAAAGATGCATTTGGTTCATTTCCTATCTGTGATTCATGAGTCTGTCTGACCCCATCGTCTCCCTGAGCCTGAGTAGGTTGCAAGCAGAGGGTCAGTCAATCACTTCCCGTACCCTCTGCCTTCATGAGGCATCTAACAAAACAGGGGCTCTTTTGCAAGTTATAAAAATAACTGTGATAGTCTTCATTCAGGTTAATTTTGAGTTTAGCATGTGTCCAGATTGGAGGAAGAAAATTTGGAGCATAAAGCAGCAGAACCAGTTCCCCTTCTTAGCTACTGCAACCAGAGTTTCCTTCACTCTCTGAACGCTGCTTGGGCATCTGTGCACAATAATTTGTAGCCTTCAACCTACAGGCTAAGCTTTAAAACACACACACACACACACACACACACACACACACACACATCTTTCTCTTCATGAAGAGATTATGACTGCAGAGTATACTTTTAGGAGTAACTGGCTGCTCAGAAACACAGTCTGGTTCTGTAGTAATTTTTGCTCTGTTCTCCAAATTTAGATTGAAGGTTTTGAGTTATGAAAGTAGTGTGTGTGTGTGTTGTGTGTATTATGCATAACAATTATCTCACCAATAAACTAATTTATTCAGTACCTGAGCATGATCCTCACTTAGAAGAATCACAACCAGTGGATCTTGCTACCCAGAGTTCATTGTATTAAAAGTACAGTCACACTCTAAAACATTTCAAACGCTCTCGTATGATTATAAGAATTAATTGTGACCACAAGTCTATATTCTAATGTATATGTTAAATATAATCCATATATGGTCACAACCCTCAGTTGATGCTGAGGCCAGAGGAGCATAGCCAGCAAAATCTAAAACAAAAAGACTAAGAGTAAGAATATTCTGTGATGGCCAAGGCTCTCGATGCATACCTGACGTGAAAGAACACGGGTTGTTTTCTGCTTGGGTACATCTATCTCCTGTTTGTTCTGCCATTTCCAATAAACCATTACCATTGTGTAAGGAGAATGAACTATAGGAAATTGTTCTTTCGTAGTTATGTTCTGAAACACCATTTGTTCTTGAATGGGCCTTACATAGTCCAACTATTTCAATCAACTCCATTATCTTCTTGTCTTTGAAAGATGCCTTTCTAGTAACCTGTATCCCCAGAGGGCAATGTCAGGTCTGGCTTTCAGAAAGTAGGATGGAATCAAAAACGGTTTGTTCATTTTTCTCTCTTGGATAAAGAAATTAAATTATTTTTTATCAGGCCAGAACTTCAGTGTGTGTTGGAAGGGATTGCTTACATAAAAATAGGAAGCCATGACTCAGAAAAGTTATTTACTTGTTTACTGCAGTGTTACACCATAGAAATACCAGTCAACTTATATAGATTATTTTTGTAAGTACAAAATGTGTCAATTCTTCAACTGTATGCTTTTCTGAACAATAATCAAATGAGGCAATATTTTTTTATTCTCCTGTTTAAAATAATCACATGATACATTGGCAGATAAATCCGCTGTTGTGCTGATACATTAGTGCAATTGTTCACAGACACGTGCTTTGAAAATCTTTTCTAAATTAGAAGTACAAAGAGTGAATTTCAAAGCTTACAAAACTGAATACCAAATGCCAGGCATGTCTGAGCTAGCAAATATATCATATTATTAATAAGTTACATATCAAAACTTGATAGCTAAGGTGTAGAATGAACATAGATTTTTCTTCATTACTATCTCAAATTCAATCATATAGTGTGGTAAAAGTAATTATCTTTCTTCCATTTGACATAAGAAAATAAAATAATATCATATGTATGTTAATAAAGACCTGAACACTTGTTTGGTGAGTGACTCTTTAGAGAAGACCCACAAAGTAGAAATTAAAAATATAGAGTAAACTCCTACACAAACACTGAATCCAAGTTTCATATAATGCAGATACATACTCACAAAGGCACAAAATGGGCATCACTTCAAAACCATTTGTATAAATGATTCGTTCCTTGAGGAATTTTAATAGTAAAAAACATATAACATTAATAGCAAATGACAAATACCAATTCATAAGGACTATTACTTTTGTAAAATCTTGAGCCAAATTATTTTAAAATGCTTTTCATTTCATCTATTCATATTGAAATTCAGCCACCTCTGACATGTATAATCAGCATATTAATAAGGCGTCCTAGAACCACAGATCTCTGACTGACTACATATATCATGACAAACACACCCATACTGCTCCGTAAACACATCTTCAAGAGAGAGAGAGAGAGCTCCGAATAAAAGACTGCTTTCCTGTGGGTGTTGGTTAACCCCGCAAACACTTGAACTTCCTATGGGCACACACCCAGCAGACTCTGGCGTCTAGGTGATTGAAAATGTTGCCCACAAAGGCGAAATTTCATCTGTGATGACATCACCGACTAACCTGGGCTTGTTGTGAGTGATGTGTTTTTCTGGCTGATGTATGCGTCTTATGTGTGTGTGTGTGTGTGTGTGTGTGTGTGTGTGTGTGAGAGAGAGAGAGAGAGAGAGAGAGAGAGAGAGAGAGAGAGAGAGAATGCGAAAAAGACACAGAGGCAAACAGAATGATGCTTACAGAACGGCACCCCGCAAAACCCTCTGCAGCCCTCAACAAGGCTTGTAAGAACCTTTCCACAGACCTCCGACTTTTCCCCCTCAATCTTATATAGCTTAAGTTTGTTCAAAAATGCATTCCCTGCACCAGCGAATTGTTTCATTTAGTTAACACACTGTGAATCCTCAAATATTCTGCCAGGATCCGTGGAGATGGGATTTCCACACCAAATGAGGCGTGTGCTTCTATGCGAAATGGTGCAGGAGTTGCAGTGTCCCTGGAGACCTGCCTTCGAGTGCTTGAGACATCTCGGGTTTAAAGGTAACGAAAGGGTTAAAAATTGAGTCTGTCTAGGGTAGGAGAAAGGGGATATTGTTGTCTTTAATCTTTCCGCAGTATGTGTACGACTTCCATCCAGGATCTGCACATAGTGGTGGAAAAGGCTCTCGGCATGCATTGCGTGCAAGCTCCTTGATTGTAGAAGGGGGGTGGGGGGGGGGGACCTGGCTGGAGTCCAGACAGGCTGGAGCTCTGTTGATCATTATGTCTAGCCTTCAGGTGTCTCAGCGCACAGTGGGCGGCAGTGGGGGAGGTGTAGATAACATGAGAGAGCAGACAAAGAAAAACTGGTGTATTTTTAAAAGATTATGTGAAATTTCTTGCTCAAGCCTTCTTACAAAAAAGATTCCTAGTGTCTTGGACTTTTATAATTACAGCACAGGCTCAGCTCTGGCACCTCTCTAAGCCATAATTAGTTATGTCTGGAGCCTCTGAATAATTCCTTTCAATAATTGATGGAGTTAATATTCTCTTTTAAAAATGGGGAGGGCAGCGTGTTCTTCTAAACTCTCTTTCTGTCAGAGTCTTTGTTGTTCAGAATCCTCATCAGTCATAATCACACCGATCTGATTTGCAGTTTCATTTCTTATGAGACTAAACATAACTTTTTAAAGATTTGGATGAATCTAGAAGGAAAGACATAACGCATTGCTGGATCACCCTAGCTATGAAAAGAAACCAGTAACAGGAATAATCTCTACCATTTGTTTTCAATTACTGTATAAATGTTTTTAAAAATGCTGCTTTGAATGTCACTTCTGTTTAAAACTCCATCAAAAAAAAAAAAAAAATCTTACCATAAATACAACTTAGATGCTAGCTATAGCCTTGCGTCCTCCAGCAGGAAGGCATTCTAAATTGTTTTATTCTTTGAGGATTCTTCTATGAAGAAGCTTCGGCATGCTTCCTCCCCACCCCCCACATCCTCACCCCACCCTATTAGGAATTTAAAAAAAAAAAAATCTTTATATGGAGGCCTGGCTCCTAAGGCAGAAAGCTATCTTTTCCTTCTCCACACTGGCCACTTTCAGCTGCCGTCACTCGTGCCCGGACCTCGTTCCACATTTTGTGGGCAAAACACAAAACCCAGTTCAGTCTCTGTCATTATTGGAAAATTTAAAACACTTCAAAAATGAATCAAAAGAAAGCCCTGGCTTGAAGCCATTGTTCAGATTTAAGAGCTATTTTGTCTCCAAGTGTCTTTAGCAGTCTTTCATGGCTAATTATAATAACTGTCAGATGTCTGGAAAGTGTGGGATGCCCTAGTCAGTGGAGTCAGCAAAGTTTGCCTTTTATTTTTCCTGGGGACAAATCAAATCTGATTAGACATAAAGAGCGAAAAGAAGGGAACTAAGGACATATGTGTGTGCCTTCATTTTTTTTTCCTATGAACAAAGCAGCATGCTGTAGCAGTGTCCCAGTGCGGAGCCTCCTACAGCTACTCTTCAGAAAGCCTGACTTTTCTTCTTAATTCTTTATCTTTCACAGAAGAAAGCATGCAACAAATGTTCCCGGTATAGTTCCCTGCCCTTCGGCTACCTTTCAAACTACACATAAGAAGATTCCCTGGCAAATCTTCGAGTATTTTGTGCTTCTGGCAGAAAACTATTTTAATCAGCACACTTGACGGAAAGAAATGTATACTTACAATTTCCAAATGCTGTTTCTTGTTCTAGTTCCTCGTCCCTGCAAGCGAAGCAGAGGCTTCTCTCCCGGACAAACTGCGGTGCAGGTGCAGAGTCTTGTTTGCATGCCCAGGGAGGGGGAGAAGCATTTCCTAAAGTCACTCGGAACTCGGCCACTTGTACTCAGACATCCCTGCTCCACCGTACTATCTGCAGTTCTGAATTGAACTAAATTAGAGCCCATGCGAAAGGCAGGGGCAGGCAGTCATGTGAGAGGCACGCAGCCATCCTATTGGCCACAGAGCCATAGCCTAGGCATTCTGCCTTTTCCACTATTGGTGAAGAGTTAAAACTGAAAGCATCTAGATCCTCCTCTCCTGCCTATTTTGTCCTTTATGTGTGGAAGAATGACTGTAGGATTTCACAGTGACAGAATCAGTTAGGAGCCACTGAAGTCACCCTCCCAGAGACTGTGAGAGGGGGTAGGAAGCTTAGCTTTTGCACGATTTTTTTTCCCCTTTCATCCCCTTGACCTGCAATTTTGTGTGTGATTTGCCTTCAAGAAAATAGGAGTTGTCGTTGCTCTTCCCTGAGCTCCAGTGATGCTAGAAATAAATTATCAGTGCCTCCCTTTGCAGAATTTATCAAGTTGAGGAGCACAGGATCAAGGTCTTCCAATGATAAGTTTTCTGATTTTATTTTGAAAACTACGAAGGCTTAAGTGCAGTTCTAAATCAACATACTGCATACTGAATTATTCATTAGTGACACTGGCAACAGAATTAAGGTTTTTGTTTTTGTTGTTTTTTTTTTTGTTGTTTTTTTTTTGAGTTGTTAGTTCATTTTGGAGAAGACCAAAAGAAAAGTAATGTTGAGAAATATCAAAAAAAAGCAAAATACCAGAGAAATGAAATCAGGAACCCAGACTAAGTCGGTTAACGAGGAGGAGGAAATACATTCTTCTCCCTCAAATCCCATGTTTAATTACCTCTTTAAGCAACATAAAATGTCCATAAAACTTGGAGACAAACTGTATTTTCCAGTTATTCGGCGAATATTTACACACCAGGGTTCTTAAAACACCTGAGATATTTGTCAAGACTTAAAGGTTAAGGTCCCGTAAAGATCGTCAAATCCCACTCTCTCAATACCGAAGCGGGCCTGACAAATAATAGCTGCCTTGTAACACTAACGCAGAGTTAAGCCAACGGAAAGCAATCTTGCTGCAACATCATCCTGCCCTTGCTGACAGTACCTCCTAAGAGCCAGTCACTCTTAAATTTAATCAGTCTTTAGGATAACCCAGTCTCTTTTACTGCTTTCATTTCTCAATGAGAAACTCACTCTTTCCCCACAATGACATCTTTTGGATCTTTCCCCATTGTTTATGCCTCCATGAATAATTACGTCATTTATGGACACCTTACTTTATGTCAGGGACATAACAAGACTTCACATCTCGTTAGTCCACCTCCACAACTGTAACTGAGTGTGCTTTTTGCTTGTAATACATTTTATTAATATTTTGAGAAATTCTTAGGATATGATTTGATCATATTCACCCTCTAGCCTGCCACCTAACTCCTCACCAGTCTACCCCCATCATTTGTGTCCCTTTCTGTTGTTTTCTGTCCTTAAACAACCCACCCAGTCCAATTTATTCACTGGTACAGGGCCATCCACCGGAGCACAGTTGACCTACCAGCAGCCACACCCTTAAAAATAACACCCGACTTTGGGTTGCCCTGAAGTTGTCAGCTGTAGCTGTTGCTCACACTTCAGAGATGAAGAAATGAGCTTCGAGCTACTCAAGGTCCTGGAGCTGGTAGCTGGTGCCCTGTGGTACTCATTGATTTACATGTACAAACTCTCATTCTTCTATAGAGACAACAGGAGTTTTCCCAAGGTATCCACAAGCTTCATTTGCCTTGATTATTTCCTTCCCGGTATAACATATTTGAATATGTACGCATAACTATGGGATATTCACTATTTTTCATCAATATATGCTAGGTTCAGATCCAGGTTATACTGTAAAGTGGACCATAATGGACTGGAAACACAGATTAAGGACAACTGTGGAACCATGCTTATATGTTTACATGAGTCCAGCAAAAAGGTTCATACTGTAGCTTACAGTCGCAGGAGCTTGAATGTTTTCTATGGTGTTGTTCTGGCCCTTGGAAGTACTACTACCGATCCAAATGGTGGAATGCAGTGCTTAGTAGGACAGCAAGCCCTAGAAACTTTCAAAATGGGGGTCAAAGGGTCCATCTCAACCTGGAAAATTCAGAGTCCAGCCCCACCCCCTGCACTCTTTCAAATAGGAAAATTAAATGCCTCTGTGCTACTAAATCTCACCTATACAACCCAGTCTTTCAAATAAGTCCTCTTCTTTGAAATATTTTGAAGCTCACTGCTTCTTGTCGTTGGAAGTCTTCTTCCTTTTGTTGTCCTAGATTCCTATTTTTCTTTATTTCCAAAGATTTTTTTTGTTGTTGTTCATTTCATGTGGCTTGTTTCCTCTGGTTTCTTTACAGATATGTATTTTGTAGTCTCCTACATGGTTTCAGTTTTTACTCCACAGATTTTAGCATATGAACAGATGGCACTTGTGCATGCTGAACTAAAGCAGACTGAGTGCAGGATCTGATGAAGAGGAAAAGCTCTGTTTCCCATTCACCACAGGGCTGTCAATTACAATGTGATACTGAAGATTGGTTTCCATTTACCACACAGGCTGCACACTGAAACTGTAGATCTTGTAGACCACACAACATCCTTCCCTTCGGATGTCTCAATCCTATGAACACAACACTTTCAACATCAAAGTGGCTGTTTCTTCCTTGAATTGTGCAATATCTCAATGAGAATATCAGTGTCTACCAGAAAGGCAGGGTGACATGGTACTAAGATCAAATGTTTCTTCTCCAGATGTCTTCGTACTTAGATAACTAGCATACCTTACACATCTCTTGACTTGCTCTGTCCCATTCCAGATGAATGTTCTGAATTATGCGTTTTGATTAGGATTAGCTCTCCTCTTGCCCCCAGCCATATAGAACACCACTCCCTTGTCTCTTGGTAGCAATGAAAATGGCAATAGCACCAATAAATTCATTTAATGATGAGGTGTTTTTCTCAAAATTTCAAAGTCATATGGATGTGCCTTTGAAATGTACTCAGATAAACTTTTTAAAAAGTCTTACTCCTATATAAAATATAGGAGTAATATATTAACACACATATAAAAATATGTGTGTTAAAGGCGATAGTTTCCGCTTCCAAGATGCAGAAGGAAATCTATTGGAAAAGGAATGTTTTTGATGGCAGAATTGGACATACTAAGTGTAATGCTACCAAATAATTCCAGATACAGAACATGTTGTGAATCCTGAAATGTCTCCAAGTAACCACACTTTTCAATAATAGTTTATTATATTTACACAGGAGTCACTACATTTCAAGGCCCTTTAACATGCATGTCCTATTTATACAATATCAAACAATCAAGATGGAGATATAAGCATTATCCAATTAATACAAGAAAACTGAAACCTGGAAATTTTTATGGCATCTAGAAATCACAACATAGAAACAGCTTTATGTCTCTGTATCCCCAACACTTAAGGCTACAGTAAGGACAGAATATTCAGTATTTTACACATGCAAACAACTTACTTGATTAAGAATTGAATCATGGTCTTAAACTTTCATTTCATGGAAAAAGATTCATGGAAGTTTCTGCCTCTCACACATTTATATTCAGATTGTTTTGTTACAAAATTAGCTCTTGGTGGTAATTTTGTTTGTGATGGGTGGTCTGAGCCTTGGGTGGGAAAATTGGGATCAGATGAAAATTAGCTATCTGAACAGGAAGTTTCTTAGCCACTCTGAATTTACAATATGCACACATTGGGAAGTGTGGCCAGATCACAGAGAGATGAGCCACGCACACTACATACAAAGTCTCTTCCGTTTTCGTTAAATGCTAAATGTCAAATATTTCAGGGAAACTTAGGGTTTTTTTTTTTTTTTTTTTTTTTTTTTTTACCTTGAAATAGCTAAAATGCTTTTAATTTTTCTTGGCTTATTATTTTCTCTGGAGTACTAAGAGTACATTTCTTACAAGTAAGCAAAAAGCAAAAGTTAAATAATTTAGACAATGAAAGTTAGCCAAATATACACATGGTTTATACAGGGCAAAGCCAATAACTCAATATTTTGATTTTTCATTTTCATGTGGCTGTTTTGGCACCAGGTAGAATAGAGAAAATAAGCAATCGGACCAACTGCTATGTTAATCTTTCAGTTCCAAACCCTCTGCTGATTTAGAGGCAAAGTTTATTTCCTGTTTTTCTTTGATTGTAGAAAAGCAGCTTGTTAGAGGTAAGTTAACCAACATAAAGTGACATCATTGCTTCATCAGATTAACAACACTCTTATTTTTAGACAAAATAACAATTATTTTATAGGAGTTAGATTCTCACTTGTCAATGCACCATGCTTTGATATTCACATACAGAAATGCTTCAAATCATGGTACCATGAAGGATTGGAAGTCATGTTAAAATTATGCCTGTTTTTTATAATAGTCTGGAGTATGGCCTTAGACTCTTCATAGTAAAAGTCCTAAGTGCTGTTGATGCCTCTGGTCAACTGGCTTCCTTCATGCACTAAGCCCTGACAGTTATACTAGGACATAGCATTAAAATCTAGCACCATGCTGGCCATGGAACTGTCCTCCCATGGAGAGAACTTCTCTCAGTACTTCCATTTGTTTACCTTTCCCTCTTTTCCAACTGTCACTCTCTCTCCTTGCTATGCCACAACTTGCTCTCAAAGAACAGAATATGGCATGTCATTCACTCATTTAACTTCAAGGGATACCTCTGAATGGGATCCAGAAAGTTTCACCCATTTATTCCTAACATACCACCAAACTGAATCCATAACAACTCAGCTGTCTGCCTCCGCACACAACCCCAATATACACCCAGCTTTCTGCTAGCTATTCTGTTTGTCTATTCCAGGTTATCCTGCTTCAATTTTAACCATGGTCCCATTTTTTGAACTCTTGAGTCATTTGTTTCTTTCTTTCTTTTTTTTTTTCTCAATAACTGATACTTTGGGCTTAGCAGTGTGTGCTTTTAATCTTTTGTGTGGTATTATCATTTTTGCCTAAACCAAAATTGAGATTAACCTGTTGCTTCTCTGAAACATTTGAGTAATGTTCTGCTGGACTTGATAGGTTATTAACAGTCCCTAGGATCACTGTCTTCCTAGACAGAATTCTTACGGGCAGGTACAATGACATACAATAAATCTTCCATCTGTGTAGCCACTGGGAAAATTAAAGGCAATGTGACACTTGGAGAGAAGAAAATGGTAAGAGTAAAATAATTTTGTAATCCTTAAGTTAATGCTATGAAGTACCTCTTTCCTGCCTTCTGCTTTGGGCACTTGTGTTTCTTCTGACAGGACAGGTAGAGTTGATTACAATGGTCCAGATTCTCAGGGTCTAAGAATGTTCATATGTTTGTGACCCAATGACATGGCAAGGCTGAAATATTATAAACACTACTTGGGAGTTGTGTATACTCATGGAAAGTTCTACTGAATCTTTTATTTTATTTTATTTTATTTTATTTTATTTTATTTTTTACTTTTAGGGTCTTTATTTGACAAAGGTTTCTTTTACATTTCTTACTTGTCTTAGAAAATATTCCAGAGGTCATGATAACAGCTGACTTGACATTTTGTTTAATGGTAGCTAGCATCTAACAGTCAAGTAACTTTTAAAAAAATTAGCTACTGACCACGAAAAAAAAAAAAAGGTGAAATAGCAGAAGACATAAGAGGCAACGTTTTATTCTGTGACTTGAACTTCTTAACTTAGATAAATCCATGCCATCCTGGCCATAGCCAGTATTTATCGAAGTCTCCATTATGAAAAATGTTCAACTTAACAGACAGCCTTGCAGTTCTCAGATCCAGCTATATAGTTAACTCTAACTTCACTTCTAGCTCTTGGGTGGTCTAATGTTGAGATAATTAATTAAGCCTCAGGAAAAGCATCTGCTATCCACATTTCGTCTTGGATGGGAGAAATTATTTTATCCATTACTTAAAGAAAGTTAATACCCAAAGGCTACACATTAGCACTGTCTTGAATTAGGACTCACCAAATCTGAAAATCAGCTATTCACATGGAATCTACTTTAATAACTTATGAAAATTTAAACCAAATTGGATTAATAATTTAAGTAGAAAGTTCTACCACTGAAGCTTAAAAATTTAAACCTTTACTATAAGCAGTGCAAATAGTAGACAGAAAATGTGTAGTGTTTTAACATTTGTCTTAAGAATAGAGAGAAAAATCCCTGGTTAGGATTTATCAGAATAATATGTAAAGGGGGAATTGAAAAACGTGACTCAAAGGTTTAAAAACGAGAAGTGTTCCCTGACCCTCCACATAAAAAAAAAAAAAAAAAAATTGTATCATAGTCAATTCCTTTTTTTTTTTTTTTGAGTTAAATTGTCTTTAAGTAGTGGAGCTATGGGAAACACCTCAGAGGACACAATCGGGTGGAACATGTGCTGGTACCTGAGTTTCAGGTCTGCATGGGAGGAGAATAAGAAGGAAATGGGAGGATCTAAAACTTTAGTGCTGGGGTCATAGGACACTGCTTTAGGTTAAAATGTGTGAGCAAACAAAACTCCATCCTGTAAAATAGTGAAGGGTATCAGGCAGGTTACTTGTACTGCAGCAACATACAGCATTTCAGTCATCCCGAGAGGTGAATATTTCATCTCAACCGGTTCAATACTCATGTGATCAGCTAACACGGATGGACACGTTGGACCTTTTGGATCCTTGTAGATCTGTCTTCTAGGAAACCCCATTGTGGATAGCCTACCAATGACCGGACCAAAGTGAGGTTGGGAGAGACCTCTGACACTATTAATGATACTCCGCTATGCTTGCAGACAGGAGCCTGGCACAGCTGGCCTCTGACAGGCTCCACCCAGTAGCTGATGAAAACAAATACCCAGACCCAAAGCCAGACATTAGGTGGAGCTGTGGAGGATGGGATCTTGTGGAAGAGTGGGAAATTAAGGGAACTTCTAGCTCTTGGGTGGTCTAATGTTGAGATAATTAATTAAGCCTCAGGAAAAGCAACTGAGGGGTCAAGGACATCACAAGAAGATCTACAGAGTCAACTAACCCGGGCCCAGGGGGGCTCACAGAGACTGAACCACCAACCAATAAACCCTTCAAGGACTGGACCTAAGCCCCCTACACGTATGTAGCACATGTGCAGCCTGGTCTCCATCTGGGTTCCCTAACAATTGAATAGGGGGCTGACTCTAACTCTGTTGCTTATCTTTGGATACCTTTCCCCTAGCTGGTCTGCCTTGTCTGGCCTCAGTGGGCTAGGATGCACCCAGTCCTGCTGATAGTTGATGTGCCAGGACAGGTTGGTACCCATGGGGATCTTCCCTTCTCAGAGGAAAAGGGAAGGAGAGAATGGAGAAGGAAAGGAAAGTGGGACTGGGAGGAGAGGAGGAAGGGGGCTATGATCAGGATGTAAAGTA
Organism: Arvicanthis niloticus; assembly: GCF_011762505.2. Taxonomy (NCBI): domain Eukaryota; kingdom Metazoa; phylum Chordata; class Mammalia; order Rodentia; family Muridae; genus Arvicanthis; species Arvicanthis niloticus. Next base: position 26,942,735 of record NC_047667.1, on the reverse strand, counting down.
AATAAATAAATACATAAATAAATACATAAATAAATAAACAGGGGAAGCAAACCCCATTGCATCATTACTCAGGCTATCCAACAGTCCTCCACGGTCTAGCTTTGAGCCTTGGCCAAAAGTCAATTAATTCAATTTCTTTGTTAAGAATGGAAAATTATAACTAAGAGGCTTGGGTTCAGAGTACAGGCTGCCAAGGAAGAAAAGACCACGTCATACTTAACAAGAACATAGAATAAAAGTTATGTTAATCTTCAGCAGGAAGGAAGTAATGTAGAGCCCAGACATACACACACAATAACTCTCCAGCTTTCCACAAGCTACGTTTGAATCTTCTATGTCCCGACCGCTGTCCATCCCTCAAGCCCCAAAGACACCAGCCCTAAGGACTGAGACTTGACACTTGCTGGATACAGAAACAAACATCTAGACTACGTGGATTCTCCATCAGTTTCTAAGCACTCCTTCATACCACAAGTAAACGGGATCTCGGGAAATAGTTAATGTGCCATTTTAATATAAAAAGACAATCTACTTTTTTATTGTCAGTCAAGCTTCTTGAAAAGAAAAAAACAACTGATACATGTTATCTAACCTTTTTCAAAGTCACCATATAAGTTCTAAAGAATTTTTATTTGTGATATGTGTAGTAAGTCAGCAAATGGTTTTTGAGAATGTCCTATCTCCCAATGTCATCAATATGGAAAACAAAAAATGAGAATAATGTCCTTTTCTTACATTATTGGAAGTGATGATAAAATGTGACTACAGACAGTGAAAGAATGTACATAAAATGGCAAGCAACTTTAATTCCTAGGATTTAGTATAGTAGATATATAATATATGTGTATACAAATATATGTATATACACATACACACACATATATATACATAATTATATATATATATATAATTATATATATAATTACTCTGTAAAATATACTGTGGAGATGAGGCTATCCTAGAGGAAATGATCTCTCATGTTTATGAGAAACAAATTTAGTCAACCCTAATACCACAGCTGTCTGGAATATAGCTCTAAGCATATTTCTTATGACTGTGTCCCTTTGATGTTTTATGTTCTCTGGTGCCTGTGAACTGTCTGATGTTCATTAAGGTCCTCAGATCAGCTTTTCAATCAGTATTTTCACTCTGTCTGTGTCATTTATCATTTCACATCCAGACTGTCTCCTTGATTTAAGGTCATAACAACTCCCTAAGAGGAGAGGGCAACTCGAGTGTACTATTGTTCTTCAATTGATTCTGACTTCCACCTTAAAAGGGGGGCTTTGCACAAGTATACAGAGCTTTGCCAAGAATGACAGGCTACTCTTCTTATTTGTTAACACCCATGAAGAAGATCAAACATCTCGTCCGCAGTGGAAAGTCTCAATTGCAAGAACTGTTGTCCTTCCATCCCAGTGCCCCACAGCTACAGCCTTAGCATTTTCAGACCACTGTAGACCTTCACTGATAGGAGGTTCACCTAACTCGCTCTCTGCCTCTCAGCTTTCACACACAGTTGATCCTGTGCCTGTCATGTTTTGTAAGTTGAAGGGATAGGAATCTTCACGTACTTTGCATCCATGTCGAAGTAAGGAGCCTGATGTCTGCAGCAAGAGTGCACACTACTTAGCTAGAACGCCTCTGAAACTCAGAATTGCTACCCATATTTGAGCAGCCTTCTCATGGCATTTTCCAGAATATTAGGGCATCTAATTAAATTATGTATGCTGTCTTGCCCAAATAAGGCATTTGTTTCATTTTAATGGGGAATGACATTTATTTCTCTATTGCAAAAGATTCCCACACAGCTTTCCACACAAAGAAGTCTGAATTTATACCTAATATATGGATATAATCACACCATTTTTGTCTTTAATATATTTTTTACTCCCTTTAAAAAAGTAAAATTTCCTGACCTGTATCTTAAAATTGACAATTTTCTTGATAACTACCTTCAACTTTTCTCCTTGTTTTTATGGCATATATTCTTGTCTTGTGCCCACACTGTACTGAACACAGCATTTGAGTGCACAATTTAGAATCCACATAATTATTTTGAATGGGTTCTTTCAATGTTTCAGATGACTATTGAAATTCATACAATGGGGTCAAATTGCAATTTACAAACTTTTGTGCATATCGAAGTGATTTCTTTGACCATGATAAGTTTCCCACAAATGATGGTGATAGCAGTTACCTACTGCTGGCCTGGGTTTAATTTTAGTCATTTTTATTCATGATATTCTAAGCCACACATATTAAAGATTGAGTAACTTCTAAAAGTGCCACATTTCTTTGAGGTACAGTTTATCACTCTGCTCAAGTCCATACATCATAAACAAACAATTCATGCAGAAATCTGTGTCTGCTATTTAGAGGGAGGTAAATAGATAAGCTGTCTAAGGCACAAAGAACTAGAGCGTGCATAATGCACGTTGGAGAGTGCACGTTTGAGATAGCCTCTTGCTTAAGTGACATGCGTTCAATCAATATCCTGCAAAGGCTTTTTATTTTTCTTTGTTTATTTGGTTACATTTTGTTTGGGTACTATCAGAGTTTTCCATTAAATTATCTGTTTCAGAAGGCACTTTTTTTTTCTTAGTTTCCAATTTCATTTAATTAGTATTCTTTAAATCCTTTTGCCATGTATGCAAATTATCATCTATCACCATCATCATGACATTCTTCCGCTCAAAGAACTCCAGTGCTTCCCTATCTCTTGTCATATCAAATTTGGCCATTTTTATCTGATGATTTTAATGCCTGGAGTTCTGTGCCTTTCCTCTAATCACAGACATTCTCTAACATAACCAGAACTCCCACGCACAGTTACACAGACACAAAATGCTAATTGTACTCACTATAATCCACCCCTCTTCTTCCTCTTCCTTCCTTCTTCCACCGTTGCCTACTGTATGTGTGCATGCCCATGTATATTATGCATGTATGAATATATGCAAGTATGCATGCCTGTATATGCATACCTCTCTGTGTGTATATGCGTTGGTTTGTCTATTCATTTCTTCCGTTTCTTCCTTTCTTAAAGGCAGAAGGCCTGCCTTACTAACTTCCTCTCTAAGTGGCTCCAAAATAACCTTTCTTATTTTCTAAAATGTCCTGCGCACAAGGCCATGCATAACCAAGTAGCTTAAGATTATGTTTTTATTGTCTTGCTTCAGTTGTCTGTGTTAATGGCAGCTTTTACATACATAGAGACTTAGTGTATCTGGAATGTGTACAATATGGAAAGCAAATGGCCTGTTCACGTACACATATGCTAGAGTCATGAATTTAACCGATGGCTGCTGGATCCAAGGTCTTATGTCCACTCACTATAAGAAAACACATACTTCATAGGGGTAATTTCTCTACTGAATGTTAAATTCCATGTAACAAGTGAAAAGCAGTCAGGATACAATAATGCAAGCCGTGTGAGCACACGCTTTGCTGGCTGACTCTTGTCTGTTCAAATTACATCACTTCTGTGTTTCCTTAAAGCTCTGTAATTCCCTGACAATAGTTCATGCTTACTATTTTTCAAAGAATATGGTAAAACACTAAGGACATACTTAACATTTTATAAAGCATTTTTTGCTGGGAAGTGCTAATCCAAGCCATAGCTATAAGGAATTTGGGTAAATCAATTTGATTCATTTTTACTGGAAGTCATGAAAATGTATGTAATTAGGAACACCTGTTATAAAATACTCAGGTAAAAAGAATTTAAAGTGCTTAAATGTTTTGTTAATGAATAGCCCAGTTCTTAAAGAATAAACAGGTTATTGCACCCTGGGTTTGAAGAGTGGGCATTTTGTGTACACCCAACATTAAAATGATAGAAACATAAAATGTTATTCAAAAATAAGCAAAGTCAGCCATAAATATTAATAAGACAGCTGCATGGAACTTCACCGTGGTTGTTTCTGAGTGTTGCTTAGCAATACTGGATGATCTGGCTCCTATCATGAAAGATGACTGAGCTACATAGGCTTTATTTGGTAGATTCTACAAATATTTAGGCTTTTGTTAAAATGTGATGAGTGATGTATTACACTGATGTTGAGTAAGAGCACCTGGATGCCATGACACGTAATGTTAGGTAGTAAAAGATGTAATGCAGGATTTGGAGATGAAGAGACAATCCTGGTTATCTGGGTGGGTCCAAATGTAATCATGTGTCCTTAGCAAGGAGGATCACAGAGGTCTTTGAAAGCCGTAGAAGAGACTATACCCAGAAAGGTGGAGCACCATGCCAGCAGAGGAGAGACTGCAGTGATGTGGTGACAAATCAAGGCTCACCATCAGTGGCCAAAGAAGAACCAGCAGGCAATCTCCTGAGGACCTGAAAGCAGCTGGCCCTTAGCCCAGTAATACAGATTTTGAACTTCTGGCTTGAATATGTGTGAGTAAATGCGTGCGTGCGTGTGTGTGTGTGTGTGTGTGTGTGTGTGTGTGTGTACATATTAGTGTATATATTTCATCAACTGTGGAGCTTATGCATGTTAGGAAATGATATAGTTTTATATATAAGAAACCTAAAAGTCCATCAAAAATGATGAAAAACAATAAAGCCAGTGAGGTTACGGGTTCCATAGTCACTACTCAAAAGTAAAAATCAGTGACACATTTTACACCAACAAAATATCCTACAATTTAAAAAAAAAAATCTGCTAGTGTAGTGTTTTTATAAAAGCACTTAGAAATATGCTTAAGCCATAAGGTAAAAGATTGGTCAGTTGAAAATAATAAAATGTTTGTGGAAGAAATTAAAGCTTTAAACAGTGAATAGGCTTCTGGAGCCCATTTCTTCAAAGACTGTTGTGGTCAAATCCTGGGCCACGTTGTGCTACAGTAAGGGTAGTCCCCATCAAAACCCTATTGGCAGTTTTGCAATAATGACAAAAATCCGTCATCAAATAAATAGGGAACTTATATCCACCATAGCTGAGTTAATTTTAAAAAGGACATCACTAGAGGCATCACACACTGTACCACAAATTATGTATCAAAGCTATAATAACCAAAGCACTGTGGTTTTAGAGTAAAAACTGACATACAGATACTTACAGACTATCTGAGGTTATAGGTATGTTAATTAGATGACTTTATTATTTATTTTACATTATCTACTTATATCAAATAATTTATTATCCTTTAAATATGTGGAATTTTCTGTCAGTTATACCTTAATAAATCTGGAGAGAAGGACAACCAGGCTGTAATAGTCTCTGGTTATGGTTTTAGTTTTTGCCAAAATGAAGACATTTTGGATATGGGTCCTCAGGGCTGATTCGGCTGACAACGAATGGCTAAGCAGGTGTCATCTTTCCTCCTCAGTCTTCCCTGATTTATTTCAGCTAATCAATCAATCAGAACTGGACCCCTTTTTCTGTGGGACAGATGCCATCTTTAACTTTGGGTGCACTTAGCTTTATAGTGGACATGTAATAAAAGATAAAAAAAAAAAAAAAACTTTGTTTTCCTTTGTAAGCACAGGCACTGGCCTTTCTCGCTGCTGGTGGATGAGTCTGTGTTCATCTACATAGCCAGTAGACCCATGTTTGGCTTCATACTTCCCCAGTGCGAGAGACGAGCGCCATTTGTCAGTTCTATTCACCTGGAAAGCATATTGCACTCTCGTTGCCTATTTTCTTCGGCTCTGGCTCTGAATTTTTGGCTTATCATTAAGTGTTTACAAGAGATTTGCAACTGCGATGAAATACTCCACTGTGAAAGATGCCAAACAAGTGAAATAATCTGGAGGTAAATTTTTGTCATATTGGGTATTATTTATGGTACTCTCGTTTATAAGAAAATCAGTACTTAAATAAGCTTGTGTTCAACATTTAGTGGATACCCACTTGTAACTCTTTTATCCATCTGAACATGAAACTCTGGAGGAAAAAAAAAATTCCTCTGAAATGTTAAAGATAACAAAGGGAGTCCAGTAGTATTGTACTGATGTAACATTGATTCTTGAGATTTGTATAGAGTCCCATTTGATGTCAAAAGTTTATACTTGAAATGGGAAGTTCCATATTTATTTACTTTCAAAACTGAAAGTTAAACAATTGTCAGGCTCTGCACCCCAATGGGAAACCCTGTTGTTAGTATATTTGGGGCACACTCCTGCTTTGAATGTGAACCCTCTAGATCATGCATTGGAGCAGTTACTGGGCAGCTGGTGGCAACTTTTTGAAAGCTGTTGAACCTTTAGGAGGTAAAATCTTCCTGGAGGAAGGCAAGGCAGAGCTTGGGTATGATATACTGGCCACACCTGCAGTGTCTATGCTTTGTGGCTCCAGAGGCAACATGTCCAGCTCCCTCACAATCCTACCAGGCCTCCCCTGCTCCCAAAGACAAACTGAAACTCTTATCCCCCAACCTCTTCTTTCTTGACATTATCTCTTGTCAAGGATTTGGTCATAAAATAAGACATGTTGCTAATGTACAGAGAGTGACTGTTTCTTAGAAGGATGCATGAATTTGATATTTACACGTTGTGAATTCAGGTCGCCAAACAGTTTATGTGACATCACGGCTTTCCTATCTTATGACTAGTAACTAAAAAATTTTAAAAAAAATAATTAGACATCAGTGAAAAGTCAAAAGCGTTCAAATAAGTAATTCAGTTTATATTTGATACTTGTACACTTCTATAGCACCTTAACTGAGGACACAGTAGCAAATAGCCATTAGGAAATAGCTTTTTGAATGGCAGAAATTGGGCTTTTTTTTTTTTTTTTTGGTATAAAGTCTAATCACTTAGTATTTATAAATCTAACGAGTAGATACTCATTACTCATTTACTGAAATATATATATATTAAATTATCTTGAAAAAAGTGAACATTCAGGCTTCTTAATGTTCAGTCATGTGAGCACTGTGTGCAGCTTTCAGATTGCCCAGGAGTAATGCTCTGGATTTCCCCATAATTGGATCTCATCCAGTTAATGTCCGACCCCTTTTAGCCCTTATAATATCTGCTCCATAATGAGCAGCAGAAGGAAAAAAAAAACCCTGTTGAAACGCTATCATGTAGCAACTGTAGCAAGAAGATGAGGTGGGTAAATTTAATATGTAGCTTTACTAGGCAGTGAAAGGAAACATTCACCCCCAGCCTGCCCTGCTGAGGGGCTGCATCTCTCACCTCTTACAAGCAGGGAGGAAAATAAATCTCAGATTTTCATTCTGTGGGGGATGGGAAAGAATCACAAATTACTGATGAATGTATATCCCACAGCATCCCCTCTTTCTGTTAATGCTGTGTGCTTGAAAATCTAATTATGCATCCAAAAAAAATCAGACATTTGAGGCTAAAAAATTTTAAAATATACTATAATATTTATAAACTTAGAGTACTCTAATACTGCCACATAATTTTTGTGAGGGAAAAAAAACTAGCAAAGCCTCTTATAGTATAGTAGATTTTTTTGATATTTTAAAATTATATGCTCAAAAGCACTTGGAGAGGGAGTTTAATGAAGGTCTGCGTTCATTTTGGATTTCATTTAATGTTCATCACGTCAATCTTAGGTCTAGCAAAGTCTGATGGTATCATTAAAAGGGAATTGTAATTCATCGTGTATTATGACAACGAAGAAAGGAAGTATTGCAGCTTTAAACAAACTCAAACTTTTAGCATCAAAAGAATTATTCATAAACATCACAAGATAAGCTCTTTGAGCATGACACCAGTAACTTGGGAAGAACTTCAGCAGGACAGAAATGTTTGCAAAGGAAGAAACATAACCATACAGATTTTTATGAAGGACAAATAATGAAAAGGGGCCCTAGAAACTACAGACTGGAAATTCACTGATGTTAATTCAACAACATGACTGAGAATATTTAGGAAAGGTTGAAAGTGGTGAAGATTTGAACAAAGAGGAAAGCACAACACAATCTAGGGTGGTGCACAGGCTTGTGCTATGGTCATGGGATGAGTGAGTTTCTTCCATCTTGTAAGAGCTGAACTCCAATAGGGAATCAGCTTAGAATGTGGAGATGGTGGAATACATCATGGATCAAGTCACTGGTTAAAAATAACATGTTCTGAAGCAGTTTAGAATATTCATTTTTTTTTCTGATAGTTCTAGATAGGTGTAAAAGTAATGATCACTCAGCCAGCTGGTGTTAAAGGGAAAATTAGATGCTACCGTTTACAGTTTAACAAAACAAAGTTAATGTCTGCTATCCCACAAAACTTCCTGCATTGAGAAAGATAACTTTCAAAGCCGTGTCAGTTTATCTTCATAAATCATATCCTTGGACTGGAGAGATGGCTCAGGGAGGAAGATAAATGGTTGCTGTTTCAGAGCACTTGTATTCAATTCCCAGCATCCATATAGTGGGACATAACTATCTGTAACTGCCGTTCCAGAGGATCTAACGCACCCTTCTGGCCGCTATGGGAACTGCACATGTGTGGTGTGTAGCTATACATGCACCCGAAACACTAATGGGCAGAAAAAAAGTAAAATAGAAACATACCCTTCTATACTATATTTTACTTAAATAATTTGTACTTTAGTCTTTTATATGTAGCAGTTTACTTGAGGTGAAGATTATAAATGTATTGGGCCCAGATTATGATTTAGCAGTGAAAGAATGTACACTTGAGTTTTCTAATTTTACAAGGAATGCTCACATGCATCTTAGTTTTCTTTCTTGTCACCTGCTGTGTTTTATAGATACAAACCAGCAGAGAAAAATCTCAAGAAATGGAAATACAAAGCTTCATTACTTCCTTCTTCCCAAACATGCTAACACATCCAACATGCAATGAATAAAATGGATGAATTATGAACCTTTTTTAAACATGTTTTTCTTTCTAAGCTGTTAGAGAGAGTGCTGCAAGCTCTCAAGAAAACAAAAACAAAACAAAAAACCCAGAAGAGCAGAAACCTTTACATGCTTCCAGGACTGCAGGATGCCTTTCTTCTCAGTTGAAATTTCAACCTTGTAGTGTCTTCCTGTTTGAATTAATTGTGCAATTGAATAAATTTTGAATCAGATAAGGAGAAGTGCTGTCTGTGAGTAGAAACCCTGCTGTGTTGGATTACTTGTATCTCTGGAGACAAGGCACCACAGCAAGCTCTCTACTTTCTGGGAAGTGGAGGGAAGCAGCGATGCCATAATCAGGTGAATCAATTAGCTGGTTATTGTAGTAGCAAATGAAGAAGAAGCAGGCAGGACTGTGAGCAAAGCCATGCAGGGAAAACAAAGTGGAGAGTTTCTGGGTCATGTCTGAAGACAGGGTTAAAGGAATGTCCCAGTGTTCCTTACTTAGAGAATGTCTCTTCTGCTTCCTGTGACAATAACTGAGCTGTGAGCCAGAGAAAATGATTAGAGTTAAGATGCTCTTTAAGAGATGTGTGTGGCAGAGAGGCTCTGCCAGAGCCCGACCAATATAGATACAGAAGCTTGCTGCCAACCATCGGAATGAGCATGGGGACTACAATGGAGGAATCAGGGGAAGGACTAAAGGAGCTGAAGGGGTTTGCAACCCCATAGGAAGAACAACAATATCAATCAACAAGAACCTCCAGAGATCCCAGGGATTAAACCATCAACCAAAGAGTACACATGGAGGGATCCATGACTCCAGCTACACATGTAGCAGAGGATGGCCTAATCTGGCATCAATGGGAAGGGAGGCCCTTGGTCCTGCGGAGGCTCAATGCCCCAGCATAGGGGAATGCCAGGGCTGTGGGGAAGGAGTAGGTAGGTGGGTGGGTAGGTGGGTGGGGGAGCATCCTTATAGAAGCAGGAGGAGGAGGATGAGATGTGGGGTTGTGAAGGGGAAAACAGGAAGAGGACTAACATTTGAAATGTAAATAAATAAAACAATCAATAAAAATTGTTTAAAAATTAAAAGAGAGATGTGTGGAGGGTGGTCCAAAATCCAAAGGTCTTGTCTGATAAGGCTGTCTTGCTGCTTTAGAATGCTATGGTACCCAGGCCCAAAAGGCATGTAGGCTGAAGAAAAGGGGACCATCATCCCTCAACAGTTAGCCCATTCCTACAAGAAAGGCATCTATCCATCCTATCCATGATGTTTCCAATTGGTCCCTATGGGCACTGCACATATGTGGTGCATAGATATACATGCAAATGAAACACGTACATAAAAGAATAAAATAGAAACCCAATTGTTTCCTTCTAGACTCGCCTGAGATACTGCCTCACTGAAGAATTGAGGTTCTCTCACACAAACTGTACATAGCAGACGATCTTACAGTGTAGGAGCTGCAAGTGGCTCTGGCAAAGAGGATTGAGTGCTCGTGTCTTTTCTGAGACAGGCAATTCAGAGAGGTCAAGTTGCCTTCTTTAGTTGAGGGCTGGAAGGAATGCAAAATCAAACTTGAACATACAACTTTTTATATGCTTATGAGGCATTTCTGAAGATCAGGCAAAATAGAATATATGAGTCTGGCACTTAGAGAATTATCTTGGCTAGAAATTAAAGATGAAAGTTTTTATTTATATGGAATTTGAAGTTACATAAAAGCATAAAAAAAAACCCTATAGAAATGGAGGCTGGCCGGTGGACAGGCACAGGAGGATAATGCCCACTTCTGTTGTGAAGGAATTTAATTGGAAAGGATGCAGAATGTGGGCCCTGAACTTTCCCTATAGTCAGGATGATCATGGACAGCTATGGATATGTAGATGAAATTAATGCTCAAGTATCTTTCCCCTCTAGCTAGGAAACAATCGGTATCCAGAAAACTTGTAAGGCCAGATCCACCATTAACAGTTTAGTTTTGAATTGACGAGCTACTGGTATCTCTCCTTCCCGTGGAACTCACACTGGCACATTAACCTTAGCCTTTTATAGTGAGTGTCTCCTCTGTGTCCCTATTTTCCTTCTTCACTGTGCACATGCTGATGGTATTTCTCATTTCTCCCTATAAATCTTCCATGTTAGTAACTTAGGCATAAATCAATTCCTATTCCTTCCTTATGGATCTCCTTCACAGGTTTCCATCTGCACATAAAATAAAATTGGGGACTTCCCGGACTCTAACTTTCAAGTCTGTGGCCCCGTTTACCTCTGCGTAGTGAACTACTCTCCTACCTAGCGCTGACTGCCCAGATGAACTCTTCTAGTCTCCAAGGAACTCACAGTTCACCTTGAGAATTTTATTTCTTGCAGTCTCCTTCACAGAATGCCCTTTCCACCGCCATTAAGGCAGCCTCCATCAGTCCGTCAGATTTCAGCATTAAATATCACATCCACAGAGGTGTCTTTCTAACTCTTGTTTAAAAGAGTTCTTCAGTCTTTTGTTAGCTTGCTTTTCTCTCTCTTATATTTTCTCCACATAATCTATCCACTATGCACTGCAGGATCACAGCTTCTTTCTACACTCTACAGCACGACCAAGAGTTATAACCAGTTGACTCCAGTTGAATCAAATCATATGATAACATTTAGCCTTGAATTTGGATATTGTGCTTACTTGGTTTTGATGTGTCTTCAGATACTGCTCTAGGTTTGGAACTCAGTTGGTAGGTAACCATAATGAATACATTTATATTTAAATTGCTCTAGGTAATGAAAATTACTTTTATTTATTTAATGTCTAACCAGTGTAGAATAATTGATTTATTTATTTGAGATGACGAATAATTTCATTTTTAAATTAATTGATTTATTTATTTCCTTTACATCCTGATCAAAGCTTCCCATCTATTCTCTCCTCCCAGTCCTTCTTTCTCTCCTCCCCTTCCTCATCCTCCAGTCTCTAAGAAAAGGGGAGGCCTCTCATGCATAGCAAACCACCTTGGCCTATCAAGTTGCAGTAGGAATAGTCATATCATCTCCTATTTTGGCTAGAAAAGGCAGCCCAATTAAGGGAAAGAGACCAAAGCTGGTTCAAAGAGAGTCCCCTGCTCCTGCTGTTAGGGGGCACACACGAAGACCAGACCGAGCTGTGCTACCATTACATATGTGCAGAGGGCCTAGTGATTTCTCTCTCTCTCTCTCTCTCTCTCTCTCTCTCTCTCTCTCTCTCTCTCTCTCACACACACACACACACACACCATATGTCCCTCATGCAAAAAAAGAAAAGAGAAAGGAGTGGGAGAATGAGGAGGAGGAGAGAGAAGAAAAACAAGAAAAGAAGAGGAAGAGGAGGAAGAAGAAAGTTCTGTATAGTTTAGTAGTGTAACTTTAGAGTATGATCAATACAATAAACTCAATAAAACATTCAAAGTTTTCACTAGTTACATATAACTCAACACTGGGTTAAAATGTAAATTTATGAAGCACATATTAGGCTTGTAAAACATATGCTAAAGTTACGATTTGTTATTTTGGAAAAAAAATGAAATCAGATATAATTTTATTGTCCCAAGAAAAACATCCTATTTTGGGGGAAAGTTACAATGACCACAGCTTTGTTTTTATTAACATCCCTCCACAGGTCATTAGTAAATTAAGTGCATTCAGATTTGCTCCATTTTGGAAGTAAAGAGATAAATTATGAATGTAGTTTGCTTTGAAAGTTCTACATGTAAAGTCTATTTCAGCTTAAGTTGAGCCTCAAACCAAAGCAGAAAAAAAAAGAAAATAAAGAACTGGGCTGAAAACAGAGCAGGATTAAAGGAGGAAGAGACCAGGGAAGACCTTGTGAAGGAGGGGAAGAGCACACCAAGGAGTTTGAAGCAATCAGAGATCTGCTAACCGGAGGAGACCAGTTGCCTTTTAGCCTAATCCAATGGTTCTGAATTTTTCTAATGCTGTGCCCCTTTAATTGGGTCCCTTATGTTGTGGTGACACCAACCATGAAATCATTTTGTTGTCACTTTATAACTGTAATTTTGTTGTTGTATGAATCATAACAGAAATATCTGTGTTTTTTGATGCTCTCAGGTGACCTCTGTAAAAGGGTCATTTGACTCACCAAAGGGGTTGAGATCCACAGGTTCAGAACCACTGGCCTATATGGTTAAGAACAGGACTTTGTGTTACCAAAGCCCAGTGACTTCACTGTGGTAGCTAAGGACAAGACAACGGGAGCTGCAGACCTGGCAGATCCATTCACGCGTGGAAAAACATTAGGAAAGAGCCAGGTCTCTCCCTGCCGTCCATTCCAGTCTTCTATCAGTCTCATCAGCAATTTCATAGGTTAAAGCCTCTAAGGATCAGCATCAGGGGTGCTTCTGGTATAGCCCACGGATGCTATTTTCTTGCAGCAGTGACTAGAGAGAGCAGGGAAAGAGGAGTTTGGTCTGGGAATAGGCCAGGAAGGATACTTGGCTTAATGAGGCCTTGTGACATCAGTGTGCTGCACTGAATTGTGCTTCAGAGGCAAGAAAAAAGCCTATCTCAGGATCTGCTAGTGAGTCAAAGTTTAGCACACTCTACTTCATGGCACATCAAAATAATGATTTTATTATAGGAATGTTATAATATTAATGTGTTTTAATCTTCATGCTCCTATTAAAGTTTTATCCCACATTTATCTATCTTGTTTAACTTTTGTACCCATGATTTCAAAACCTCACAGCCCCTAAACTTTGAGGCAAAGATACACACTTATATGCTGACTATATACCAGCAGGAAGTACAAGAGCCTGTGTGCAGTGCTTCCTGCCCACTGACATTGGTATGCAGGGAACTCACTAGAGGTGAATAGGAGTTTACAACCCACAAAAGGGATTGGCATTGTGTGTTCTAGTGTAGTAGAGATTGTTGTCTCCTAAGACCTATGTGTTGGGCCTGGCTTGACATGTCAAGGAAATGATCTTGACTTAGGAAGTGTGGTCTATAAGATCCAGGGGTTCCCTCAAAGGGGATTACTGAACCCTGGTCTCTCTCGTTGCATCCTGCCTAGGGAGTAAGCAGGTTTTCTCTGCCATATATCCCCATAATTATGTGCTACCTTGTGTGGACATGGATGCAACAAAGTCAATCAATCCCTATCCCAGAGCCCAACTGAATATTTTCTAAGCTAATTATCTTGAATATTTGCTATGGCAATGTCAAGCTGGGGGAAAAAACAGGAAATGGTGGTGCTTTTTATAAACAATGTGCAATTCTGTCTGTGAGAACATAGGGGCCACATGAGATGGGATACAGGTTTAGAACAGTGCAACATTGGAACACTGCAATCCACCTGTGATTTGGAGCAGGCTACATATATGCTAAACTAAGAAAGAAAGGCTGCTTGGCAGGAATATGACATTGGCCAAGGACAAGGAAGTGGGCTTCAGGCAGAAATCTGACATTAGGCTAGAACAAAGAAGTAATTTCAGGCAGGAATCCAAATATTAGGCTAGAACAAGGAAGTAGGCTTCAAACATAAAAATGACTTTGGGCTAGGACAGGGAAGTTGGCTCAGATATTCTGGTCATCCTGATAAGCCCTTAGAAACAGTGATCATGGGAGTGTTCAGGGAACTTTGTTTATTGCCTTTCTTGTTCTTTGGCTATTTGCAACTATTGTATTGCTAGTTCCTCAACCTAGAACTGGCCTTAATACTTGCATGTAATTAAAATGGTATAAAAGCAAAAGGGAGAAGGGGGGATGGAATAGGGGGTTTCTGGGAAGGGGAAATGGGATGACATCTGAAATGTAAATAAATAAAATAACCAATAGAAAAAAAATGAAAGGTGTCCCAGGAAGCAGGTGTGAGGGAACTTACAGTGGAAGTTTGCTCCATACCTCAAATAAACTTTGTCATCTGAGCAAGGAAATCTTAGAGCAATTTCATTGAAGATTAAATCTTTCTCAATACAGGGGAAAATATGAAAAACTGATAAATGGCAATTATATTGTTTACATAATGAAAAATAAGAGCTCTTAAGATATGTAGCAATGACAAGGTCAAATTTTCGATTAATAACTGTGAAAGCAAAGTCATAAATGTCTCAGCAAACACATATTTGGCAGTGATTATGATTTGATTCCTTAGCTATCCATACTGAGCCCATAAAATAGTGTGAGAAAAACAGAGTTTCCACTTATATCTACACATTCCTGTAAATGTGCAGATTTTTGACACATTGTGGCTTTAAGACAGAAGGGACAGTGTGGAGTTGCTCAGCTTAATAGGCAGTGTTAGCATCTTAGGAGAGAAATCTAAGGCTTTGCTGATCTATATACGCAAATCTCAGGGGGGATGCATGCAGGGATTAGTTCTGAAGTGAGAGAAGGAAGGCAGAAGCAATTTTAAATCAGACAGTATCAACTTTGATGTGCTTGCTAGTGATCCAGCCATGCAGCTGGGAGGAGGTTGAATTATTTGCTACTTTTGTTTCATTCAAAAGGAGATCACATGATGCATTTTGGAGATATCAGGCATTTATTGCTGTAATGTACAAAGGGAATCAAAGACTTTAGCGGTTTCATACTCTTAAATGACCAAAGCCAAGAGCCTTCTCCCCCCAAACCCCATGCAGACCTTTAAGGATATAGTACTAATTACTAACTGCTTTCCTAGAAAAACCATTTTGTATAATAGTTTGTAGATTAAGTATCTTTTGCTGGATTCCTTAGTTGGTTCCAATAGAAACACGAGATATTTGCAGTGTTCTTGCATGCTGCTGAGATGCTCACTGAAGGTGAGTTATAGGCAGTGGGATCCACCTAGCAGACTGGTCAGGCTGGCATAGAACAGTGGAGTAGAAAGTCTCCACGGTTTAAAGAGGTGGGGGATATACTAAAATCTGCCTTGCACTACAGAAGTCACCTGCTAACAGGCCTGAGAAGGGTACCAAAGTAGGGAGCTGTTTGTTGCCCCTTCATATTACCGCTGCTCTGCCAGCTCAGCTCACAAAACAGCACTTAAAGCAAGTACTCTGAAGAGAAGCAATAATGTTCAAAATGAATAGTCCACCAAACACCCTCCAGACTGGTTTACCAGGCAACGCTACATTGAGAACAAAGAAAATGCCTAGAGTTACAGGATATTAGTGGGGCACCAATCTGATGTCCTGTTCACACCTCAGCAAGTTGAGCTGTGCTTTTGAAGATCATTTGGAATCTGGACTTAAGCTCAGAAGCTCACACAAGGTAATTTCATTCTAAGTTCCGCGCTCTATTTGTGAGCTTGGCATTAAAGTAGTTTCAGCAATTAGTAGAATTTTCATGTTGCTTTTCAGAACTGACAGATTAAGGGCATACGTGTGTGTGCGTGTGCGTGTGTGTGAGCGCACGTGCACATGGTTCACCCCGAAATGTCAAACCAAGCACAACTCTGTGTGCATGGAGAATCTCACAGAAATTTATGGTTCAGGAGACAAAAAGGCATGGACAAGAATTCCTGGTTCTACAGAATGGAATTCTCTGTTCAAAGGGACCAAGACATATGAGTCTTAAGAGACAGAAATGAGTTATGGACATTTTTTTTAATTTCAATCTCATGGTGATTGTTGCTTATTTTGCTATTTTAGAGGGTGAACTTTAACATGCACTAAAAAGGAGTTAAGAACCAATTATGATTATGCCACCCCCAACCCACAAGTTGAGAACTGTTGCTTGGACCTCTCCTTGCTCACATACAGTTCATGTCTGAGCCACGATATGTAGGGCCTCTCATCATATTTATGGCTCACTTTCTTTGGACAGCTTTCTTCTCTTTAGCAGTCCTGTGATTTCGAGCCGTTTTACAAGCTCATTCTTCTCATTCTGTCAACATATTTATCTCAATATTCTACAGCCTATAGACTGAGCTCTACAGGTGATCACTGCCAATGCAATGCTACATTTTGAGAAAGAAAAAAGAAAATAACGGAAATTCATAAAAATATTCAAATATAGATGGCACAGATAAGAAAGAAACAGGAATAAATTCTGTGATTTTTAGTCTGTAGTTTACATAGGACAAAGCGGCAGAGAACCAAAGGGATTGGAATTACACATTGTAAGCTTTGCCAGGTAAAAGAATTTGATTATCTGCAGAAATGACTTTTATATCTTTAAAGCATCAGGGCTACAGGTAACTACAGCAACAATATAATGCATTACTTTTTGTCAATAAAGTATAAATAGAATAAAATAGAAATCTAGATATATTTTTATATATTTATAATACTTTGAAATTTTGACCATGTTAGCATAATATGTAAGCGGATGAGACCAATTTGAAAATATCACCAAATATTAATTTCAAACCCATGATATCAAGATTAAGATGTATTAAGTCCATATTTGATATTAACATTGACAAAATGTCTCGCTTCATTCTGGAGGCCAATTGTTTGATTTAAACATGTCAAGGGTCTTGACAATTTTTCTCATGGTTGCTTATATGTTTAAAATACTTTAATAGAAGTAAAATAATCTATTTCAACAGAAGCCTTGAAATGTAGGTGATATCAATTAAGCACTATAAATGAAAATAACATGGATTGTGCTTTACTTAAGGTCACTAAAATTAGCTAGATTTATGAATAAAATAAAATTGAAAACTGGAATTAAAAAGCATAAGGAATAACGATTAGCAAATTAAATCCTAAAAATAGCACCAAATTAATTTTTCTGTCTGCACAGAACTTGCCATCAAGGTTACTTAAACCTTCTCCACTATGTTTCTACGGTGTTGTGTCCACTTCTGCATGTAATTAAACACACACAAATGCAGAGCTTCCTTCCATGTGCAATTGCAGACATGCAATTGTACATTTGTTTAATTTATTTCCTGTCAATTGCCTATGAGCATCATAAAGGCACAAAAGTAAACCAACATGCTGACTTTTGCACTTCATTTATAATAGGAGTGGCTAAAATAAACCTTCAAATGCATAATTTAAGTAATGCAGGGAGATTCCTGCAACCCTAGCTGCTTGGGAAGCTGAGGCAAGCCTGATAAGTTTGAGGCTACCCTGGACTAATTTTCAAGACTCTAATCTCAAACTAAAAACTTAAAAATCAAACCAAGATTGGAAATGTAGCTTAGAGGTAGAGTTCTATCTTACTGTACACAAAATTCTGTGTCCGAGCCCAAGACTGAAAACTTAAATCCTAATTCCAGTATCACTTTATATCTAATAAGTCAGATACTAATTGTTTTTATGCATAATGAAATAATATAATATTTGACTTATTTCTCAGGTAAAATAAAGAACAGTAGCTTTTGAATTCTCCGCAAAAATATTTTATTTACTCTCTTCCAACACATGAGTATTTGAACACTCAGTCCTGGAAACCAGTGAGGTCAAATTGGTGGGGAAGGAAGAACATTCTTTGTGCTCATTTGCAAATCCCACTGACTTGAACGAGGGTGGATAGGGAGGAATTGTTGGGTTGATAGAGCTATTCCAGGCAAAATGTCAGTTGGCTGGTGACTGCCACTGATTGGCTACTATAGTACATCTTAAGATGCTGGTGATTTAATTGTATTTGTATTGTTGTGGATAAAAGGAATGCCCCGTGTATGATGGAAAGGCTGAGGGTACCTTCTCTGTACCAATCATTTAGAACGGCATGAACACCACTGAGACTGACTTTGGGATTGGCAATGGAGAAGGAAAGAGATATCAGAGTTGGTCAGGTTATCCTTAGTTCTCAGTATCACTAGAATTGAACTCAACTAAGAGACTGGCTGCTGGATGCATCTGTGAGAGATTAATTTTGATCGGGTTATTTCAAGTAGGGAGACCTACCCTAAATGTAGATGCCACCTTCTCAAATGACAACTGAATAAAAGGGGGTCTAAAAAAAAAAAAAAAGCCTTGCTTTTTGCCTCATTACCTTCAATTTTCATTGGCAAGCTCACCTGTGTTGCTGCTGCTGCTGCCTCTGCTGCTGCTCCATTCCTATCAGAATCTAGCTCCTTCAGGTTTAAGTATGGACTGTAGACTAGTGGCTTTCCAGGGATCCTGCAGGCCTTCTCTTCATTGTATGAAGCCTTGCATGAAGCTGCTTGTGGACTGAGCAGCTAATAGTTTCTAAACCTCTCCAGGGTGAAGACAGCCATCGCTGGACACTTTAGTCTATATCGTTTAAGTCAATCTGATAAATCCTCTTTTAAGGCATAGCCATTCCATCAGTTCTGTTTTCCCAGAGAACCCTGGCCAAGGCTGGAGTAGATGAAGATACATGTAGATGACAGAAGGGACATGTGGGTAGTACAACCAAAGGCTGTTCTTCTAATGATACCTTTCCCCCAAATCTGCCTAACCCATATCCTACTGTTTCAGTATAATACTGTGATTGCCTTCTTCAGACCTTCAAAGAGTAATTTTTCTTCTTTTTTCATTCCTACTCTAGTTTTTATTTATTAGATATAATTCTGTTATTTTTTAAGTGGCAGACTAAGTAAATTACCATCATAACCAAGTATAGCTATGGATAATTATGTGGATCCATCCATCTACCTATCCATTACTCTGGGGAAATTATGCCCACACATGAAACATACCGAATGAGAGCATGTCAGCATTTATTTTGGATGTCTGTGTATTCTGGAATCTACCTTATACTTATACTGCATGAAGAGCTACTCCACTCCTGAGATAGCAAACAGTGCCGTGGCAGCTTTCCAATCAAGACAAAGAGACAGAAGTGGTATATGTTTAAAGTACAAAATTGAAAAAAGAGGAAAAAGAAATGCATTCAAAGTTCAGAGTCAGTATGCGATGCAAAGACCAAAAGAATCAAATAACTCAGATGCACAAGGACAATGTCTGTTTAACCTGTGTTCCTTTGCAATAAGCCCTAAGTACTTTCCACAACTGATCCATTCAATTTAAAGATTAATCATACATCCTGACTAAAAGGACCCCACAATAGAGCCAATAACCCAGGTCACCTTAGTGACCTGGAAATGATTATCACCTGAGTCCCCAACTTGCTTTTTAACACTGATACACCTGACACCCCAAGCCCACTAATATATATCCCAGCAAACCACACCAACATCTTATTCTTTTATTGGTCATTAATCTTCCATTTAAGTGTAAAGATCGAAAAATAAATTTTAGTCACCTTTTAGTGGAAAGAACCTTTAGGGGTTCACACAGAAGAAGATATCATGGAGAAAATCTGTTAAGAATTCCTTCCTGGTTTCCAGGGCACAATTCCCTCTGTGTTACTGTATATTCTGATCTTGTCCTACCATATCTTCCTGATAACCTGGACTACAGCTCTCCTAGTTCTTTACACACGTAAAAAGACTTAAGTTAACATAAATTCCTGGGGACATTTCAGATTCTGAGAAAAATAATAAATTCAGCATATAAAAATGCAAGTTTTCACATTGAATAGCTCGATAAGAGCAATGTTTACATGTCCTAGCTTCTAGGTAAAGATCAGCTCTGAACATGCATAAACAAGAACCTATACAGTAGGAAAGAGAGTCTTTGAGGTATATGCCAGGAGTGGTATAGCTGGCCATATGGTAGATCAATTTCTAGTCTTAATGGGGAACTACTACACTGATTTACATCACAGTTGCCCCAGACACATTCTCTTCAGTAGTGCAATAAGGTTTCCTCTTCACTACATCCTTACCAATATTTATTGTTTCTTGTTTTCTTTATCTTAGCCATTTTGACTGAGGAAAAATGAAATCTCTAAGAAGCTTTATTTGCATTTCCACAAAAGTTAAGGACAGTGATGAACAGATAATAAAAATGCAGTCCTCTACGCAATGGAACTTTATTCAGCTGTAAAGAAAATCATGAAATTTGTAGGCAAATAAATAGAATTGAAAATCTTTATTCTGCGTGAAGTAGCCCAGACGCAGAAAGATAAATAATACGTGTTTTCACTCATATTTGGGTCTGAACTTTAAATCTTCAGATGCGTGTGTTTAGTTTAGAATTTCTATAGCACCTAGGACTAGAATGGGACCAGAGATGGCAAGGGTGAAGAATGTTTGTGCTACAAGAGGAGGAGCAGTAGAATGCAGGTGATCTGAAAAGGAAAGTAAGAATATTAGGGGAGGATATTTACTAGAGGAAGAGGATGGAAAGGTAGGACAGAAGAAGGGTTGGGGAAAGGATAACTACTGTTAACAATGTTTGAAAAAGCCATTAAAACATTTTGAATTTTGTTCATAGATGTGCACACCACACACACACACACACACACACACACGCACACGCACACACAGACACACACACACACAGAGTCCTACACATAGGGCTTCTAGAGTTTCTGATTTCAGAAATTGCAGACTGCCAAATCAAAAGCCCTATGTCAGATGTATGGTACCTCCTCTTGAGATTTTAGTCATGAGCGTCATGGAGACCATCAAAACAAAGCATGCTCTTGTTAGTACTTTTGGTTACCCACCAGAATTTAATAAGAACACAAACCCTATTGCTAAAGATACCACAAGCTTTGGTCAGTGGCAATAAAGAAATCAAATTTGTCCTGAGCAGGAAGCTTCCTTTTACTTTGGGGTCTACCTCTTATAGTACCTGAGGTGCTATTGGATGCAAATTTTCACAAATGAGCAAAGTGTAGAGACTGAGCTTCGGTGGAGTGCCCAGCTACAAATGGCACAGCTGTATTGTTCGGGCTCAACTTGGAGAAGGGTCAAAGGTCATAAGAGACATTATGGAGAAGGACCAGAGTGAATGTTGCCCTCTATGTATAAGAGGACCATTATTTACAAATTTATAGAAGCTGGGGCTACCTCCACAAGGCCTGCATAAGATCAAGCCACTCACCACCCTACCATGGAGGAGACAGAGTGCAAAAGTTTGGGGTGGGAACCCCTAATTAAGAAGCTACTGAGAGTTGATAAATTCTGGGGAAGGGTGAGTCCCATCTTTGAAAGGTGTCACCCCCTGATATGTTGACCACACTCTCCATGACCTGGCATCCATGAACAAATGGGCAGCAAAATTGGATTCAATGGCTTAAAGAAGAAAAATGGGATACAAAGCTTAGGTAGGTGGGACCGGATCTAGAAGGAGTGGGGAGCAGTATGGAATATGATCAAAACAGGTTTTATGAACTTATCCAGAATTAATAAAATTATTGTACTCAAAGCTGAAAGCCCTGAATGTTCCAGGCCTCATCTGGGGCTGTCCTCAAAGTGCTACTGGATTCAAGATAGAGAATAAAGAGAGAACAAGTGGATGAGCAAACTCATTTATAAAATACAAACAAACCCACAAACATAGGTGTTAATCACTGAAAGAAATACAAAAGTGAACATTCCACCTACTTTATCCTGTACTAGAAAAAACGTTTTTGTAAAGATAGGAACATGAAGGAAGCTTGTATTCATTAAGCCACCTCAGACCTGCAGTTCTGTTCCCTGATGTGTTGAGGACTGGTGAGTTCTGTCTCACTTACTGCTTGGGCATATAAAGGTCAATACATCACCATTCTTAAATCTGAATGGAAGATTGAATAATTACACTCCTCCTTTTCTTACAACAAGATTCTATACCCCTTTCCCACTGGTGACTTGCCTTGGCAGTGGAATGGTCCAGAAACACGGAAAAGCACATACTTCTGTCACCACCCTTGCCTCTCTTGTTTACTGTGTCCCAGGTAAGGGCTATCCCCACCACCTAGTTCCCCAAAAAGCTATGGGAGGCTAACCTGAGTATGACTCACAGCCAGAGGCAAAGACCACAACCAACCTGTAGCTGCTGGTGACTGTGAACAATTTATTTACGTGACTAATAAGTTTGTGCTGTAAACCACCATGGATATTTTTTAACTTGTTTGTAAATGCAGTGCAACCCCACGGAATCTGACTCATGCAGCCCACAAAGCAAATACTGAGCACCCTCCCCGCCCAGTTCCAACTTAGACTGTAGCACCGGAGCATGACAGTGCTTTACATCCGTGCTGTCTAAAACAGGCATCAACTCTGCTCTCCTATACTGAAGTTGGTTTTCATTCCACACAATGTCTTTGAAAGCACTTGTGATGATGTCCCATCCCCTTCTAGGAATATGTTTTTTTTTTTCTTTTATCAAATTATTATTTCATGTGTATGGGTGTTTTGCCCGCATGCAGGTCTGAGCATCATGTGCATGGCCAGTAGCTTCTGAGGCCAGAAGAGGACATCGGATTCTTTGGAACTGGAGTTTAAAATGGTGGTTAGCCACCATGTGTGTACTGGGAATCAAACTTTTAACCTTGGGACGAACAATTCTTAATATGTACATATGGAACATCCCAGAACCTGTTTCACAATCTTGTAAAAGTGTATTGTACACAGCAGGATGTTGGCTTGAGTTTCCCTGGCATAGGCCAATTATTGAATTGTTTTATAAAATGTCATGGTTTATAATGTAAAACATAACATTGCTTCATTTTAAAATACATATTTACTGGACAAACTTAATTTGTACACACTGATAACGTTGCAGGGTTGGTGTACATGAATACATACGTATGTATTAGACTACTACATGCATCTTTAAAAGTCAGGATTCTAATTATAACTCATTTTTTTAGGGTTTGTCATCATGCTATCTCTAAAGGACAGTGTTTTAACATTCTTTGGGTAGACGTAAACTATTTCAAGTGTAATCAACAAGTCAGCTCAAGGCATGTCTGGGCCTTGGAGTCAGCCTGGCTGTGTTGAATCTTGGTTCTGCTTTGCTGTTTAATTAATTTTTTTTTTTTTTAGCATTTGAATATGTGCCATTTCCTTTTATAAGGCTTACTCTCTCCACTTGTAGCATCTACCCACTGAGAACATCCAGTAGGTCTGATGAAAGTTCAAAAGTTCACACAGGTCACCTGGTACAAATTTTTTGTGCATGTATAACAAGAGCATATTGAGCTCTGGCTTCCACCCCACCCCCATCCTGTATTGTTAACACAGCCATAGTCGTGCGTGTCCTTTGCCATCCTTACAGTCATAAAGAGGCATTCTCACACATACTTGCTCATGCCATCATTGCAATAACTTGTGTAAGAAATGCTATGCTATTTTTAAAGACAAAAGGACTGAGACACAAAAGGCTAAAAAGGTGGATTTAGCTTAGAAAGAAATTTGAGAGGATCTAGAATCAGAGGCATTTGATGGACGAAGTGACCGTCATTTCATAAATTGGTATTGGAACTCACACTGGTGCCACATGCTGTGTTGAGAACAGTATAAAGTTGTACTTTGAAGAAAGATTGGCTTGTGGCACCTGCCAGTCAGCTCAAATTCCCCTGGGACTGGAAGCTGTGTGTGTGTGTGTGTGTGTGTGTGTGTGTGTGTGTGTGTTTTCATCCATGAAACAGAAACAATCATGGACGCTTTGTGAATTAATTGTTAAACTTAAGTAGAAAAATGTTTGTACTGCTTATAGTGAGCATTAGGGACCTCCAGTCTTATAAATATTGACTATGAAAATAGTATGTGTATTTATTGTTTGGAATTTTGTTTCCCTTGTTTTTTTTTTTTTTTTTTAAAGAAATCCACTAGGTTTACGTGAACATATATTAATCAGTTTGAAGTCATCTCATCTGCATAAACTGCATTTAAGACATCCATAGGTAGAGTTGTTTAGTAGAACTCACCAGTTTTCCAGATGGTTTTAGGTTGTTTAACATATTTATTATCAATAGTGCATAGTGTATGGTAATGATTTATTATAATAAAACACATAGTATAGTACATTTTCAATAAGGGCTGACAGAACTTACAGAAAAATTATGTTGTGCTCAAAGATGAGAAATACAAGAACGTATTCAAATGCTCAAATTCTCCCATAATTTCAACACGTCTTAAGGACAACAGTGTATAGTTTAAACAGTGCTCCTGTAGTTTTAAATGTTTCCTTGTCCTATTTTAATAGTGTTATATTACTTTAATTCTATCTAACTAAAATGATCAATGAGAACTGTTAGGAAGTAATATGTTTGTGATATCGTTTTTTTATTGTTGGTTTTGTGTCTGTTTGGCAAATGTCTTTAGTGCATGTTGATTACAAAAGTATGCTTTGATTGCTTGTCCATATTTCAGTACTTGTACATTTTTAGTTTGAAATCTGTGCCACCACACAAACTCAAAGCATGTTATAAACTACTTAAAAGAATTTGTATATAAGCAAATTGTTGTGATCATTTTTCATTGTGAAAGGCTCATGCAAATTGTCATCAAATATATCATTGATCAGAAGGTATGTGGCCATCTAATAGAATGAAATAAGCCATGTCAATATTAATAATGTTTACTGACTTTGAATCTTATAAAGTTGGTGTATATATAAAGTATATGTCTACCTTTGTAAAACACTTTTTATTAATAGAACTCAGTAGAAAATCTTTATACTTGCAGATGTGTGGATTTTACTTGGAAATACTATATTAAGAAAGCAGCAGATTTAATAAAGAAGTTAGTTTAAACTCACAGAGAACCTAGTGTTAAATGGTTTTGAATGACTGGGTGCGGAAACAAGAATGACAGTGGACATGGGTAGTCAAATGGAATGAAAACTTCATTGGCATTTGAGTTTCCTGCTGCCTGTGACCAGCTTGGCTCCTCTCTCTACTGTCTGAAGCTTGGAGTTGGAAAGAGGAGGACCATGAAAAGGAAGCTTCTAGATCCAGTGCCACCACGGTTCGACAAAAGAGAGAAAGTGTGAAAAGACAAAGGATAAAAGAAATAGGCACAGAGGCATTGTAAGATGCTTGGTAAGCCATTGGATGAATTTAGAATTGCATATTCACGCAGACACCAATCCCCACCCCCATTGGCATCATGAAGAATAAACTCCATTAGTGAAACAAAGATCCTGTATAATGTGTGGAGCCTACGTGTGCAGAGCAGGGCAGAGATGATTTGGGATAGACAAGGATAAGTTAATTCATCAGATATTCTGAGAAGGTATCATTCAGGATGCACAATGGATGGGAACAGTATCACACTAAAAGAGGAGAAACTAGCGTGACCTCAGCACTTTCAGCCTAGAGCATCAAATAGCAATAGCGGCCAAGACTGTAATCACTGGGATGTGGGAAAATTTGGGGGACAAGTAGGCTTGAAAGAAAACCAAGAATACACTGTAGCCCATATTAGGATAGTGTGTTGTTAATGAATTTAATGCAGTGTTCAAAATAGAAATTTAGAAATTTAGATCCTGCAATTGCAGGGATGATGGTACAATTCAATGGAATGAGTAATAAGATACACCTAGTCCTGACCTAATGTTGACAGAATCATGATATCTCACTTTGCAAAGCATGCAATCAGACATTTATGAAAAGGTGCTAAATATGACTTTGGGCTTGCAAATTTAGTATGCAAATGAGAAATCTGGTCTGAAAATATTTCTTTTCTTTTCTTTTTTTCAACTAAAGTGTATCATGGTTATAGAAAACAAGAGGGAGAAAGGAGTAAGAGTAGAGACAATAGAGTAGAGAAAGGAGCCAATCTGGTCACAGGCAACAGAAAACTCTAAATGCCAATGTGGTTTGCATTCCATTTGACTCCCCATGTCTCACAAACATTAAAAATCTTTAACTGGAGTGTAAAGGCTTTACACCAACTGCACACTTGAGTTTAAAGCAGTGCTGAAAGCAGATGCAGAAGCACAGTGTGTGGATCCAAGGAGGTGGCTGTCCTCACCAGGTGACAGACATGATATGCTCATTGAAGAAATGAATGACACAAGATAATGTAAGTACAATAAAGTGACTGATGCAAAAACTCAGCATGGGGATGGGTGTGAGTGGGGAAGCACCGTTTCAGAGGCAAAGGGGGGGGGAACAGGGTAAAGAAATCTGTGAGAGAGACTGTAAAGGGGACAATATTTGGAATATAAATAATAAAACAATATAAATAATAATAATAATCAACTCATCATGGATGAAGTGAGTCCCATGTTTAAACACAATTATAGCTAAGCAAATCCTGTGATGAAGAGGGTGAAGCATGTGCTGTGCCACCAGCTGACCTGTCTTATGTTCTTGAGGATGCCCCATATATGATGCATTATATTTACAAATCATGAAAATAATACCCGCCCAATTTTTTCTTTCCTTTCCTGTAAGTTAAAGAAACTAAAGTTTCATTTGCATAGTAGGTTAAAGCATAGCCCTACTGCTGTTCAAGAAAATGTGATTGCATTTGTTGTTTGTCTGTTATACTTTGGACAGAAAGTAATCAAACACAGAAAATTTAACTGTCATTATTTGCTTCTTAAGGAACAACACCAAGTGCTTCCAGGATTTGCGCAGAGTACCCGAGGTCAGTAATGCCCTGCATGCCTTCCCCTCTGCTCACAAGGGTGCTATCTCTGCTCCTTATCCTTTGAAGGAAGATTAATCTCTGAGAATCCTTTCTACGTCTTAATTCTCCAGTATAAGTGTTCTTTCCTCCCCTCCCCCGCCCCATGGAAAATGAAATATCAACACAAATGAAACATTTCAATTCCAAGGCAATTTTACAAGTGTTCCTATCACATATATGTTATGCTTGTGAAGGTGATGTTATAAATGCACTTATATAGATGCTCAAATGAACACAAACAGCAAATGTGTGAACATGCAGTAATATTGTTTATATGTCGTTCATAGAAGCTGGCAAACTGTCAGGCATGGGTTGGGAACATCTGGGTTTTCCTTAAGAACAATAAAAAGAACCTGGTGAGTTAAGTGTCAGGTGATCTCTGAATGCTAAGTGGGCTTTTAAATGAACTATCTAAAGGCAGTAACACACGATTACAACACAGAATCTTGATATGTAAGAAAACTGTAAAATAAAGTGAATTCAGCAGCTAAACTGATCCTGGGTTCTGCTCTGCTTTTGTTGACTATAAGGAGCTTTGTTGCTCTGTAAATATACAATGCCATTTGGAATAGGGACTAAAGAGAGTCAATATAGTGAATAATTAGCAACCATAAATGGACATACTGAGTCATGTTTTGCTAAAGACCCGAGGAAAACAGAAGCAATGCAAAGCCAACAAAACCAAAACCAACCAACCAATCAACCAAACAACAACAACAACAATTACAATTACAATGGATTCACCTTGTATGGCATGGGAAGAAAAAAAGTAAAAAAGTTGAGATGAGATTATAAGCAAATAGTTGATGAAAATAAAAGCCAATGAAAACAAATATCTCAAAGGACAAATTTGTGAAATCTAAACTTCAGGGTCAACCCCAGTGGGCTGCTAATTTTAAAAATTTTAGTAGTGCTCCAATATAATGGTGAACTCCAGCCAGTCAATAGGAACTGCTGTTCAATGATGTGGGCATTGTCTGTATTGACACAGGATCATACAGGATACATCCAGTTACATATAGGATACACTTAATTTAAAGTGAGAGGGTATTTATATAGTGATGCCTTGATTATTAGATAAGACAAAAATATGATGGGAAAAGTGACTCAGGCCTTCACTTCAAAGGGATGAGATATTAAATCAACATATTAGCATTTTCTTTGTTGAAAGTCTTATAAGTTAGTCATTCATTCATTTAAAATATGTCTGCCTTTTTCTTACAGAGACACATGGTTAAGATCTCAAGGTTCAGTTATCAAGTGTGAGTATATACAGAATAAAGGTCCATTAACGACAATGGGAAGCAGGAACAGTTTTATTTTTAAGATTTATACTATCCTTTTCCATCTGTATTTCTATCCTAGTTATAGCAAAGTAATGTGTAAAACTCAGAGAGAACTTACCAGTATGTATCTTTAAATTTATAGGAATGCCTGCATTATGGACATATTATGAGTAGTTTAAATAAATAAAATATTTGGATACTGTGGTGGATTGAATAAGAAACAAACCCAACATAGTCTTAGGTAATGAAACAGTGGGTCCCCAGTTGGTGGATCTGTGTTTGGCAGTTTGAAAGGCATGAGCTTTGAGATTAAATGGCTCACACCACTTCCCGTTCTGTCTTAATG
Source organism: Arvicanthis niloticus (assembly GCF_011762505.2). Classification (NCBI taxonomy): domain Eukaryota; kingdom Metazoa; phylum Chordata; class Mammalia; order Rodentia; family Muridae; genus Arvicanthis; species Arvicanthis niloticus. The sequence goes on along the minus strand of NC_047667.1, from coordinate 26,913,945 downwards.
TTTCCTGCCTACATATGAGGATCTGAACTCTTGCCTTCCTGTTCCAGCCACCATTTCTTCCACTTGCTGCCATGCTCCCAGTCAAGATGGACTCTTATCCTTCTGGAAGGAACCATCGGACACAATATACTCCCTCATCCTGAAGTTTCCTTGGGTCATGTTCTAACAGATAGTGATATTAATATCTACTAAACATTAAGGTTATCAAACTCAATTTTTTTTTTTTTTTTTGCCATTGGGACAGCAAGAGAAAGTTGTCAGTTAAGAAAGACGATTTATTTGAAGTTCAGTTATTTTTTTTTTTTTTCATGTGAAGAAAACATTGATCAAGAGTGATGTTTTTACAATTCCAGGGATTGTGAGGATTTCAAACTACCGTGGGATACAATTTTTTAAGGGTCAACATTTATCACTTCCTTTTCTTTTATAATTGTCATATACTGTTTCACCAATGATACTAACTTTATATGTACTTATATTATTCTTGTACTTTAATAAACTTAGATCCTTGAAATCCCTGACGTTAAGTGTCCTAAAGGACTGGCAAACTGAATAGAGGTGCTCATATTCACCAGCTCCTCCATGAAGAGCTGAACAGCAAATAATAGTCATAGTTCAGAGTCAGGGGCACTACAATGGAGTAAGGGAGAGGAGGAAATTTTAATTCATGGAGACGTGGGCTAGTAGGGCAGAGGGCAAACAGGCAACTCCAAACATCTCTACTGTAGGAAAGATCATGAACAAGTTAGTCCCATCAGTGTTCACTGCCATGAATATTAACAACCCTCATGACAAGAGACTTATACAGTCTTCACAGGTATGCATTTCATCAAGGAGATCTTCCTGTATTCTACATCTTTCATTTATATTCTTAAGAATAACATGTATCTTCTCCCTAAATCCCAGACCTCAGAACACAGACTGCTCTAATATGTGGATGCAAAGACACACTGCAGTCCTAACTTGAGCAATACACTGCCCATGGGCCCACACATTCTAAATTTTATGACTTCTTATTGACTCTTCTGTAATCAACTTTACTCAACAAAGCACAAGTGTGTCACCTCCCTGGTCAGCAATACTGCTGAAGAAATATCCAAATTGCTCAATGTGTCCAGCATCACTCCTCTTGTCACTAAAATAACCACACAATAGATTTGTCAATATTGAATGTACCACATTCCCTGACCTGTTATATTACTCCTTTCTTCTCTTGGCTCTGGAATAAGAAGGGCTTTCTGACCATGCTTCCCCATGCAGCAAACCCAAATGCCAATGCCAGCTGAGAATTCTATAGCAACACACTTTAAAGTGCCCATTGCACATTGAATCTAGAATGGCCCCTATGCCTTCATATTCATTTTTCCATCTGTTGGAAATAATTGATAGTCTGTGAAGACTTTTGGAACTGAGGCTTAGGTGACAACTTACAAGTTATTATGGATGAGCCTTTGAAGGTTATATCCTGGCCCATAGTTCCAGATCTATACTCTGCTTCCAGCTCTATCATGATGTGACTAGCTGAGTCTGCTACACATTTTTGGTACCATTGACTTTGTTGATCTGTTGGGAGCCGACTTTTAGCAAAAAGCGGCTATCAGCTTTGCAGCCATCTCAAGCAATATACCCTGTCGTGAGACTTGTTTTTCAACAGCCTACAACAGCTGAAGCACACTCTGATAAATATATTGTTTATCCCACATAGCTTGTTTTGCTGTTTAGTGACCCCAGCTGCATAGTACACGTGGTAAAATGTTTTCACCTGTGTTCTCCTGCTTGTGCTTATAAATACCCAGGATTTCCTTGTAGTGGGTGTGGGTGTGTGTGGTGGTCAGTAGGAGGTGTGATATAGTCTGTGGGAGACAGTAAAGAAACTTGACTACAGATCCTCTGGCTTGTCTCTATTCTTTGCATCTCTTCCCCTTCTCCCCCCCCCCCACTCTCTCTCTTGCTAAACCCCCAACCTGTGGAACAGAGTGGGCCGTTACAGTTTGGCGCCCCACATTGGCACCTCTGTTCCACAGGTCCGGGTCGAGAGAGAGAGAGAGAGAGAGAGAGAGAGAGAGAGAGAGAGAGGCGCAACACGAAGAATGGAGACAAGACAGAGGGTCTGATCAAGTCTCAAGTCTTGTTTATTGTGTCTCTCTCTCCTTTATCGTCTCTCTCATTGTCTCCTGTATTCCTCTTCTCTTGAAGGGAAATCTGGGGTATTTATAGGCTTTTGCCACGTGCCTTGTAGGCACGTGAATACCACATGCCTTGCAGGTGTGGATATGACTTAAGCCTTACAGGCGTCTATAGTGTGGATAGCACGTGCACCAGGAGCCTTGCAGCTGGGGGCAGTAAACAGCAAAACAAAATATGTGGGATATCAGAGTGTGCTTCAGCTGTTGTAGGCTGTTGAAAAACAAGTCTCACGTCAGGGTATATGGCTTGAGATGGCTGCAAAGCTGATAGCTGCTTTCTGCTAAAAGTTGGCTCCCAACCTTGATCCATCTTGCTTTCCCTACCATGTTGTACTAAAATCCTCCAAACCACTGAGTCAAAATACATTACTCTTCCCCTTGTTTCTCTCAGGTGTTTTGATCCCAGTGGCATGGAAGTGACTACTGAAGGGAACAATTGGAATCAGAGTCAACTCAGTATAGCTTACCAAATCAAAACACTAAAGTATGTCTTTAGAAGACAAAGTCTTTTTTACAAAATGCATCTTTTAATAAAACATGTATTTATTTTTATGAGTATGTGCAAATGCTTGTACACATGTATGTATGCTACATGTGCATCTTAGGCATGTAGAGGTCATGAAGAATACTTTCCATTCCCTGGATCACATGATGTTTTTGAGCTTCCAAGTGGGTGCTGGAGAGTACATCTGTATCATTTGCAAGAGCAGCAAGTAACTTATTCATAGAGCAATCTCTCAAGCTCCCCAAAATAAACCTTACAGAATTCGTAAGGACAAATGATCCATCAGATATACAAATGCAAAGTTGGAACACAAAAAGTATGGAAAAAATACAGTATAATAATTCCAAAATAACACAAGCTTGCTGCAGTAGCAGATCTCAAAGAAAAATACATTGATGTAATGCCTGATGAGGATTTTAATGTGATTTCAAGATAACTCAGCAAGACTAAAGGGAATACAGAAGGACAACAAAATCAGGAAAAACAACTTACAATGTGGATGAAAAACTTAGCAAAGAGAGAGCTATTGTGAAATTATCATATGAATCTTTGAAGAATTCACTTAAATCAAATACTATAGTTGGAAGCTTTAACAACAGACTAGAGCAACCAAAGCAAAATGTCAAGAAATTGATTAAGAAAAATTTAAAAGTATCTCAGATTACAAAAGGAAATGAACATGAACAGTGATTTATGGAATAACCTTAAATGAATAAATATTATAATTTTAGGAGTGACAAAGGTAAAGAAAAAACAATTTATAATTTTCTATGGACATAGAAAATTTATAATTGAAAATTTCTTAACTCTTGAAAGAAATACAAACATATGTCCAGGAAATCTACAGGTCCTCCAAATAGACATGACTAGAAAAGCTTCTCATGGTTCTATATTGAAATCAAACTGCTAAAAATATAAGACAAAGAACAAATTCTAAAAACAGCATGATTAAAATTCCAAGTCTTCTTTAAGAGGAAATCTATCCATCTAGCAATAAATTTTTCAGCAAAATCTTAGAGGTCAGAAGACAATGGTATTACGTATTCCAATTTCTGAAAAAAGAATCCAATTGACAACGAAGAATACTATACCCTGAAAGGTTTTCCTTCAGAATTTAATGGAACTTCAGAAAACACACGAGACATGAAGCAATGAATAGACCTAGTCTACAAAAGGAGGAAGTGCATCAGTGGCAGTTAAAGAGAACCACAGTCGTGGACATATGAGGAAGTACAAATCTCCCCTAGAAAAAAAGACACAAGAGGAGTACCTCTCACCAATATATTAAACAATTAAACTGCAAAGATGTACAACATTAGGAGAAAAGAAGTGTATTCAAAGCAAACAGAGAAAATTAAAGCAGTAAGTCTTGTTTTATTAGTAATAATTCTGAATGTCAAGGAAAAGGTATATACTAAGTGAGCTGATATTTTAAAAATAAATTCAACTACTTAATCCCTTTAAGAAACTCACTTTCCCAATAGATACACCTAATTATTCAGTTTGCAGCACCCACGTGGTAGTTCACAACTGTCTTGTGGTGGTTTACAAAAGAATGCCCTCCATAGGCTCATCTATGTGAATGCTTAGGCACCAAGGAGTAGAACTGTTTGAAAAGACTAGGGGGTGTGGCCTTGTTGGAGGAGGTGTGTCGCTAGGGGTGGTGTTTGAGATTTCTTTTTTGTTTTTTTGTTTGTTTTTTTTGTGTTTGTTTGTTTGTTTGTTTGTTTTTCGAGACAGGGTTTCTCTGTGTAAGCCTGGCTGTCCTGGAACTCACTCTCACTCTGTAGACGAGGCTGGCCTCGAACTCAGAAATCCACCTGCCTCTGCCTCCCAAGTGCTGGGATTAAAGGCGTGGGCCATCACTGCCCAAGTCTCTCTCTCTCTCTCTCTCTCTCTCTCTCTCTCTCTCATTCTCTCTCTTTCTGTGTATGTCTTTCTCCTTCCCTCTTTCCCTCTCTCCCTCTCTCCTTTCTCTCCCTTCTGACAGAAGGTTGGGATGTAAAACTCTTCAAATAAACTAAATCCCAAAACTCTATACAGTATTGTTTCACACTTTAGAATAGCTATTGCCAAAAAGACTACATAAATAAATAAATAAATAGGCTCTGATGCTTTGTTCATGGAAATGGAAGTTAGTACAGCTATTATGCAGAACTATATGGCAGTTCCTCAAAAGGTTAAAAATACATCCACTTAGTGGTCAGTTTTGTCAACTTGACACAATCTAGAATCCCACAGATTAGAGTCTCCGTGAAAACTTTTTTAAATCAGTATGACCTATGGGGCATGTCTGTGGGCAGCAGGAGTGGGGGTGGGGCAGCAGGAGTGGGGGTAGGGGTTGGGCTGAAGTGGAGTCCGTTGTCTTGATTTCATTGATTGGTATGGAAAGACCCAGACCACCATGACCAGACACCATCCCCCAGGTTTTAGTTCTAATCTATATTAGAAAAGGTTAGCTAAGTGATAGGCATGCATGCTTCATTTGCTTCTGCTCTTGCCTGTGAATGTGCTGTAACTAGCTGTTTTAAATTTCTGCACCTCCATTCCTCCACTGTGACGTATGCAAGCTAGAACTGTAACCTAAAATCAGCCCCTTTCCTTAAAGCTACTTGGTATCTAGATGTTTTATAACAGCAGCAAAACATAAACTAGGACAACCTGTGATATGAACCAGTGTCTATCCATTTCCTGAGAATATAGACAAAGAAAATATGTGCAAAGGCATTATTTATAATATGTTACATATTGAATCAACCAAAGTATCTATAAACAGATGAATGTCATAGAAAATGTACAGACAGATTACAGAACATTGGTCAAGCATAAAGACAGATGCTCTTCTATTCTTTGAAAGAGAATGGTTGGAACAAGCAAGCATTATGTTAAGTGAAATAAGCCACATTCAAGAGTACAAGTATCACTTGTTCTTTCTCATATGTTGAAACCAAAACCACAATCAATCTGAATGTTGTATTGATTGAGACAGAGATATAAAGAGTGGAAAAGAGAAATGGAGAGAAGTTGGATGACAGGTCCCAAAACACTGAGAAGATCTGTAATGTTCCATATTACAGTCAAGTAGCTACTGCTCACAAGCTATAATGTATGAAGAACCCAGAGGAAAGGCATGCAAATGCCCAGACATAAAGACATTGTAAGGAAATGGAAATGCTAATTACCATGACTTCTTTGCTTTACACAGTCTATATGAACGTAACTATTACATGTACATAAAGAGAAATCACTGAACGTGCCCTAAATTTTATCAAGAGAAAATGCTTTATATATATATATATATATATAAACATTTATATATATTAATATATATTATATATGTGTGTGTTACAGATGGTTGTGAGTCCATGAGGGTACTGGAAATACATATCAGGTCCTCTGAATTAACAGTCAGTACTCTTAACCACCCTGTCAGCTCTTCAGCCTCACATTAATTATATTTATAGATTTACCAATACTGTTGCAGCATTAGTAATATTAATAAATTAGTATTCCTGAGTAGAATCATGCAAATGTAGAAAATGTATATTTATAAAGTAGCATGCTTAACATTAACATGAATAAGTTTGCTAATATCCACACAACGTGCATATCTTTTGTGTGAAAGCACTGTATCTCAATGTAGTCTTGTGAGTCTTTGACATCCATTCAGTTGTTTACACAGTACTATATCACACAGTTCATGTGGTGAGTGGGGTGAGAAAAGCAGTTTGGATAAACAAATGTAAGAATTGCTTTATTAAAGTTTTCCTTTCTGCTTTACCCACTACTGAGCCAAAGGTAAAACCTTGCTGAATGTAAACTGTCTTCCTCTAATTCCTTATCCCACTTAACAGTGTGCTTTTATAGGCTTAGAAGGATGTAAGTCCTGTAAAGATGTCGATTGTCTGTGCTTTGCTTTGTTTGGCTCTAAAGAATTTACATTATGACCATTTATTAAGAACTCTGAAGTGGGTCATTTAGAGTTCAAGTGCAAAGGAAAAGCCTATATTTGCATTTGAATTGCCCTAGCACTCAAATGACCAATCAAGAAATGTCTCAGTTTGAAGGGCAGGTGGGTGGGAAGAAAGATTAGTAAATGTAATTTATACTCTTACAAGATGTATCAGACCATCCTTCACATAATAATTTTCAAACTGGGTCTTTGAAATTCTTTTTATAAAGAGGAGGAATTGGGTGGTTGTTACTGCCCTTGCCATTGGAAGAAGACAAGGAAATAGCCATTCCAATCATCTTTCTTACTTCATTTCTTTAAAGGGAAAGGTCAGTTAATATAGTCATTCTCAATGGTGTGTGGTTACTTGGCAGGAAGTTTTAATGGTTTTTGTCACTGTGTACCACACAGTATCTGTACAAGAGAGTATAAAACCATACTGCACATTTATTATTTAATAAAAGAAAAAAGAGAAAAGATAACAGTAAATATTTCCCTGTGGACTAATATTTCAAATTGATACTAAGAGTAATTAAACATAATATACAAAAGTTAAAGATAAATAATTGATACCTCATTTACTTGCTATCAGACTGAATGTTGAAATGTTAAGTCCTTTTAAATTTAGTGATTAAAAAGATTGACTCCAATGGAAAAGGAAAAGAAAAACTTGCAAAATTGACCAATTTGATTGTATGAATCACATTTCCTTATGCACTGGAGTCATATTAGTTTGCATTATATGGTTTATGTAACACTAAAACCATGTTAGCCTTTCATTAGCAAAATAATAAGTTGTCTTCATATTAGTTACATTGAAGAGAGAATAAGGTTGATGCCAGACACAGGCTTCTTTAAATGGATTGCATAGAGGTGAGAGGGGGATGGCTTAGTCTAAAGTGCTTGTCTTGCAATCAAGATGACATGAGTTCAATCCCCAGGCTTCATGTTAAAAAGATGGACATGACAGTCTGCTTGTAATTATAACACCAGAGAGACAGCAGATCCCTAAGGCTTACAGTGAGCAAGTCCAGCCTTATCAATGAGCCCCAGGCCAGTGGAGGACTCTGTCACACGTAAAGAAACTCACAAATTTGAAAACAAGTGAACATCCAGAGGGATAACACCAACACTGTCCTCTGGCCTCCACATGTACCTATACATGTAAACTAATACATACATACATACACCTGAACACATGTGAACTTGTACATGCATGCAACTGTAATGCATGTGAACTTATGCAAATATGCATCTGCATGCACCTGAACACACACACACACACATATTATATAGGTAGAGTACATAATGCATATAGCATATCCATTGACTTAATCAGAATCCCAAATAATTAATCAGATCCCAAATAATTCTGTTTATCCAACTATGATGGCTTATAATTAGATAGTTAATAATTTTTCAATTGATCATCCTGCTATAAAACTTAGTTACTTTAAATGTCCAAAATATTGTGAAGAAAAAAGTTTCAGTGTCTTTATAAAAATACACACATATATATCTTCTAATATTTATCTATCTATAATCTATTTATCATCTATTTATATATCTACATATCATTTATTTTCTATGTTGTTTTTATATTTATTTTCTATGATGTTTTGCTTACATGTATGTCTGGGCACCACATATATGCCTGATGCCCATGGAAGCCAGAAAAGACAGTCAGATCCCCTGTGACTGGAATTATAGATGGCTGTAGGCACCCATATTGGTGCTGGGAATCAAATCTAGATTCTCTTAAGCCAGAGGTCTTAACAGCTGAGTACCTCCAGCACCTCTGTTTGGTTTCTTATTCTCTTAAAACCTTAAGTTCAAATTAGCTGAATAATACAACTATTTGGATCCCACCCTTCACGTATTCAGACTTTCAAGAAGCTTATTTCTTACAAAAATATCAAATCTAAATGATGCGAATGTTTAACCCATGAGACCCAAGAGGAGAATACGGCAACATTTCATAGTGAGGGACATATTTGTTGTCTGGCTATTCTAGGATTAAGGCTCTTGCCAGTGAAAGCAGGTGCCAAGAGTGGATAGTGGGTAACAAGTAAATTCTTCTGTAAATGAGTGGATATCCCATCAAAAGAAGCAGATGACAGCAGAGGTTCTTGTCTAACGAGGAACCACTTCCACCTCGCTCAGTTCTTTCATCATGATCAGGTAAGTAAGCGCTGAAAGCTACGTGGGTGAACTGCTGGGAGTTAGCCTCAAATCCTCCACGAGCAGTGCACATACGCGGCTTTCTGGCTGCTTAGATATTTCTGACCATCTGTCACAATGGCAAAGGGCCCAATTAAAAGATGCTAGATCCTAGCAAGTAGTTTTCAGATGGTTATGGGTTTCCAAGAGTATTTCGAATAATGAACAGCATTTGTCACTTGAGAATGGCTGGCACGTCAATAAAATGATTTAGTATTAAATTATACATTTTATGTCAAACGGAATAGGACAGAAGTCATGATCATTTTTTTTAAAGTAGGAATTGAAGTAAATAATTGGAAATAACTTGAAGCATTATCTGATAGGTTTTGCTGGAATCATTGCCTCCTTTAAATAGAAATTTAAGTATCTCATGTTCAGTGGTGGGCTTAAATTATTGAGCTAAATTGGATTTATATTAACAAGTCTGGGTTGTACATAGAATAAGGAGTAGGTGCCAAGCCAGTGATTTGAGAGCGGGATGCTTGGGTAAAACAGAGAGGCTAGTGACAAGGAAATCAAGATTGGTTAGTTATCTTCCTTTTTGCCTTTTACTTTGGTGGCTTCTAGCAAATAGCTTAATAGCTCTGTGTCTCATTTTCTTCATGGTTAAATGAAGCATTTGACTAAAATTGCTAGTCTTTTATGAGTCTATAACACATAGAACACTCTCTGTTCCCTAATGCCCAGACCAATGATGTTCTTTGTATATTTTTAAAACAAATCTCTATCTTGCCCACTCAGCAAATGTATTTCCACAGCACTTTGAATATAAACACATTACAGTACACATTAAATTATAGAGTAAATGTATGCTTGCTTATGATCTGTCTCTGCTAAACATATCCTGAGCTTCTCAAGAGCAAGACACTAACATTTGGTATATCTAGTAATGAATATGGTGTTCAGTATGTGCATCTACCTACCCTAAGATAGTTATTATATTACATAAAAATAGGCACAGCGTCTGAAACGATAAAACTATAGTAACTTAAGAGAAATAAAGAAAACTCAACATCGCGTCACGTTTGAGTTTTTTCTTTAATATTTTGTTTTGTTTTAAAAAAATGTGTTCCCGCCAACATTCCATGAAATTAGATGAAGTATTCACAGTTTTCATTTGTTCTAGAAGCTACCACCAAGCATACTCTATTTGGGGTATTTTCATAGATAACTTTTGTGTAGACTTCAAAACTTGACTGATTTCTAGCACAATATAAAACCTAACTGCTTACTTAGTACTTGCTCCCAACTCTCTCTCTCTCTCTCTCTCTCTCTCTCTCTCTCTCTCTCTCTCTCTCTCTCTCTCTCTCTCTCTCTCTCTCTGCCAGTCAGACTCATGCCTCTGTTTGTGCATGGACTTGAACCAGTGAGGTCCATTTTTACTTATTCGCTTTACATCCCACTCACTGCCTTCTCCCAGCCACCCCCTCCCACAATTCTTCCCTCCATACCCTGGACCCTGCTCCTCTGAGCGGGTGGGGGCATCCTGGGTATTCCCCTCCACCCTGGCACATCAAGTCTCTGAGAGGCTAGGTGCCTCCTCTCACACTGAGACCAGACAAAGCAGCCCAGCTAGAAGAACATATCCCACAGACGGGCAATAGTTTTTGGGATAGGATAGCCCCTGCTTCAGCTTTTAGGGATCCACACGAAGACCAAGCTGCACATCTGCTACATAAGCGCAGGAAGGCCTGGGTCCTGCCTATGTGTGTTCTTTGCTAGGTGGTTCAGTCTCTGAGAGCCCCAAGGGCCCCGGTTGGTTGACTCTGTTTGTCTTCCTGAGGAGTTCTTATTGCCTTTGGCCCCACAATCATTCCTCCTATTCTTTCATGAGCGCCCTCAAGCTGCATCCACTGTTTGGCTGTGGGTGTCTGTGTCTGAGTCAGCGGCTGCGGGGAGCTCCTCAGAGGACATCCATGCTAGACTCCTGTCTGCAAGCAAGCATATCAGAGTGTCACTAATAGTGTCAAGGATTGATGTTTTTATGCTTCATCTACATATACTGTCTCATCGATTGAACTTTCCTTCCCACGCAAAAGCAGTTATAGACTTACTATTGGTGTAAAGGTTTTTGAAAAATCTTTTTTTCTTGAAGGATTTAGTGTGTGTGTGTGTGTGTGTGTGTGTGTGTGTGTGTGTGTGTATGTGTGTGTGTGTGTGTATGTGTGTGTGTGTGTGTATGTGTGTGTGTGTGTGTGTGTGTGTATGTGTGTGTGTGTGTGTGTGTGTACACACATACATGCATATGTATATGGAGGAGGCCAAAAGATAATATCACATCCTTTGGAGCTGACAATATACCATTTCTTGAGGTGCCCTATGGGGTTGCTGGGAGCTGTACTTCAATTCTCATGATTAAGCAGTAAGTGCTATTAACTACTGAGCCGTCTCTCCAGCCACTAGGCATCAAAACAAATTTTATTTCCGCATAGGTATTTTAGGTAATAAATGATACTATGTGACAGTATGGGTAGGCATAAAAGTGATTGAGCTGACATTTCTCAGGTTACTCATTTAATATCTGTCAATATTGGGTCACAAAGTAAGAAAGAGGACTCTGATGTCTCCAGTTCTTCACAGATCACATATGAGAGTGAAGTTGCCGAGCTTGTAGCATCCAGAACATTCTATAATCTGCAGGGTACAGTTTAAGTCTTGAGGTCAAAGAAGGGCAGGGCTGAATGGATGTGGTAACAAAGGCTAAGCATTTCCAGATGATTTATTTAAAGAATAAAATTAACAAATGGATCTAGGCTTTTATTTCCAAATGAATCTTTCATAAGACAAACCTTTCTTTGCATTTTGTGATGAGAAGGTTGATCAACCATGGTGAATTTTCAGTGATGGTGGGATCTTTCATGTTAAATAGTAATGGTGCTAGCAGTCATGTTTTCTTTAGAGCTTTTCAGTTCACTTGTCCCCATACTAGCTGTATTTCATTTTATTCTTACTTCACAGTTTTACAGTAGCAATAAAAATAATTTTATACAGATAAATTTTGAGTATCATACCATATAGCATGTCCTTTAAGTGTCTCCAAATTTCTCAAGATGTGTATAACCTAAGATGGTATAATTTGTGGGGTTCTGCTCTTCAGAAAACATTGGGAAATGTGCAACCAACCAAAGGTTGCCATAACATCTGAAACAAAATGTGGGAAAATGTTGACTATGCTGATTAAGCTTGACCTGAAACTTTTGTTGACAAATTTGGGAGTTTTTGAAAAGGAAATACCAAAATTACAAGTTAGTTGGTATGGAGGCTAGAGAGATGGCTCAGGAATTAAGAGCTCTGGCTGCTCTTCCAGAGAACCAAGTTGGTTTTCCAGCACTCATGTCACTGCCCCCCAACTGCCTGTAATTTCAGCACTAGGAGACCCAATGCCATCTTCTGGACACGATGAGCAGTTTCACACAAACCCACACACAGACACATATTCATATAATTCAAAATAAAATGGAAAAATTAATGGAAAAATCACGTTATTTAATTTAAGCAATTTTTGCTTGAAATGTTTAGAAATGGTAATAATAATAATAATAATAATAATATCAATAATAATAATAATAGCAAAAAATATCAAGTACCTCTCCAGAGACTCTTCTGAAAGGAATAGAGCTTGGTCTTTCCATACAGGTGGTAAATGGCACAACATAGCAGAACCATTACTTAAGACAAGAATATACCTAATTGCCTGTACCATATTATTTTCCAGATAAAATAGGATGTGGGTGAATAGAAACTCATGAATGTATTTGCTAAAGCAGTAACTAAAATCTTTTAATCTGAACTTGATATTATTGACAAATAGTGGCCTTAGCCTGAATAATTTATTTAGAAGCTTTGATTCTTATATCATAAATCATCTTGGAAATATTAAGTGCTTCACATGGGTGGTATTTGGAGTTGGCATATTTACACCCAGAACTGACCTTTATTTGAAAATTAATATTTTATTATGCAAATATAAGTATAATTGCGGTGGGTTAGTTTTTTTTAAATAAGATCACATGAGGGCACTCTCTCTATAAATGCCTTTGGAAATAACTTAAAGTAAAAATCAATTGTGGAACTTAACAATGTACCTATTTAAGCATGTCCCAGGCAATCTTAGATTTTGTAGAGTGATGGTTAAGATTTGACTCAAAGTTGGTTTCAACAAAACCCTTACTTAGCCTTGCCAGTCATTTTTAAAGTGTATTTTCAAGGATATTTAATCAACACGAGTCTTATTAATTTACCTCCCTCTCATCAGAATGTAATTTTGCAGGAAATGGATATTTGACAGTAATTTATCTGTTCAGAATCTTTACTGATGTAGTCATATTTTTGACCAAAGCAAGGGTACACCAAATAACCAATGTTGTTTGGGGAGGAGATTTAGTGAGCTCTAAAATTATAATATACAATTTGGGTCTGAAATGTATTCCTACTACAGGGTTCAGAGACACTCAGTAATGGGAGATTCCACCTGCCAGGGAATGCAAATGCCAAAGAGAAATGAGGCCAGTGGGAGGGCAAGCATGAAAAGGCATTCCCAGATTGCATGCAGACACACAGGCAGAGAATCAGCCATTGTCTTTCCCCACTCTACATTTCAGAGAATGACCCTAGAGCATACTAGTACTTAAGGCAATTCCCTAGTGGTACATGATCATTCCGAGGTCCGTGAGTGTTGATTTGGAACCATTAAATTCATTAGTTCCATTTTTTATTCAATGACTTGGCCATGTTCATTTTGAGAACATCTGATCTAAGTTTGTTGTCTGAATGTTTCTTGTGTTCTCCCTCATATTCCCATGTTCTGCGTGCTAGTCTTTCTGTAACTTTATCTTTTAAAGATAGGTGGGAGTGTTGTTTTGACCACAGGATATTTTCTTTTCTTTTTCTTTTCTCTCTAGAATACAATAGATATTCTAAAAAATATTCCTCAATGCAATGACGTGCTTCTCCCAAACGAACGAAGGTTTGAAGCAAACAAACAAGGGGGTAAGGTTTAGGAGTACGAACTCTATTTTGTGTATTTTTTACTATTTTATTGGGTGTATGAAGGGGAAGTGTTTACATAACTAATATTTTGTTGGCTGAGGTTCTCCTATTGAACAGTCTTGGCAGATTCATCCTGGAGTAGAAGAGGGATTCAGCACACTGGAAATAATTGTCATCCCACATTCTCCATAACATTGGAGTAAACAAAGTATTCATAATTTAACAATACTCATTTCATACAAAGATTAAAAAAAATTAAAGAGGACAATGACATCTGGAAGGAACAAAGGCAGCGTTAAGAACTCAGTGTATGGGAATGGTACCCCACAGGAGAATACTGTGTTCTTTTCTTCCACTTGGCACGTGTTTTATGAAGTTTATCCTCAAAGGAATTCAAACTCACTTTTTCTGTTTTGGATTTTACACTAACTTAGGCTACATTTTTCTCTTTCTTGGATAAGATTTTCCAGACAGTGGGAAAAAAAATGCTTAAATATTCTCATTGGGAACGTTGCTCCTGAATTCACACTTCCACAGTTTCCTCCTGACATCTGTAACCAGATCACACCAAACCAGACAGCACACATGCAGGAGGCAGGGTGAACAATATGGGCTGGCCCATGTCCTTTAGAACTTCCTCTGCCTTGGTTTTCGGTCAGACTCATTCCCACACCTCCTCATTGGCAAATAGATCAGTTGGAGGTGTCTTTTCTTTTGTACAAAGAGATGTAAAGCATCTATTTTGGGGGTTCCTCTTAAGGCACCACATGTTAGAAAAGGCCCAAAGAACAGCAGTTGTTGTTTTTTTGTTTTTTTTTTTAATTTCAGATTTCTTGAGAAATAAAGAGGGGATGAAGAGGAGGGAGTGTTAAAGAGAAAAAGAAACAAACAAACAAAATAAGTGTTTGAATGTATATTGACTAGCCATGACTGAATTGTCTCTGTTAATTACAAAGAAAATATGGGTGGCTTTTTTTTTTTTTTTTTTTTTTTTTGGCCTGAATTTAAGACTCTGTCTTTTTCCCTTTAGAGATTATAATGCCTGGGTAGGTTTTATCACTGTTCTTTTAAGAACATCAGAAAAGAAACCTTAGATTTATGCCACAGTTTTTTTTTTCTCTTGTCTGCATTTGCCTGATTTTGGAGTGCTATTCACAATAGCGAGAAAGCAGTTACGTCTTTGAAAAGCACAAAATAAATCCCATTCACCCGAGTGAGTAATTGCTCAAGGTCATCCATTCGTTGTCTTTATCTTGATTGGTTGAATTAGTAGCTAATAATGGTGTTGAAATGTGAATGAATTATTAGCGATGGGGCATATTTTGGGGAGTGTCAGGAAATATTCCAGGGCAATTAAGGTTACCCAATAGCAAGGCCGTGTTCCCAGCAGCTGCCTGCTAATCACTATGTTTAAAGACCATGAGGCTTACACTAAGATTATAGCTTTTATATTGTCTGCCTTTAGAAGTCATATTTGGAATTTATTCAGTGCATTCACTTGCCCTTTCTCTTTTCATCTGAGTCTGCCACTTGCACACTGATTTAAACATAGTTTTTTATGAATTAAAATAAGCGTCAGCAGAGACTAGTATACAACCTAGATACTTAACGGTCACAGAAGTATTTCAAATGACTACTGATTGTTTGTATGATTTTTATGTATTTGTTTCTCATTGTTTAATTCATGCTGTTCAAAGGCTATTCGATAACAAATAGTCCACAATCTGGTATTCATGAAGTACTGCTTCAATTGTTCATACTTAGCTGCGTGATGGAAAGAATTCAGGAAATGTTGAGTTACAAGTGTATCGTAAGTTCCCACCCATCTACACTCACCAGGCATTTTCTTTCTCCTTTCAACGCTGGCCTGCGTCGGGATTAGCTTTGCTTCCTTGAGTTTTAGAATTTTTTAAATGAATGCAAGACAATTTCTCCATTAACCCATCGTAAGTATTTTTGATTTGCAGACAGAAGCCTAGGGAACAGCAGCACTGAGTGAATTAGCTGTGTCTGTTCTGAGCACATGGGACTTGGTTAGGGCAGGACTACTCTGTGGAGAAACACTCCTGTTTTCCACTTATTGATGCAGGGGGGCAGGAGCAGGTCAGAGGAGCTCTCCCAATTACTCACAGGTGAATTCAAGATTGCCATTTAATCCAAGAATGAGTTGTGAGGGAAAATAAAAATGAGTAGCCAGGAGGAGACCACTCTTGTGACTGAGTCCTATGGAGAGCTAAGAGAACTAGAATGAGAATAATGAAGAACATTAAAATCAAAATACCCACAGCTTGTAGTTATTAAGGTTTTCCACTTTGTATATTTTACAGAAACCAACAGCTTATTTTGCTAATAAAAAAAGTGACTATCTATATGCTTGGATTTTTGGTGGTGGTATGGAGTTGTAGGCATGTGTTCATGTGTTTGTGGGTGTGCCTCCACATGGGGACGATCAATGTTGGGTTTCTTTCTCAATTGCTTTCCACCTTATTTGGCGGATAGGGTGTCTCACTGCGCTGGAGTTCACTCATCTAAGACTGGCTGGCCAGTGAGCTCCAAGGATCCTCCTGTCTCCATCTCCATACCATCTCTCACTGATGAGATCACAGGCATACATCATCATGCTCCATTCTTTAGGTGGTTGCTAGGGATCAGAACTCAAGTCTAGAGGCTTGCTCAGCAAGCACTCTGTTGACTGAATCCCAAGTATTGGCTATCCATTCTGTATTTAATTTTTCATTCTAACATGCCACCTCCTTGGACTACTTCAGGAACCTACATGATTGTAGAATCAAAGAAATAAAGACAAGACAAAAGAAGAGCTGGACTGGGATGAAATGGGCTCTCTTCTGGAGAAAGTACAGCCCTGGCAAGCTAAGCATGTTTGTTATATACAGCTGAACATGGAGGATCGGCTTTTAGATACAATTCATCAAGGAGACAAGGTGACATATCACCAAATCAGGGGAAAAGATTTAGCTTTTCTTGGTAGGAGCAGTCTCTGTAGGGTAGACGTCTTCAGGCCATGAACATCCTGGAGGAGAAAGCATCCAGAGTGGATATTTTCTGCACACACTAGCAATATTCATACTCAGACTAGGAGGGAAGGCTTTGCCATTTTTCTGAAAGAAAAAGGGGAAGGCATTGCCATTGTCACCCCCATGGGGATGAAGCATTGTGGTTCTTAACACAGCCATGGCCTTGTCAAACAATATTCTTTCACTCAGGACTTCAATAGCTCCTTTCACTAACATGTTTAGGACATTCTAATGTCCTATTTGTTTTGAAGAATTTTTTTTAAATTTGGAATAATATTATAAGTAGCCTGAAACCTCAAGTAAATGATTGCTAATTCTTGAAACACTTCTCCAGTTTTAGAGCATTGTGGCCACTGTCATTGGCCAACTTATCATGAATACAGGCATGTGAACTTTATAGTCAAATTTTAAATATTTCACTTAAAATTCAACAGTGTTTGCATCCATCCTCAGCACGGGCCCTATGAGAGATGGTTACAGATGCACAGATGTGACTTAAAATCAGCATTGCTCACTGGGAACAAAGAAACAAGCTAACAATGCAGCCACCACCCATGTGACTGATCTCTGCAGTAGCTTCTCCAGCCTAGGGGTGTTTTAGACAAAGCGAGTGGGTAGACGGAGGAGGAGGAAGGGAAGAACTTTAGCCCCAGATAACACCATGGGAATAAATGGCAATGCAGGTAGTATTATCTGTTTAAAGTTGAGGGAAAAAACCTCCTGGAGCTAGGATAGACATTTATGATGATGATTAAGAACCCTGAGTAGTTGGGCAAGTTAGAGCCTTCATTGTCACACAGACGAGTAATGCCAGTCAATCAAGAACTGTTTGGGACTCAGTAATCGAGTACAATAGAAAACACAGAGTTCAATGGTTATTATTATTTTATTTGACTGGGAAGTGAATACCAAACCTGTGGTTAAGACCTAATTTTGGAAGGGTTGTGAAAGATGGGATTAAAGTGGAAGATTGGTGATAAAGTAATCAATGGTGACTTTGTTGCACTGATTCAACAGCCTGAGTGAGGACAGAGTCCTGGAAACTAGTCCTTATACTTCAGTGAAGCTTCTGTTTGCTCATAGCACTGGTTCATACAGAGAACCTTCTTGGCCCCTGACTGGCTGACTGCTTTCTGGACCCTCCCCTCCCCTCCCCTCCCCTCCCCTCCCCTCCCCTCCCCTCCCCTCCCCTCCCCTCTCCTCTCCTACCCTCTCCTCCCCTCTCCTATCCTCTGCCCTCCTCCCCTCTCCTCTCCCTCACACAAGTTCATACACACACACACACACCAACTTCCTTTAAGTCTTAGAAGATTTTTCTATTATGTGCTCTTCAAAATTAACTATTAAAAGGTAACCAAACAGTGAGTATGAGAGGCAAAAAGAGAAATAAGTAACTTAAATACAGCTTGTATATAACTATTGACAAGAGAATAGAACAGAGAAGGACACTTGGTTTTTGATGTTTTTTGATGAAAGTTTCTTTTATTGTTAATTAGCAGGATCTCATGAATAGCTTTAATATGTTGACGGTCGAGTAATGCAGTGCTGAAGGAAGATATAATATGTCTTTTTTTTTCTATTTTATTGTGATTAGAGTCTCTCATATGCTTTTGCAAAAACAAACAAACTTTAAGCTTGAATAATACACATCACCAATAGCACTGACTTTCTGTTATGAATTTCTAAAATGAGAACTTCTAGACCACAATGTCAAATGTTTAACATAACTGCTCTGCTCCTATCAAGAACAACACGCCAATGTTTATTTAAGTTACATTCTATTTTTGTGCTCCGCTCTTTGGGAAATTTGTAGTGTATAGTTCACACCTGAAATGAGTTATTTATTAAGATATACATCCTTGCATAATTAACTATTGTTTGTCTTGAACATATATTTATAACCCATTTTTTTGAAATGCTACATCTTGAACATTAAAATATTTATAAAAACTATTGATCAATACCTTCAGGGAATTTCTTATTATCTTCTCATTTTGTCTGCTTCGTGGAGATATTCATTCCTTGGCCTTTATGCTTTGGATTTTCTAGACCAGCCACCAACTGCCTGAGGAATTCCCTTCACTGTTAGTCCAGAAATTCTCTTCAGTTCTTTCTTAGTAGAAGACGTTTCTTTTCTCCACACCAGTTTTCTTTGTTTACTTAATTTGTAAAAAATATTACTGTTATTTACATGTGTGTATGTTTTATGCACAAGTGCATGCTGTTGCTTTAGGAGGTCAGAACAAAGCCCCAGGGTCCCTAGAGTGCAATTATAGGTACTTGTGAACAGTGTGTGTGTTGGGAACAAAACTTGCATTCTCTGAGAGAGCAGTGAGTGTTCGTAAGTGCTGAACCATCTCTCCAGGCTCCACTCCATTATTTTGACAAAAGTAGATTCTCTTGGAAAAGTACATTACAAAAATAGATTTTGTTGTTATTGTTGTTGGCTCAGACAGGATTTCACTCTATTCTACAGAGTGGCCTTGAGTTAGTAGCAATCTCTCTGATTCTCAATTAGTCCCATGCTGGAATTTTAGGATTTACTGTCACATCTAGTGTTCAAAGACAAGACATTGGCTTGAAGTTTTCTTCTCTGGTCTTACAAATGGAGAACTTAGAAAGAACTCAATTTCAGAATTATAAATGTTCTATTCTAGCCTTTGTACCTAAGCCCCTTTAGGTGTCTAGAGATCTTTTTTTTTCTAGCAAATGTTCACAAGCAGTGTCCATAAATTTCACAATAACAAATGTTGGGTGTTTTTTGTTTGCTTTCTATTGACTATGATAAAACACCATGACCAAAGTGTGTGTGTGTGTGTGTGTGTGTGTGTGTGTGTGTGTGTGGTGTTATTTCACCTTACAGCTTATAAGTCTATCAGTGAGGCAAGTCAGGGCAAGAGCTCAAGGCAGGAACCTAGAGGCAGCAATTAGAGCAGAGGCAGGGAGGGGGGTTACTGCTTACTGGCTTGCTTTCCATGGCTTTTTCAGCTCTGCTTTCTTGGACAACCCAGGACTATATGCCCAAGGGTGGCATTGCCCTCAGGGGGCTAGCCCACTTACATCAATCATTAAACAAGAAAATGCCCTACATGCTTGCTTACAAAGAATCTGATGAAGGCATTTTCTTCACTCAAGAGTTCCTCTTCCAGGATAACTGTAGCTTATTTCAAGTTGCCAAAACCCAATCAAGAGAGATGTGTTTTTATTTTCTTTTTTTTTCTCCATTATTTTGTTGGCTTTCCAATCTTCATTTTTTTATTTATTATTCAACATATATTATTGAATGCTGTCAACCTGCCGTGTAGTCTGAGCCTTAGAGGCATAATTTGTAACATTAATTGGATGAATAAAATCAAGTTGTAAGCATTTATACAGTTGTACACCCCAGAGTCTACTAATGCCAGTTGTCTCGGGACATAGTGTCATTATGCTTCCTAGCCGAATTGTTAAAAAAAAAAATAAATCACTACAATACAATCATATTACCCTTGAAATTAGAAACCATCAACACTTTTCTTAAGCATCAAACATGAGAACACCTGTAGACAATAAAGAATGACCTGTAATTACTTCCAATCACTCAGCAATTACACAAACAGACTGTGGGAAACTTAGACCTAAGTAAACATGGGGAAAAACGGAGACGTAATGCTGCTCTCCTGCAAAGCCATGATCTAAAACTAATTCACTGGTGTATTAATATTCATGAAATCTTGTGGCCAATTATTTCAGAAGGAAAGTAGATATACAAAAGAAATGGCAGAATTTCAGGCTGTCCGTCCTATGATATGACAAAACTCGTTGGTCTAACCTTTACTTGTTTTTATGCACAATATTTACTTAGTATGTTTGTGGGAGGAGTTAACTTTCTGACATCTGGATTTCAGTAAGCATTTCATAAAACTCTGAAATTGTACTGATTGTTGATGATATAATTTGGAGAATAGCTAGCATTTTAAAATTAGTCTGCTACTGATTTTACTTCAGCACATCCAATTGCAGAGATCAGAAGTGAAAACTCTTCAACGCTATTTTAGGATGGCTGAGCCTTGGTACTGAGCAACAGTACCGACACAGGGAAACAAAAATAGGTCTTATAGTTGCTGGAGATGTTAAGTGGTTTTAGACATGGACATTTTATTTCTTTCAGAAAACATGTTTCTTCCCTCTGATATAACTTGTCCAGACCTCTTCTATATTAATAAAATCATCCATTGCTCTCAACTTCAGAGTTTTTTACATTGCACCCTTAAGAAAGCTATGTCTGTATTTTCCATTGCAATCAAGATGAAGATTATATGCATCACTGTGTCTTTATTTCTTGGAAGTAATTGTATCACAATATTTTTAAATGCAATTAGAATATTAGGAATGAATCTGATTTTTTTTCCTGAAATTTTATACTGGAAAAATTAGTAAAGTTTTACCAGTGCACTTAATAACACCAACAAAGATATATCTCTAGAGCAAATACACACACACACACACACACACACACACACACACACCATGACACTAGAAGACCACCTCCTGCCCCCATAAACAACACACACCATGGCCAGGTTCACTCATGCCACACCCATACACAAAAACAGTAATAACTAAAAACAGAAAATTTCAGGTAATTAATCTGAAATTGGCAAATACCACCATCAATTTTGACAATGTCACGGTGTACCATTATGTATAAAATCACAAATTTGATGTGAGGAGGTGGACTAAAAATTCAGTTCTGTGATATGAATTGCTCCAAACACAGCTCATCTTGACTATATTTCACTCACCATGAACTTCCTGCCATAGTGATGGTGTATGTAATAGGAAGAGTTTTTATTTTTCTCCATTCTTATTAATAGACTCGATACATTATATTTCACATATTATCAGAAAAATCTTCCAGAATAATCACTAGGGCAATGTGTGTGTTTGTCTCTCTCTCTCTCTCTCTCTCTCTCTCTCTCTCTCTCTCTCTCTCTCTCTGTCACACTCACACCAACACTTCACTCTTAATTCATGGGTCTTTGGTTGTTGGCTGGAGTTTTTCTAAGTTTAGGAAAATAACATCTTGTCTGATCTGTTGTGATAATAAAAAAGACCGTTTGATACCCAGTTTTGGCTAGCTCCTGGTTCTCTCTGTCAAATTTAGAACCACTTGAACATTGTGGTTTCTAAATTTAGTCAGACCCTTAGAGCTTCAAGTTCCGCTTCGTGCTGGCTGAGTATAGAGCAATGCTTTGAAGAAAACTCCCCTGGCAGAATCAGAGTCTTTGTGTAGCAAAGCCTATCTCCTGATTAAGAGAAATATATTTGATTTTATTTGAAAAATTGGGGGTTCCAAGGGGATAAATAGTAAAATATAAAACATTAAAAAATAGTTCTTGTACAGAATTGGACCTTTGGGTTTGAATAATGATGTTCTTACAAAAAAGGAAGAAGAAAAGAAATTATTTTAGTTAATTTATAATATATTTTTAAAAAACTCATCCCAGAAAATTAATTCAAGATTTATTGACTATGTTGTCAATCATTTACTATGTTACTAGTAGTTACTAGAAGGAGCTTGTTCAGCACATTTTTAAGGATAAATTAGTTTCCACACAGTGAGAAGGAATCAGGGAATTCCTGTAAAATCATGTTGGTAACTCTTTCTTTTCTCACAGACTTGCTATACAGTTCCTGTGAAAGGATTATTTTTACATATAAGGACCTGATATAATCTACATGCCTGATCACCCTAAAAAATAACTGCTGTTATCACCTCCACTTTAAAGATGAGACTGAAGTTCCAACTGGGGATCTAACTCTCCAAGTTTCATGTAAATGAAAAGGCTCAGGGCCACATCTGTCTGTCTGTCACCAGAATTTGCCCTTGTTACTCCTGTCTGGTGTCTCAGAGGCTGGATTAAATTTAAATCCACACTATGGATCTAAGCTTCCTCAAGTCTGCACCCATCAAACAAGTTTGCTGTGTTTACATAGCCAAGACTGTTTTCCCAACTTACACAGTGTTCTTCAGTTTGTTTATTAGGCACCTCTGCTGAAAACTTAGAAAATCCCCCACACCTAACATCCTGGTGCTGATGAAACATGGGCTTGTATTCATTCTCAGGGAAGGTCTCCAATGGATCCTGCTCTTCTGTGAAAATTCAGACATTCAGACTGCTAACATTCTCAGAACTCTGTGCTCAAGAACATTGAGAACGCATGCATGGATGCAAATGCATGCATACACACACACACACACTTATGAACAAACATGCTCACATACATGATGCATGGTCATGCATGCACAGATAAACATGTGCACACGAACACAAAGTCTCTTGAATTTCCCATCTGAACATCCTTTCTAAACTTCAGGACTCAGATTTGTGTGTTTGCATGGGACATTCCTAATTCCAACACTATCCTCTTGATAAGCTTGTTATTGCTATAGGTTGTATGTATAGCTAGCTTTTTTTGGTATGCAAGGGCTTAAAATAAATGTACAAATAGGTGAAGAATGGTTGTCACAGCTGTTTCCCATTACATTTTGCTTTAGAAACACAAACAAGTGTAAGAGAAAATTTATAATCATACTTCTGAAAAAAATTAACCCTTTCCTTTTCATGAGAATAATAAATGCTGGGACAGAGGGCAAAGAAATAGTCTTTTCTTTGTGCCTTCTGCTCCCTGCAATCAAAGTTGAGCTGTCTTCTGAGAAGTGGGGGAAGCTGATGCAATGTCAGGGAATTCCTTCTGAAATTGCTCTGGGGAGCATCTTCAGAGTTTAGGGCCCTCTCCACTGGCAGTAACTAAAACTGAACAGTTGATATTTTTGTTGTGTCACTATAGGCCTTATTTCCGTTGCTTTCCCATTGCGTCTCTGAGTTTTTACTATCATGTTCCTTTTGTGGAACTTTTGTGAGCTTTACTTTAAAAAAAAATTGTTTGATATCAACTAGCTTTGTATTGAAAAGCTGTAGTTATTTATCACCAGTGTTGTCTGTGTTCTGTGTATATTAATAAATGTGTGTGTTTGTGTGTGTGTGTGTGTGTGTGTGTGTTCATGTATGTGCAGCTGTTCCATGTGACATCTAGATGATAACTTTATATGTGGTTCCCAAAGAGTCTTGATTTTTTTGAGACAGAGTTCTCATTGACTTCGTGATTTGATTAGGCTGCCCACCAGGATGTTCCTGTCTTTGCCTGCCTAGTACTGAAATTACAACTACTTGACACCATGCCCACCCTGGGAACCACATCTAAGTCCAGTTGTTTACTGACTGGAGTATCCCCGGGCTCCCTTTAGTATTTTCATAGTTATACCTCTTTAATATTTATCAGGCCATCTTGTACTATAAATATATTAGTGCATACCCAGTGTCTTGTCAAAAGTGATTAATGTGACCTTTATGCCTTTGTGTGGTAGATGTCACCCACAGGCTCTTTTTTGAGAACTTGGTCCACAGTTGGTGAAAGAGTTTTGGACATTTGAATGGTTTTGTCCTGCTGGAGAAAGTATATCACTGGATTTGTTATTTAAGAGACACAAAACATGAGCCATTTCTATTTGTCTTTCTCTGCTTTGCGCGTGGAGTGCAGGATGTGCACTCTCTGGTTTCTTTTTAACACCACCCCTGTAGTTTGCTACTATGCTTCTCCACATGATGAACTCATCCCTCTGGGACTGTAAGCCCCAATAAATGTTTTCTTTTCTATATCACCTTGGTCATGGTGTTTGTTGTATGAATGTATCTTGGAATACCATTCTTAGAGCAACAAACAGAAACTCGTAGATTCACCTCCAATTTATGTTGAATTATACCTGATATTTGGGGAAAGAAAAAAGCATACAAAGTCACAGGGTAAGAGTTTAGGTGCTGGAGAGAGAAATATCAGTATAATGCTGCACCCCAAGCTCATGTCAATTTAAATAAGCACATTCAATGCTATCTTTAAGTCATTTTTTATCACAAATTATAATACCTAATATCAGACACTTCTCACATTCCTCTGAAATAGTATAAGACAAATTAGTGAACACATATTGCCTACACAGGTTCCTGCAGGAGAAAAAATTAAAAAAAAAACACAGAAGGTTGAATAAAAATAAACGGTTCCAGGGTTATGGTGAAAATATTAACATGTGTGCCTTACACTATGATCCTAGATCCTATAAACAATTTAATCTCATGTATTACACACACATACACATGTATGTATGTATGTGTATATATGTATATATGATGTATATGTGTATATTTGTATGTTTAGGTATAATATAATATATTATATAATATAATATATTATATTATATTGTATATATTATATATATATTATATTATTATATAATATATATAATATATTGTATATATTATAATATATAATATATTATATAATAGTCAAAAATATAATAGTCAAAAGAAAAGAAAAGCTACCCCTAGTTATTAAATCTGAAAAGGAAATTGGCAAAATGACACAAAGCTACCCACTGTTTACCTGGCAGAGGTGTGTTATGAGGGAGGTAGGGGGTTGGGGATTGGCTTGAGTTTCTTTTACTACATTTAAATTTTATAGAGTAGGTACATACCTGTACCTACCTACATGCTGTCTTTCCTTACAGAAAAGTCAGAGAAAGGTAAAGGCTTGTGTACCATAGAAATTCCAGTATGACACCAGGAAGAACAAAGAAATCTACCAGTCACCTTCTAAATCAGCTGAAACCATCTCTTCTCTTTTTTCTTTTCCTTTTGTAGTTTTAATCTCCTTTTCTAAAATATGAAACTCTTTGGTCTTGAAAACCTATACATTAATAGCTATTACCTACAGGTTCTGAAAACATTAAGGTTTCTGTGGGAATCTGCTTTGGTGAGTAATCCAGGCTTTAGAATGTATGTGCTAAAAAGAGACACTCAATCCTCACTGCCTAAAAAAAAACTAATGAGTGCATTTTACTTCATGTAAATACACCCATTCAATCACATAGCTTTGAATTTTAAAAAGAAGAAATATATAATAAAAGAAATATTTAAAATTTGTTATAGCCCCCTAATCTTTCTCTTAGGAAGGCAGACATGCTGTCTAAAATTAAAGAATTCACTTCTGAACATAGCATGGAGTATATTCCAGATGTTGCTTACCAGAATGGTTACATGACAGGCTGAGGTACAACTCAGCCAGAGAGTTGGTCTAACGTGCATATGCTCCTGTGTCTGATACCCAGCATAACCCCCCCCCCAAATATAATAGTCAAAAGAAAAGAAAAACTGCTCCCAGTTATTAGATCTGAAAAGGAAATTGGCAAAATGACACAAAGCTACCCACTGTTTACCTGGCAGAGGTGTGTTATGAGGGAGGTAGGGGTTTGGGGATTGGCTTGAGTTTCTTTTACTACATTTAAATTTTATAGAGCAATGTCTATTTTCCTTGTGCCTGAAGAGCCTGGTATGTGGAACATACTCAAGAAATACTTAATAATTTAATATTTTACTTTTCTTTCATATAGGTTTTTTCCAAAGAGTAAATATTATTTTTCTTGTCAGAAAATGTTTAACGAAATAGAAAAATATACCATATGGCATATTGTAGGGCCTCCATAAATATTTGTTGAGCGGCTGAACTCAAGCAAAGAACATAAAGTCAGTCATGCAAACTGTGAAGCCTGAGTCACTGTTGGTTGGCAGCATGAAAGCCACATATTTTTCATTAGGATAAAATCAAAACCCTAATGGGAGCTTGCAGAGAAAGTTTGTCCTTCCTTGGGTTTGCATACAGTGCTGCTCCTGGCAAGGCTGGTAACTTTACAGTGGCAGCCCACCCATCTCCCTCTGCTCTGCTTTAGATGGACCCTTAGCTCTGTAAAAATGTCTCCTCTTTCCACACGAGCTTCAGGAAGTTGCACCGTCTTCAGTCTCTGAGGCTAATGCTGCCTCTGTCCTTGTCTATCAGCTCTGTCCAAATCCAGCTCCCAATTGGATCAAGCATCCTTTTGTGTCTGTGGTATGATTCCTCATGGCAGCCGTCACTCAGATCACAATCGTGTATGATTCGTGTCTTGTATTTGCTTTTGAAAATGAGAGGTTATGGGTAAACACAAATACAACCTCCCAGCCATTGATTAGTGAATGGAGCTACTGGCTCTTAACTAACTTCACTTCCAGTGCTAAGATATTCAGTGAAATATGGATAACATATAGACCTGTCAGAAGACTGACAAGGTGGGGTGGATGACAATTCATAAGTCATCTACAAACCAGCAAGAAGATAAGCCCCAATTTCTCCATTGAAGACTATTTTGGATTCCTTATCTGAGTTTCTGATTTACAGTGTATTGTAAGCTCTTTGGAGTATCTAACAGCGACACTAACAGAGACACTCAGTGCTTAGCCTTGCCATCTCTTGCAGTGGGTAACCTTCCTGAGGTAGTCCTTGCCACTGTTTTAGGTACTTTCCAAAGCTGCACATTGCTGGCTAAAATCAGACTTCCGGTCCTACTTCGTCCTTAGATCATATACTTTGGTATCTGGCTCTGCCATTTAAAGTTACCCATAACCTCTCATTTTCAAAAGCAATGGTTGTCTACCACTTCATTTTACTTCCTTCTGAATTTGCTGTGATACATTAGAGATAATTAACCGACATCTGGGAGCCAAATCAATGCTGGAGCTGGACGGTTGAACTTCAGCTGAACTGCTGTGTGCTTTTTCTGTTAATGACCATCCTTTCAGGCAGATTTGACAACGCTGGTCAATTTTCTGATCCTGAAGTAGCTTGGACTATCACTGGTGTACCTCTCTGACTTAGGTCAAAACAGTGCACCCTTTACCTTCTTGTGTGTAGTTTTTTCTTGCTGAGCAGACAAGTATCACAATCTTACTACATCAAGCCATGTTGTGGTTTCTTTCAAAGCTCACACCATGGGGTATTAACAGCATATGCTTCTTGAGCCATATAGCCTCAGAAATAAGCTGCATAGGTGAGCTCACAGCAGGTACTCAGAGAGTGAGCAGTACCTAGGAAAGAAAGAGTGAGTGCAGCTTAAATTTAAACTTTTAAACTTTGCCTTTCTCCTTAATTTGATGTAAATTTATGAGATTACTCAACCACAGCTGAGGACATGACAGAGACAAAGAGGGCTTTAAGCCAAACCAATGTATCTCTTCTTTAGCTAGTATTTTATGTCATTTTATACATCAATTATGAGTAAAGGTACTTTAAAATAATAAATCTAAAAAACAATATAGAGGTTTTCAAATAATTCATCAGTGTATTTCCAGTAAGTTGTCTCCTTAACTTTATCTTCATTGTATTCCAAATAACTTTTTCAGTGCTCATCTTTTTGCTTTTTTATTCATTCTTCCTTCATACAATGTGTCTTGACTACATGCTCCCCTCCATCCACTCCTCCTAATCCTCCCAACATGTCTCCTCTCCTCCCCAATATCCACTGCTCCTCCATATTCCTTCAGAAAGGAGAAGGCTTCCCAGAGATATCAACTGAACACAGGATAGCAAGATGCAACTTATTGAACAAACAAACAAAATTAGTAAATACATAAGTGTCTGAAGTAAGGTCTCATAAGCACCCTGTTGTTTCCATACTTTCATGACTGTTGACTGAACATGTTTGTTGAAAACATCTTCCATGTTTTAGCAAAGCACACAATTCAGACTCTCACTTGCTTTCATTACCCAAATGC
The DNA here is from genome assembly GCF_011762505.2 of Arvicanthis niloticus. NCBI lineage: Eukaryota > Metazoa > Chordata > Mammalia > Rodentia > Muridae > Arvicanthis > Arvicanthis niloticus. The sequence continues at coordinate 26,885,374 of NC_047667.1, read as the reverse complement.
ATTATCAAAATTTAGCATATTTTAAAAATAAGTGATAAACAGTAAATTATATTAATAAAACACAGAAGTTTATAAATTTTTTAAATATCACAAAATCATGTATATCTAGATTATTATAAACTGTGGGGTGTTTTTTTTTCAGAAAAACAAATTACCTGTCACTTGTAAATCTTATGCTTCTATAATATTCTTTATAAACCTCTATTTAAAAAATAAAATTTATTTTTACTGTAAATCATAAACAAAAGGGTATTAACAAAAAAGCTCTGAGGTAGTCAAGAGAGGATTTACAGAAATAAATGTATTTATTTGATTCTGATGTAAGTAGTGATAGCTTGCTTCCACAAATATTCAGGTTATGTCTGTCTGGATTGAGTAGTGTGCACTAAAATCTGACCTAAGAAAAAGATAGTCAGAAAGCAACCATTCTGTACTGAAGCCAAATGGAAGGCTGTACTTTTAGAAGAAGATGGGTGTGGTTTAGGAATATTTTAGAAAATCAAAGTCATCAACCTTTTAATATAACATATTCAGCTTTCTTTAGTCTAGCTGGTGGGCTCCTAAGTCAACATTTATACACACAGCCTGCTATAAAAAGAAATGTTCCCTGCCAATTAACTGACCTTTTTTATGCTACTCACACAAACTTCTTCATTACTCTTGTTATTTTAGAAAAGTACATGTTAGGCTGAAAAGGGAACCCATGTGGCTTCTGGTTTGGACTTTTTCCCCCTCAAATGAAACATAAAAAGTTTTAATGAGAAATAGATCAAATGACAAGCAAACCAATTTGTTGAAATGTGCGTTAATAATGTAGTAAACCTCTTTCAGCTCTTAGCGTTTGGATCACAGCAGGAAATTTCAAAAGCATCAACTAGACGTTTCTAGAACACAACAGAGTTCTAAAGCATGGAGGTTTTAGATTAAAATGTGCTTTCCATCCATGCAATCAAAATATCAACTCATAGGAAAAATATAGGGAGAGTGCTGACCATACCTACATTGGATGATTTTCTAGGTACTAGTACAGAAAGCAGAGGAATGTAAGCTCTGCTACAGACAGGTTGTGTAAACTTTCCATGCATATCTCTTGGTTTGTCATGGACATGTAAAAGAGCTTACCACCAGTACTTTGTCTATAGCTTGATAGCAACCATCTATATGAGTCAAAGGAACTCCATTAAAGATAAATTTACCCATCACCCACCCTACCTTGCTTCCCATATGCTCTAGAATCTGGAAAAGACTTCCTGTTGTCATCTGGGGACATTGCTGGCTCTTGTTCTTGCTTTCTTTTTCTACAAAGGGGTGTGGGCTACCCTGATATCTCCTTTCTAGGTTACTGTTGGGTACTACTAGATAACAATTAGGTTATGTATTTACAGATAGATAGATAGATAGATAGATAGATAGATAGATAGGCATGAATTATATTTGGTATGTAACTTCCACCGTCTTCAGTAAATGCTCACTGTTATAATTTCTTAAATCTTGATAATTACTACTGTCTTAGATTGCTTTCTATTGCTTTGAACACCATGACCAAAATCAACTTAGGAGGAAATGTTTTATTTCACCTTAGAGCCCATTATCAGGGGAATCTACGACAGGAGCTCAAGACAAGAACCTGGAGGTTACAACTAAAACACCATAGAGAAACACTGCTTATTGGTCTGTCACCCAACACTTGTTCAGCCTGCTTTCTTATATACCCTAGGACTACCTGCCCACTGATGGCATCACTTACAATGGACTGAGTTCTTCTACATCAGTCATCAACCATCAGGAACACACCCCTAAAGGCCTGTCTACAGGCCAATCTGATGAGCTCATTTTCTCAGTTGAGATTCCCTCTTCTAAGATGACCCCAGGTTGTATTAAGTTGAAAAACCAACCAGACAGAAATCAGCCAGCACAACTAGATTGAACCATATTTCCATAGGTATTTTATTTAAATTATACCTAAAAAAAGTGCTTTGTTTTGGTGTATATTGTGGTTATATTAAAAAAGAAAGAAAGGAAAATGGATGAAAGAATTTACCATTCTTGAGTGATTTTAATCAGAGAGGAGGATCTCATGTCTCCTGGTATTTGTAGATTCTTCACAAATGTAAACAAAGTTTTTTTTTTTTGTTTGTTTTTTTTTTTTTGTCAGAATTTGATCTTCTAAAGGGGCAGAGACTGTAAATATAGAACTTCACTAATCCCTCTGTATTCCATAAGCCTATCCTTCAGGTGGCTTTTGAGGGTGGAGATACTGCATTTGAGAATGTCTTTCCAAACCTACAATGGCCTTTTAACACTCATTAGAGGAGGAAATTCTTGTCAGTGACAGAGAGATTGAAAAATGGCTGTTTCTATACTTTGGAAAGAAATCTCAGTATCAAGTACAAAAAAATGTTTAGTGATGTTTTTCTTTTCATTGTTCTGTCATGGATAAGGCCAAAAGTAAACAAGTGCCACATGGGCCAAGCAGGAGTGACACCACCAATAATTAAAGGCGGCCACCATGTCTCTACTTAGCTATGGCATTGTGACCATAATTATTTCAGGATTAAAAAGAAGTATGATTTTCTCTGGTGCCACCCTATCATTTAACAGTTAAAGAAACTAAGACCCAGTTAGATGAATTTGCTTACATGGCTGCTTGTCAAGCTGGCAGCAGTAGGGAAGGAAGTCGACAACCTCTGCCCTCAGAAGAGTGCCCATACCATTGTCACTTGGCCTCTCCAGATACTGAAAATGGCATGCACTTGGCATATCTTAACTCTGTTTACTTTTATTTTATTTTCTTTAGAAATATAGTTACCAGGACATATGGAGAAAGCCCAGATTCCATGATCTATATAAGCTTTCTGCTTTTGTTCCATGTACATCCCGATGTCTGCAAGAATACCCTCTGCTTTTCATTATTCTCCTGTCTTCCTCATGATTTTATTTCTGTTGTCATAACCCTCATGAATATGAATGAGTTAACCTTCTTCCTTCTTGGTATTCTAAAACACCTTTGGGGGCATTATATCTTAGTTAATGTAAATTAAATGCATTCACTTTAAAGAAACAGACTCACACGTAAACCCTTATCTCTCATCTCTCCTCTCTCTCTCTCTCTCTCTCTCTCTCTCTCTCTCTCTCTCTCTCTCATCATTATCTCTATCATTAAAGGAGTCAATTATTTCACATAAATAATTACTTTTCTTCCCCCATGTCAACATTATTTTTACAGATAAAATTTACACTAAATAACTTGCATATCATACACAAGAGAAATGTTTAATGGATGAAGAGTTGTTTTTAGCTGTGCTAACTCTAACTCTGAAACAAAATCACTTCTTCCCTTGAGTTTGAGGAGGTTATTAGCACATGTAGATCAATAGGCAATGATAGTTAAATTGTATGATGATTTGTGACTTTTATGTCAATCCTATATACTATGACTCAGTTAGAGCTTTAAACTGTGATTCCCATAAATGTTTCTGGAAAGTGAGATGCCAACAAAGTTACTTTCAGAGCAGCTCTAGGATGTTCTTTGAATAGGTGATCGATGTATACATATGCAGATATACATAAAGGTTCCAGTCCTATTTTGTCTAAACCTGTACCCTATTAAGAACGAGTGAATGGTTTTCTTTCTTTGAATTTTATGACCCATTTTTCTTTGGGTATGTTTTAACCAGACATGCATAAATATAATTTTTCTAACATGTTTTCATTCCCTGGTTGTATGCTGCCTGTGAACACACTAGATAAAACAACTTACTCTGCTACCTTCAATATTTTATAAACTTAACTGAGAATTCCATTTCACAGGGCAGGGATTTTGCTTTGCCTGTTCCCATGACCTGTAATGCTTCTGCATGATTTCCACTACTCTGCTCATGCAACTGCAAACCTTAGTGCCCATTGTTTAATTAGTGTCCATTTATTCAGTATATAGCATACATTCTTCTTTTACTTCACTCTAATATTTTAAAATATTTTAAAAAACAAATTTGAATTTGTTTTTTTTTATTTTGTTTCAACATAGGTTTCTATTTCATTAATTTTTATTTCTTCTGGTCATATACAGCAACACTGGTATTCTTTTTTATAAAGACTAACCATAAGATAGTATACTATCTAACCATGAAGTCATTTGATTTGGTTACTATATCTTTCATGAAAATAACAACAAAACTGATGAAAACTTTAAAAGAAATTTTCTAGGTCTTTATACTCCTTGTCTCGTGATACTTTAACTCTAAGAGTTTGAAGTCTAGCATTAAATAACATGATAAGAGACTTACTCAAAAAGACTGATTGATGAAGATAATTGAGACCTCAATGGATGAAGGATGAACATCAATCGCCATCTTCATTCTTCTCTTCATCATAGTTTTGGGGTTCTTCTTTATTTGGTTGGGGATTTTTTTCAAGTATTTTTCCAGATTTTTCCAAGTATTAGGTGATGACTTTTTACAGTTTTTACAATTCTAAAATAAGTTACATCTTAGCTGGCTAGAAAATTCTTAAGCTGTATGTAATAAAATTACAAATAATAAAATGTTATAAATAATAAAATATAGTTAAAAACTATATGATTACTCAGTGTTGTAATGCAGTGAAGAGATTCTATGACTAATCCAGTTCTTATCAAAGAAAGCATTTAATTAGGGGCTTGCTTTCTGTTTCAGAGACTATTATCATGGTGGAGAGAATGAGAGCATGCAGGCAAGCATGCACGGGACTGGAGCAGTAGCTGAGAGCTACACCCTGATCTCTAGGCAGCAGAGTGAAACTGGGCCTGGATTTGGCTTTTGAATGCTCAAAGCCCACCCCCTAGTGAAACATTTCCTCCAACAAGACCACGCCTCCTAATCCTTCTAATCCTTTCAAAGAGTTCCAATACCTAGCCTATAAGCACTCAGACATATGAGCCTATGGGGGTCACTTGTATTCACACCACCACACTGTGTCCTAATGATGCAAGCATATACCCCTTTCTTTGTGGGTAACAATAATGCAAGTATGTGCCTCTCTCTTTTTGGGTAACATGTATTTGGTGTCTAAAAAAATACAAACATTGTTAAATCCTTTAGTTTTAGAAATTTTATGGTATATGTATTTTTTTATTTGTCAACATACTTTAGAAATCTGAAAACCCTCCTCCATTCCACAGACATCATTTCAGGACAATTTGCTAAGATTATTTATTCTGTTATTTCCCTTCTTTTTATTGATTTTCTTCTGTAAACCATCATTTCTGTCATTCTTCTATAATGAGGCCCTCACCTCTGTTTCATCTCCCTCATAATTATCATCTCAGCATATATCTGCTTTGTTATGCATAGGGCTGCTTACACTGGTTGCTTAGTGATTTTTAGCGACCATCCTTTGTATCAATTTAGCTAATATGTTGCTTACTGTGCAGTAATCCCAATCTCAGTATTTTTTTATTTTCAAATTTCATCTGTCTCCATAGAAGTCATAATGCACTGCAATATGCTTTGATTATTCTGCCAGGTCCTATTATCTTTGGTTGGCAAAAATTTAGATCAGCTGGTATTGTCCCTTACTGTCTTATGATGCTCAGGTGTAGACATTGGAATCATCTGCGTGACTAAGTTGTAATTGCTAAGAAACAGTTCAGTACTAATAAAGATAGAATATTGGCTATTCCTTATAAAGGCATCTGTAAGAATCCTCTTCCTCTGATTCCCTAAGCCCACCACCAATCTCAGTCAAGTATAGTGAGTCATTTCTGTATTCATTTTCCAAGAAAAAAAAAAATCTTGTATACTTACTCACTATGATGATGACCTTTTCTGGTCTCCAGAAATATTTAAATATGTCAATGATAAGAAATATAACAAAGGAAATATGCAATTGGTCTAAACCATAGAAAAATGGCAATATCTTGTGATGGAGTCCACAAACCTTCCAAATATAAATCTACATTTTAATCTTCTTTAATCTTTATCTTTTAGTACATATATATATATATATATATATATATATCATAATCTATTGGTAGATTAGTAATCTTTGATCTACTACAATATACTTCTTTAATGTTCTTTACCCAGAAAAAAAATATTTTCCTCCAAGGCTTACTATGACACAATACTTCTTGCTTAGAACCTAATACCAGAACCCACTTAAGATTTTCCTTGGGTTTAAAAGTCTTTTCAGTCAGCACTGTTAAACAGTACCCCATTGCAATTAACAAGTATAGAATTGCTGTAATCAAATTTATGATCTTTTTTCTCCTTAATTTAGACATTCTTTAACAGTATGGCTTCTATTACCACACAATTGAAAAGAAGCTTTACAATTGCACAGGAAGATCTCTAGACTGATGGTGGCTTCATTTTTCACTTTTGTTCATAGTTTTGAGGAGTGAATTAGAAAATGGCCTGTCAAAGTTTATGCAGGTTTAAAACAAAATTCTTTCGTGTAGTGGGAGGTGCTGGTGAAAAGTAAACACAGAGAATTCTAACAAACCAGCAAAGTACTGGCTGTGAGGGGAACTAGATGACAAACTTCTCTAACTCATAGGCTTCGAGGAAGAAGAAAAACACTCACTTGGTGTGAATACATATTTAAAGAGACTTCTATACTACAAGAACAGGAATACTCACATGCTGGAAGCTGACTCCTAGCTGAAAGCGGCTATCATCTTTGCACCCACCTCGGGCCATATATTTGCAGATTGATACTTTTCCACCCTGACAAGAGACTTGTTTTCCTAGCATGATATTTTTTCAAATAGCCCACAACTGCTGACTACACTCTGATAAACATCTTGTTTTTCTCAGACATGTCCTGGACTTATGGTTTAGTGCCCCCAGCTGCAAGGCAATCATGGTTAAGTGTCTCCAGCTGCACTCCCATGCTTGTGCTTATATATCCATAATTGCCTTTCAATAAATGAGACTTGATCAAACAACTGTCTTGTCTCCATTCTTTGAGTCTCTTGCCCCTTCATCCCCACTCTCTCCCTTGCAGACCCTATTGACTGACCTGTGGGCCAGATCAGCTGGAGCCTAATATGGGGCAGTGAGAACAAGAGACCCCATGAGGGATGTTACTGGAAGAAGGGTCAACCAAAAATTCAAAAGTGAAACAAAGGTGATCGCAGCAGGAACCTGCCGCATCAAGATCGGTAAGACATAGTAATGAAAATGGGGCAATAAATAAGTCAGCATGAACTATATGTAGAACAGATGAGAAAGACTTTAAAAACGCGAGGAGTAAAGGTAAAAATTCAGCTTTTGTTGTCATTTTTTTTATTTTTATTAAAGAGTTATGTTCCTGGTTTCCTCAATAAGGAACCATTAATGAAAAATATGGCATAGAGTTGCAGATGCACTTAAAGATTTTTACAGGACATTTGGGCCTGAAAAGGGCCTTTTCATATTGGAACTTGCTAAATGAAATGATCTTAACAAAGTGTTCCTTGATAGCAGCAGTCATTGAAGAGGGTGAAAAAAAATTTAAAGACAGTGAAAGGAAAGAAAAAGGAAAGGAAAAGATTTTTAAAAAGGGTTGATTCATCTAAGAAAGAAATAAGTTTAATTTCTCTAGATAGTGATGATGATAAGGGAGTGACCTCTCAAAGGTCATCCAATAGGTTTCAAAATTTGGATCATACTTTAGAGACAGAAAATCCAAGGGGGGAAGGAAACAAAACCAAATAGTGGCTTTTGGCCCAAAGAGAGAAATAACTCCACTGTTCAAAAGAAAAAGATAAAATGCATATATCCAAAATTAAAATTCGAAATACTACCAAAGGTTGATGACAATTTGTCTGAGTCACACTGTGATAACATAAAGGAAGAGGCAGCCAAATATTATGACCCTGAATGGCCCTCTTCCCAAAGGCCCCCTCCCTATGTGACTCTGCCTCCAGGTGCTTTCACTATGAGGATAGTGGTTGAAGATCCCAGAAAAAACATTACAGGACAATTCTTTTCTTAAACAACAAATAGAGTTAGAGGAAGAACATCAGGACTTAATTAATCAGCTACAAAAGTTAAAGACAGGGAAGATGTCTTTCGAGGGCAAGGTCACCCTCAAAAATCCCCTGGGTCCTTGATTTCCTCAATGCAGAGTCCAAAGACAGCCCCTGCTCTCTAGCTGTATTTCAGCCACAGATAGCCCAGAAGAGGGAGAGGCTGAGGCTTTCTCTGTATCAGAGACCACAAATGCTCAAGAGGTTGCTTGGAGACATCACATAGGGTTTAATTTCCAACTCATTAAAGAATTAAAAAATTCAGTGTCACAATACAACGCCACTGCTCCTTTTACTCTTGCAATCTTAGAATCTGCCACAAAGAAGTGGCTGACTCCTGGGTATTGGAATACTCTAGTGAGAGCAGTTTTTAGTGGTGGTGACCATCTTATTTGGAAATCAGAGTATCATGAGAATTGTAAAGAGACAGCTAGGAGAAATGTTCAGGCAGGCAATATTTGGTCCTCTGATGCCTTAGTGAGAGAAGGGCAATTTGCTTAAGTGATGACTAGATGCAATATGACCCGGGCTTCTTCACTCAATTCAAAACACAGCCATGAAGGCTTGCCATATCTTCCAGTAAAGGGAGACCCTGTTGCATCTTTGACAGTAGTCAGACAAGACTCTGATGTCATAGTAGAACCCTATACAAGGTATCAGGTTGATTGGCTTATGCATAGCTCTGAAGTTTTGCCTATCACATGTGCCTCATTTGCTGGCTAGCTAGATAATCATCCACCAAACAAATTAGTTCAGTTTTATAATTGTCATGCATTCATTTTTCCATCTCACACTGTGTATGCACTTATAAAAGAAGCATTGCTAATTTTCACTGATTGTTTTTCATCAGGAACAGCCATTTATGCCTTTAAAGTTCAAGTAATCTCCTTTGCTACATCATCTGTGTCAGCTCAATTGGTTGAATTACATGCTGTCATCACTGTGTTCCAAGCATTTCTGAATCAAGCCATTAATATTTATACAGATAGCTCATATTTAGCTCAGTCTATCCCTCTGATAGAAACTGCTGTGCAAATAAAGCATTCCTCAGAAGCAGCTGATTTGTTTTTACAGTGCCAACAATTAATTTTAAGGAGAAAGTATAAATTCTTTATAGGACACCTGAGAGCCCACAGTGGACTACCAGGTCTCCTCTCTGAGGAAAACACCAAGTCAGATCTAGCCACTTGCATAAGACCATAAAGGCTCATGAGTTACACCACCTTGATTCCCAAACTTTAAAGATCATGTTTAAAATTACCAGAGAACAAGATAGGCAAATTGTCAAACAATGTTAACCATGTGTTACACTTTTACCAGTTCCTCATTTGGGTGTAAATCCAAAGGGACTGATACCAAACAGTCTCTGGCAAATAGATGTTACTCATTATAATAAATTTGAAAATAAAAAATACATACATGTATATGTAGATGCATACAGTGGTTTCATTTATGTGACATTACAAACTGGAGAAGCAAGCAAACATATGATCACTCATATGTTCACTACAATCACTGTATTGGGTGTGCCTAAACAGATAAAGACTGACAATGGCCTAGGATATACAAGCTCCAGTTTTCACCAGTTATGTGAAAATTGGGAATGCTACATAAAACAGGTGTTCCATATAATCCATAGGGCCAAGGTATGGTAGGAAGGGCACATCGAACCATTGAACATCAATTTGAAAAATTAAAAATGGGGAATGGTACCCTACCAAGGGATCCCCCAGAAATAGCCTTCATCACACATTTTTTATTTTAAATTTTTTACTTTGGATTCCAAAGGAAAATCTGCAGTAGATAGATTTTGGCATCCTGATACTAAAAAGAATTTTGCAACAGTCCTCTGTAAAGACCCATTAACCGGAACCCGGAATGAGCCAGACCTAGTGCTTATCTCAAGAAGAGGTTCTGTCTGCATATATTTCCAAACAGCAGATGCCTCATGCTGGCTGCCAGAGAGACTGATTAAACACATAGACAATAATAACAAATCCAGGGAGGAGAAGCCCCCTGAGAACCCTATTTTTACTTTGCAGAAAACATGAAGATCCTTTATAACTGCCTTCAAACTGGAATAGATCAACCAGCATGTGACATATAACCTGACTTGGAAAGTCCTCAGTGCTGAAGGAGACATTATCACCAGTGCCTTCAAGATGGCTCCATTAGACTCTTGGTTCCTTGACTTATGATTTAGTGGGGTACAGTGTTTAGACCAAGGAGAGAACCCATTACCACAGCTACAATAGCTGTCCTTTTGGGTTTGGGATTGACTGGAGAAGGGATGGGGATTTCCTCACTTGTTTTGCAAGATCAAAGCTATCATCAGCTTCCTACTTCTATAAATTTAGATCTAGAAAGAATGGAATACATTAGCTATATCACATTTGTAAAATTCATTATCCTCCTTAGCTGAAGTAGTGCTACAGAATAGAAGAGGCTTAGACCTCTTACTTCTCCAACAGAGTGGGGGTTGTGTGCCATCCTTAAAGAAGAGTGCTGCTTTTATATCAACCAATTAGGCATTGTTAAAGATTCTATGTAAAAGTTCAGAGAAGGCCTAGAAAAACACAAATGCCAGTGTGACCAGGAACAGGTCTGGTTCAAGACTTGGATTAGTACCTCACCATGGCTCACCACTTTACTCCCTTCCATGTTGGGACCCTCTATTAGGGCTACTTATTCTCTTGTCTTTTGGGTCCATACTGTTCAACAAACAGGTGGCATTTGTATGACAAAAGATAGACACTATTCAAATGAAACCCATACAGGTTCATTATTATAGGCTGGAAGTAGGGGATTCTAAAGCCTTTGTCATCCAGACTGACAAAAATTAGCCCCTAACTTACATGCTAAACCAGATAGTCAATGATGGGTAAGAGAACACCTCAAGACCCGTGACCCTAATTGGGAGGCCTCACCAGCCTAAGACAGGAGCTCAACCAAATGGCTGTTGAGTATCCAGAGATGGGAAAGGAAGGTTGGGGTCTATTCCAACCCACGACAGACATGGTTTCCATAAGTTTTCTCAGCCTTCCCTTTTGAAAAAAATTAAAAGTGAGACCTGTTGGGAGCTGACTCCTAGCTAAAAGCAGCTATCATCTTTGCAGCCATCTTGGGCCATATATTTACAGGTTGATACTCTTCCACCTTGACAAGAGACTTGTTTTCCTAGCATGATATTTTTGCAAATACCCCACAACAGCTGAGTACACTCTGATACACATCTTGTGTGTGTGTGTGTGGGGGGGGGGTGGTGTTGATAGCTCACACATGTGCACGTGTACGTCCTGTTGGGCAGAGTTGTGATACCCACATGTCTACCACCCCAGGCCGCTGGACGCTGCTCTGGAGAGCAGAAGCATAGGAATTTTGACTGAGCTCCTTCCACGTGGCACTGAGTGGACACTGGGATGTGAGAAGACACTCAGGGCTCCACCTGGGCGTGGAGAGACCTCAGCCTGAAAGTCCCCTGGGGGCAGGGCTTTTGAGTGGACCCAGAGGCTGATGTTCTCCATTCTTGGGCTCCCAGATACCACTAGGAGACATGGAAGAACAGAGACTGTGGGCATGCAGGCAGGACTGACCTGTAGTCGAGAGAAATGAGGGAGAGAGAGGCCACGATAACACAACTGTGGGAAGGGGACTCTTCATTACCGCACTTGCTTGGCTGACTCGACGGCTTAGCTAGCTTGCTTGAATCGGCGGCCTCCTTGACTGGAACACAGAGAAGCTCTCCATGGGACATTAGGCAGCAACTCGATACTCAGAGGGCCCCTCCACGGTTCTCCATGGCAGGCCCCAAAGACACAAGGAAGTCCATAGTTTTCATAAGATTTATTGTCATGGTGGAAAGTATATGGATCTGGCTGTAACCCCTGGAAACTCAGGGCACACCTGACTTAAATAGGGAGGGAGGAGGGTTTGGGAAAGAATGCTTAATTGGCTACTTCCTCTGGCCTTCAGGTATCTCATTAATATGAAATACACTGAAAAGAGAATAGCCTACTCCACAAGTTGTGCTGGCAAATTTAAACTCATACTCACAGAATAAAATTAGATTCTTATCTTTCTTATGCAAAGAAAACAATTTGAAATGGAAAAAAAGAGCTTAATTTTAAAGCCAGAAACAGAAACATTAGGAGAAAACACAGAGTTACATTTAAGATATTGGAGTAGGCAAGAACTTTTGGAATGCACCGCCAAGAAGACTGGAACCAACCTGAATCACTGAAACCTGGAACTAAATGAAAATAAAAAAAAAAAATTGTGCATAGTAAAGCAAACAGTAAGACAGCTAGCTCACAGCATTGGAGTAAAGCTTAGCCAGATACATTTCAGATAAGGAGCTAATATTCAGAATTTGCAAAGAAATGCAGAAATTAAATACCAGAGAAATAAAACAGTTAGTCAACAAAAGGACAAATGAATGAATGGGCATTTTTCAAAGAAAAAAAAACCCACAAATGTCTAATAACTACTGAAAAAATGTTCAATATATCCATAGCTACCAGGGACATTGAGATATCCTGTTACCCCCAGTCAGGATGACTGTCATCAACAAATCTGATAACAAATATTGAATAGAATATGAAGAAGGGAATTCTTATTCACTGTTGGTGATCAATGCAGTTTAATAAAAACATTTCTAACATTCAATTCTAACATTCCTCAAAAATGTAAATACTGTATGACTCAGCTATTGTACTCCTGGGCATAAACCTAAAGTACTCAGGATCCTACTATAGAGATATTTGTGCTACAAGTTCACTGATGTTTTACTCACTATAGCAAAGAAGTAGAATGAACCATGTTGTTGGCTGTCAGCAGATGAACAGATAATGAAAAATGTAGAATGACTATAAACGGGAATACTACCCACCACTAAACAATAAAGTAAAAGATGCATAAAATGCATATTTTTTTAGTGTGTATGGGTGGATTGTCTGCATGTATGTTTGTGCAGCACATGCATGAAGTACCTGCAGAGGTCATAGGAGAAAGGCAGATTTCCTGGGATTGAAGTTACAGAGGCATGTGAATCACCATGTTGGTGCTAGGAATTAGACTAAGGTTCATTTCAAGAATAGTCAGTCAGTGGTCTTAATCACTGAGCAAGTATAACTAGGCTTTGTTTTGTTTTTTTGTTTATTTGCTTGTTTGTTTTAGTTTCATACTTGTGATTTCTCTTGGAACATTAATTTTCTTGTGATTGTGAGGAAAAGGTATGGAGAAAGTTAAAAGATAATGTAAATAATTTTAAAGTTGGGGATCCTTTGACATTGTATGGTTGGACCTAGAAGGTATAATGTAAATAGGGGTCATACAATTTTGAAAAGAAAAAAATCCACATATTCTTGTGTAGAAGCTAGACAATTATATATGCATACGTGTGACCAAAAGTTTGTGTGGGACAGTATAACAAAAAGAGAACAAGAAAAGCAAAATATAAGGGAACAAGGAAGGACTGAATAAAGGTAATGGACATGACTTGTGAATGATGACATAAAGTTGATTGTTTTTCTTATCCTAATTCCGTCATGATTTTTGTTTTGTTTTAGTGGTAGATAAATGCATACAATATAGCCCATACTGAAAGTGTAAATTTAATCTAAACTCCACAGATTCTGATCCAAATCTTTAACTGCATGGACATTACTGAACTACAAGCATGTGTCTCATTAATTTTGACGTATGACATTTTTGTTTATTTGTATTTAAAAAAATAAAGTTTATAAAATAAAAAAGTACTTACGTGTACAATAAGCTCTCTAAAAATTAACTCAGACATTCTCAGAAGTTAGTCCATTTCCTGTCACAGACTACTCAATCAGTGTTAGGATGGTGACATCTGTGATCTCAGAATGATTTGGATTTCTCAGTAGAAAAGGGTTTTAACATACCAGACATGTAGCTAAGTCACATCTGCCCCATGGTGGGCAAGAAGAAAGAGGGGAGAAATGTTAGCCCATGACTTTTAAGTCCAGATACTAGCAGCAGCATCCAATTGCCACTGGGCTTGGTCCACTCTCCATCAGCTTGCCGCTCCCCTTCTCTCTACTCCGGAAGCTGCACTTTCTGCTCTTGTTTTCCTGCTTGCTCTATCTGAGGTCTCTACTGCTTTATCCCTGAGAGCAAAGGCTGCTGCTGTCCTTAGTACTGGAGTGAACACTGGAGGGGACATTGCCTCACCTACAATACTCTTCAAACACATCATGCATTTTAAACGTTTCCTTGTCTTAATCTTATGAATTCTTTTTACTATTTTCATTCAAAGAGTAATTGTGTATGTATTCAACCTAATATTTCAAAATAAACAATCAAATTGGTATGATCAATTTTGTCACTGCTATTGTATCCTGCAGATCCTGCCACCAAAGTTTTCGCCTCATTGCCAAGAAGAGTATTTGATCTCTTTATTGTTTCTTCTTTAGGCCACGCCCCCTCCCTGCTGCCTCCTTGATTCACTGATATCTAGCATGCGCTGGAGCTTCAAACTGAAGTTGTCACAAATAATACTTAATAAAGAGAGGGTCAAAGTGTAGGCCATTTTTTTTCCTTTACCCAAGTGATATTTATCTACTAATATAGTTTAACAAATTTCCTAAGTTTATTTTGGAAAGAAAATTTCTCACTTTTCTTTCCAAAATTACTTTACAAAATTCAGAGTTAATACTTCTTTTGACTAAATATGAAGCATTAGTATTCCAGAGTAGAATGCATCACTAAGAAATGATCATTTTGAAATTGACAATTCATGAACAATATTGTCCAGGAGGAAGCCAGCAGAGCAATCAAAATTATTCTGCCATTATCACTTGATGTAGGTATCTCAGAGCCAGGGTTCTGAAAGCATTCACTTAAAATGGAAATCACTGGTATATGTACAATATAAAGAAAGCTTAAAATGTTAGAATCCAACATTTGCCTTAGGGGGTTTACAAAAATACTTTAAAAATAATTAGCCATGTTAGGACTTATTTATGAGTATGTTTCAATGCTCTAGAATTAATTCCATTCAGATATGTTATTGCATTAGGCATACTCTGTCTAAAGTGAACCAGAGTGAAAACACCATTAGTTGTGGGTATGTACTCTTAGGTTTTTGTAATGATTCATTTGGATTGTCAGCTTGACTGGCTTAGAAATACCTAGCAAACTGTGGATGTACGTGAGGGGAAGACTGCTATGTCATGAGAGTCCTGCTGTAATGAATGGAGAGAAGATAGTTTCAAGTTATTGAGCATTCTTTTTGGCACTTCCAATCCCAAATGTGCCATTTCTATCTTCTATTAGACCACAATATAGGATGTGCCAAAATGTATGTTTTTCAGAACATAACTCATGGTGAATATCCTGGACCACATGGCCATTTGAACTTCCATGTTGATGTGTGCATTTATGACACAACTTTGCTCCATAACCACTGGATATCCATTGTGATTTTTCTCTAGGAGCCTGCTATGAAACCCTCCACAGTATCTTTTATATTGGTTTCTTCTGACATACTACGTTCTACCATGTTATTGGCTCCAGCATCAAAGTTATTTACAATAGAGTCTTCACTTATTAAAATCCTATAACTTTAAGCCACACTCAAGTTGTGGAATCATGTAGAAACCTATGACTTTCATAGTAGTTGTAGGCATGAGTGATGCTCCTGTCTTAGAGATACATTGGAAGATACTCAGTGGAGTAAGTTTCCTTTATTTTGGAAGGAAATGTTTAACATTCTTCAGACTGCTGTATCCCTAAGAGCTTCATTAATATAAAAATTTTGTGGTCTTTATTTCTACCTTTTGAAGAACAAGTTTTCTAAAAATTCTCCTATGTGTTTACTCTTCAATATGCAACAACCTTGCCATGTCTTTATTCAAGTTGGCATACTAGTAATGTGGTGGGCCACTGAATATCTAAAGATTGTCTAGAGGATATACCACCTTTAGATTAAACTAAGACAGTGAAGTATAAAAATTAACACAATATATGTGATAGTTTTTGTTGGTATGAGGTAAAGATAATAGGAGTGAAATACAATGCATTCTTAAGCTCACTAACAACATATTCCTTGTGTGTAAGGTTGCAAATTTCCCTGGCAATATCAGAGTCTATGACCAGCATATGCATCTGCTTAAGCCTCCGTAGCTCACTTTCATGCTGAAAATTCAATAGGACTTTTACAGGCTGCTAGGTAGATGAAGAGATTATAGGGACTACCTCTTATATTGCTTTTGTTCCCAAATAATAGCACTAGTGGTGGCTACTTTCCAGAATGAGGTATTGTTTGGGTTTGTTGTCTTGAGAATATGGCAACCGTTTTATAGGTATGCATTTGCTAATTTTTTTCCTGCAGTAATTCCTAAAGGCCAAAGACCATATTGGGTTAATTTTCCAGATATGTTATATGACCATGGAAATGGCCTTCTCTCATCCTACTAGGTCACTATAAACTGTATCTGTGCCAGACTCCATGTTTAATAGCCAGCCTTCATTTACCTTGACTCTAATATGGGGCCATGACATTGCTTCTAGCCCTTGTCACATCCCAGGACCAACTGTCCTTTGAATGTTTTTGTGTTGTTATTTGGGTGATCAATTGCATCGATAGATAGATAGATGTCCACAGGCTATTTGTGGGAATACAGGGTATTGTACTCTATACATTTGTCATGGTAGTACAGAGGTCTTCCTCTGACAGTCTACCCCCTCCTCCAACCAGGTTACCAATTTAGTTAGAAATAGACAAGATGCTGTAACTCTTCCTTACTTAGGCAGTTGTGCTGTCTCTCTCATTAGTCTTCTCTGATTTCTATGGCCTGTATAGATAAAGCTAAGCTATGTATCAGGAGGCTGTCACAGCCCTGAGTAACACACGTGGAACTTGGGATCATGTGCTCAGTGGTTAAGAGCTTGCCCACCTGGAAATAAAACTTGTTAGTAGCTGTGCTGTGTTGGTTTCTTCTGATCTCTAGAGAGATTTCATCTGGCATTGCTATACAGAGCTTCTCTGCTTCTCACATATATACCAATGTGATGGCATTCTACTTTGCTAGGGGCCAAATGAGTCACAGTTCCAGCATCTAGCACAGCATCAGTTATTTCATGTTTCATGTCTCTACTACATCACTGGTGGAGTATTTCCTCCATCTCAACATCAATCATAAAAAAATGTGTGCATGCATGTGCGTGTGTGCATGTGTGTGTGTGTGTGCGCGTGCGCGCACGTGTGCGTGTGTGTGCGTGTTTTGATAAAATTATTACTTTGGTCTGTCATCAGTTCCCTATATTTGGTAAGTAAATGTTAGCTCAGTTCTCCCCATGAAGAGTCTCCTATCCTACCTTACTATGAAGCAAACCAGCAGAAGGATTTCCATTAGAACAAAATGCACAGGCAGGCACGTGGAAAGATACACTGTTTTTGCAACCATAATTCTCTAAAGTGTGATTTAACTTCCTAAAATGTTAATTCAGTCTCAGACTAAACGAGGAGATAACACAGTTAAGAATGAGACTGACTACTTTTTATATTTTTGATTATATTCATCTTCCCACCCGCATCCTCACACCTTCACACACAGACTCATGCATTACCCTATGCAATGTCAGGCAGCAAATTAAGACAACTCAGGGCCTTTAGTCACAGGACCATCTCAGGGAAAACCTGGAAATAATGATAGAAGCCAAATATTTTTGAAAACTTATATTGATTGGTTTTTATGTGCTTGTCTATCTGTTTGCTGGGTTCAGTGAGATGTCCCTAAATCACCACGAAGCAAAAGGATAGCTTGGATTTTGTCATATTTGTTCTGTCTTGAGTGATCTAAAGTCTCTATTGTGAAGGGGTTCTGACAGAGCTGAACTTTCCTCCTAATTAAAAACACCATTAATCCTCGTCACTTTTATTAATTTAAAGCAATCCAGTGCCCTTTCAACCCCAGCCACAAAATATTGCATTTCTTTGTTTAGAACCTGAATATGTTACCCACTGTGCCAAACAGTACAAACCCCAGAAGCATTTGTATGCCTTTGCCTGTTAAGCCACATGTATTTGAATGCTATCAGTGAGCCCTGCCTGGGAGTCTGCAGATTTATGAGATACCCTATTATTGTCATGGGCTTGTTTTAAATCTGTGAAAGAATTTAATTTCAAAGCATAATTTATTTCATTAACAAGCCATGTATTATTATTATTATTATCATTATTATTATTATTTCTACAGGATGTATATCAGTAACTCCAAAAGAAACTGAAAATACCATGAATTTTTGGTTTTATTCTGTTGATGTCTTCTCTACAATGGGAATCAGTTTAGATCTTTAAAATATATAATCAAAGTTAAAAATATTTTATTACCGAAAACAGTCAAAGGCTATATGTACAGATAAAAAGCCATTATCTGTATTTCTCTAAGGAGGAAATTGAAAATATTGCTTTGAAGGATCCAGAAAGCCCATACCTCTAACTGTTCTATATTGACACAAGATATAATAATTCATACTGATCTTTGTCAGAGAGATAACCAACAGTAGTCAAGAGTTCACTTAAAAACTGAAACAAAACATGTTTCAGAGTGCTGTTTCTCATTATCTATCCAGCTTTAGTGGCGATAATATGTGTGGAGACTGTGCCCAGTGGATTATACTTGAAATATGCTTAACAAAAATGTGAATTTTTTCATTTTTATGTAGGTCAATCAAACATCTGCCTGGAGACCTCATTTAATTCAGGTCAAAAGATGCAGCAACCATCCATAGTCAGTAGACTTGGTAGTAAACATCAAAAGGCATCCATTTTAGAACTTCCCCAATGCTCCTTCCTGACACACATTTTATTTAGAAAAAAAAATAGGTTCCCAAGTACAGAGGGAGGCTCCTGAGAGATGAGAAGCAGAGCATGGTGTCATCAGTCACCACATCTTTTGTTGTTCAGAGGATTCCTGTGCTCTCTGCTGATCTTCCCCATCAGCTGGCTGTCCTGCACCCACTGAATCACAACCCATACTACCCTGAAATACACCTTGTTTGTTCTCAGTCTAACATCTTTCACCACACATTTCTTACCCTAGTGAGCAGCAGTGTAATTTGGGGTGTGTTTCCATAGTATTCTGTGCATCAAGAGACCATGGAGAAGATTAGGTTCTGTCTCTGGGCTAGGATGCTGCTCTATTGTATCACTTGCTATGGGTTTTGATTTCCTATAGCTAGTCCCACTTGGAACAGACTCTTCTCATATTGGAATTATTTAGCTCTTCTTGATAGCAGCCATTCATTCCCCAGGAATGGTGACTCTCATCTTTGGAGAAACCCTCACCTGAGTCTGATTTTCTTGTTTCTTTTTCTCTCGTTCTCTTTTCTCCAGATGTTTTATTGTTTTATTTTTATTTATTCACTCATTTCTTTATGCTTTCTTACTTTTATTTGACTCTCATTTTTTTTAGAGCAATAATGCTTTGAAACTTTTCAGCCCTTTGTCTCCTATGCCCAGGTCATTAATCATTTCATAGATCAAAAAATGCACTTAAAGGATTCTCTGGCTTTGGTGTGATACTCCTCTCTTGGAGAAAAAGGAACTAGAAAAGGGATGGCTTGGGGAAAAACATGTAAGAGAAAGAAGAAGGGTCAGATAGATACATCCAGGAAGGCTTCACAATATGGATTTGCTACACAGTCTTTATTTTTCTTATTGGCATGCTAGAGGAAACCAGGTGCTTATATGAAGGCAGAAACAGGTGTCTATCACTAGAACACAGCTCCATGGGAAGGCCTCACACTGTTTACTTGTAAAACTTTTGAGTGTGCCCAAAACAGCAGCTGTGCAACACATGAGCTCTGGTTTTCTGGAGGAAGGAGCATGCCTTGTCTCTTACTCAGCTTGAAAAAGGTCCTTGTTTCAATAGTATGCTTCAGAGTGGGCCTGCAAGGAAAGTGGGTGAATGAAAACAGGCCTGAAGCTTTGATAAAGATAATGAATACTTCCTGGTTTTGAAAAAGTAACCTTAGATGGATGGTGGTGACCCACGTCTTTGACACTAGCACTAGAGAGGCAAAGGCAGGCAGATCTCTGTGAGTTAAGAGGCCATCCTGGTCTACAGAGTGAGTTTCAGAACAGCCAGGGCTACATGGAGAAACCATGTCTTGGGGAGGAATAAAATAACCTTAAATGTGTATTTTCTACAGTGGGTCATCTAATGACTGAATTCTCTGACAAATATCTAAAAATGGAGATTAATGTCCTAGAGGCCACAGTCTTGATTGGTTCACTGTGAATGGGTCCATGAGTGTCATGTTTTATCTCCTCAGTGGTATATGTAGCAAGATTCCTGAACTCCCATCTCCCTTGCATGGATGTATCTACTCTTTGCTTCCATCCAAACATGTGCTGAGGATAGGACTGTGTCTAGTGGGAAATCTAGATCATAATAAAGTCTTTTATCCAACTTGAGCCCAAGTATACAAAATATGTTCAGAATACTTATATTGACAGTCACATGGCTGCCAGTCAGTAATAAAGTATTTAAATATATATCAATACAGCTTCCCAAAGGTATTTTATAGATTCTCAAAGGGACTATGCTATTATATAACGATGACTTTAT
This sequence comes from Arvicanthis niloticus, assembly GCF_011762505.2. Lineage (NCBI taxonomy): Eukaryota > Metazoa > Chordata > Mammalia > Rodentia > Muridae > Arvicanthis > Arvicanthis niloticus. The sequence goes on along the minus strand of NC_047667.1, from coordinate 26,864,779 downwards.
AATCTTGTAACCCATTCCATCTAATAAACTAGCTATAATAAGTAAGTTAGAAGTTTAAAAAACGGAAGTTCCAAGGAGATGTGTTTCATCACATTTATTTGGAATTTGGCTGTGAACTGTTCTATGTCCTCTAAGTTTGTCAGTGTACTGGGCAACAAAATATGAGCAAGCAATTACCAGTGATGTGGGGAGCTATCATCCTTGCAGTCATCTTGAGTCATATACCCTGACAAGAGACTTGATTACAATAGCCTACAACAGCTGAGCACACTCTGATAACATCTTGCTTTAGATACCCTGAATTTTCCCTTGGGTGTGTGAGACTTAAAAGTGTGTGACTTAAGGGACTGACTTAGAGATCAGATTTAGAGACAAGGCCTAAGGGCATGACCTAAAGGCGTGGCTTAGAAGTGAGACATATAAAAGGCAAGAGGCAGACAGAAGAGTTCAGTACAACAGATGAGTAGGAATTAGGCAATGAGGAAGAAGACACTTAGACTAGAGAACTCAGAAGAAGGATTATTAGGTATTAGGCACTTGGCACTTGGAGGAAGTACTTGGATTTAGACATTAGGCACTTAGCACTTGGAAGAAGAAACTTGGAACTTGGAGGCACCAGGGACTAGGAACTAGGGACTAGGAATTTAAGACTAGGGACTTGGAGAGAAGAAGAGAGACTGAAGAATAAACGGGATTAAATCACACTCCATCCTCACTCTCTCTCTCTTGCTGAACCCCGACCTACAGACCTGAGCAGCTTGGGGCAGTGTGGGCTCTAACAACTCAGCCCCCAAGGCTTTTGATAGCTCAGGCCGCAACATTTTGGCCCTCAAGCATGGGGCAGAGTGGCCCACAACATTTTTGGCCCTTAAACGTGGGACAGAGTGGTCCTCAACAAGTGATTTTCAAAATACCCGTTTTGATGCCTAGAGGACACAATTAGATGATACTAAGAGCTATCATTTCAGTTTCTACTTTGCAAAATGGGATACAAACACTGAGGCTTCATTTTGAGAGAGTATTTATAAACAATTAGGCATGAAAGGGGGTATTCAATGAAAATATTTAACAATGTTGGTATTTAGATGTCTTTAGTTGGTCTTACATTCATCCTTAAGCAATTGATTAGCTATTTCAGAGTCACTTAAACTGTCAAATTATAATGACCAAATTCCATGATGGAAAAATATTTTTCACAGGATCTAAGAATTAAGAGTCCAATAAGTAGTCAATGGGCATGAATGCTCAAAAGTTTTCTTGTAAAATCCTACCAGTATGTACAACTTTTGATCTCTAGTTTCCCTCAGTACCATAGCAAAATATCAGTTTTTGAAATTCATTTTGATCAGTTACCCTCAATTTAGTTGTCTTTACTAATTTTGAAGTTATGAACTCATGAATTTTGAAGTTAGTGGGTATTTTTTTGTTATTTAGAACAGTATGTTACCTGAGTTTCAGATTGACTTATTTTTATCCTTATTTTTTTCTTTGTATCTTAAAAAAGATAAGTTAAATATAATTGCCCCCAAAGGCCATCTTTTATAGCTGTTCAGGCTACAACAGGCAGGATGGTGAGGTGTGTTCAGCCACTTTTTGGTTAGGTGACACACACGTACTTTTAGACATTGTAGGCTGTACTCACGCGTCCACCTTAGCCACATCCTTTCCACAATGCAACACTTTGACAGCCAATGGTGGTTTAAAAAATGATAAATGATTACATTTATTCAAAACAGTTTGTCTAAATAGTAAATATAGAAAGGATTAACCATAAAGTGAGCCTTTTCATTTGTTAAATGAAATCAATTACCCTCTGATTTCCCACAGGCTGCCATTTACCTTTATTGAATTCTGATCATGTTTGAAAAGCTATTTTCTTCTTTGATTGAAACTTCTCTCTGCAGTGAAGAAGCCAAAAGGAAGGCATATTCTCAATCTAAATTTACTACATGAGGACTCCTGAGGAGCCTGACATCCACAATCATTAAAAACAGTGAGTCAGGTAAGGATGCTGTACAGTTTACAAGGTTGCTAGATGGTCTCCGGGGCTTTAGCTAATCTACATAAAAATTAGCAGAAGAGACAACAACTCTCTCTCTCTCTCTCTCTCTCTCTCTCTCTCTCTCTCTCTCTCTCTCTCTCACACACACACACACACACACACACACGTCCACATATACTGGCCTATCTACCTGCCAGTGACATCAGGGTAATACACAAGATCAGAAATAATCCAGTTTAACTAGATATAACATGGAGCCCTGAACAAACTTCCTTGTGCCAAATTCCATATAGCTAATTCATTTTTATTGTTATATTACTTAGAATTAAAGATAATCCTTTTCAATAGGCATGTTAATTCCATTGAAATAAAATTCCTGTGACCCTCAGGTAAAGTCTGGCTAGAAGGATGAGAATTGAAGTCTTTTCTGTTATTGAAAGGGAAAATTTCAGTTGTTGGGAACCTAAATATTCAGGTTCCTCAGAATAACTTGTGGATATTCTCAGTTATGGCTTTATTTTTAGTCATCTTTTTAACAGAATGTGAATTATATTGAAGATTTAGGCAAATTAGCAATGCTAATTTGCATGGGTGAGTTCTCTTTCTCTACTTCCAATGAACACATGTCCTGGCAGGACAGTATATCCCATTTCTGGTCTGGTTTATGGTTTCATTGGTTTGAATGATGAGCTGTATAATAGCCAAAGAAACTTAGATACGGTACACTCAAGAGTTCTCTTAGAAATTGCTCCTAGGATGAAGGAGCCTTATAGAGGTCACTTGTTTTAAGTTCTTGAAAGATCAGTATAGCAGTGAAAAGAGGAGTTGATTATGCACTCATTTTGGACAGAGTTATTTATTCTATTTTTCATTAAGTTAATTAAGAGAAAGTAAAGGCTGGAGAGACAACTCAGTGGGTAAAGAGCTTGCTGAGTGAATGTGAGGTCCTATGTTCATATCCTCAGAACCCACATGGAACCCGGGCTCTTCAGTGAATCTGTTATCCCCAAGCTCTCTCAGAGGAAGGTGGAGAGATGGGGAATCACAATTGCTTGCTGGCCAGCTACCCCACTTTACACAACAACAAACCACATGAGATTGTCTCAAAGAAGGGTGTCCTCTAACTTACATATGTGACAGAGGCATGTTCACATTTGCACTCATACACGTGAAAACATATACCACACACACACACACACACATGCACACATATGCAAACATGCACGTGTGGGTGCACAAAGATTTTTTTAAAAGTATGCAGGCATATAAAATATTTTAAAAATATAAGTTCTAAAATTTAGTATATTTAAGTAAAAGATAAAATACTATTTTACCTATATTATTTACTAAATATAGTATATATCTTGTAATTCTTTCCCAAAATCAGTAATTCTTTATGTGTTAATGTTATCATCACTGAGGGTTTCATTGTAGTAACAACCCTTCCCAAATGGACACACATGTACCCGTTTATTGTATAGTCAATCATTGTCTAAAGTAATTCTGTGTACCTTCTGGCAGAACCTCCATAGTAATATATCCATCACACTAACATATTTTACTTTAAATGTAAACCGAGGCAACTAGACACTAAAAAAATTATTTAAAATATTTGTGAAGAGTCTTTATAAACTTTTAGGTGAGTGATTTTGTCCTGTTGAAAGAACTAAATATTTTAGTCCAGAGACAAGAGTCCATTTAGATTAGAATCAAAGAACATACTGGACTTTAGAAAGAGCAAATTGGTTTGGTATATTCCAAAAGAAGGAATAATGCTATCAAAGGTCAAAGATACACTATGAAAAGATATCACCTTTAAAAATTTTAGGATTGTTTTATAGATGTCTCCATATATCTGACTGTACTGGAAAGGTTTTTCTGCTGGTGAGTAGCAATGTCAAATATTCAGGGAAATCATGTCTTTGCTGGGGCTGAAATGGAAAAAGTATCAGGAACTTTATGGGACAGAACAGGAAGAGAACTACAAGTACTCAGCAAGAGATCAAGGCATTCTTGAGAGGAGTGGTGAATACTGAGAAACGTAGTTCAATGGTTAGATCACTCCACACAAACAATCCTATCTGACCTTAACTATTGGTTCACGCTACATACCAGTAGATTGCAAAGCTCTTCATAGCATGGGAGGTGTTCCTGGAGGCCAGAGCTGGATTCCAATATGGAGGAGTTCACAGTATTGCCAAATCAAAGTCTAAGAGAAGACTTTGGATAGAGAAATCTGATTGACTACCAGAAAGAAACCCCCAAATGTGGGAGGAAACAAATGCTGACATGTTGGCAGCTATATAAGAAGACTCTACTGATGAGAAAAACTATCAATCTGTGGCGAATCTACATTCTCATGATTATGGCAGTAATAAACACCAACTTGTGTTTCCGCCTTTGGTTGGGGCAGTCATACTTCTCCATTTTTCTCTGCACCCATCATTGCATGGAATATATATATATATATATATATATATATATATATATGATGTAGATGTAAATGAATATGATGTGTGTGTATGTATATTGCAGAGAGTGTCATTCCCTGCATAGCAGATTTGGAAGTTGAGATATAGTTTGATCCAGAATAATTTCTGTTCTAACACCATTAAGATAAACCCTTTTGGAAATAACCTAGAAATTGATGACATAAAGGCAAAAATTACAAAACAAAATTAATGCCAAAGGCAAAATATCATATATAAACTGATATTAAACTTTAGTAATTAATTGATTTATAAAAAATAATCCAAGTTAATTTAGTGTTTTAAAAACCAGTGGTTAAAAATTATTTGTAATGACTGTATTCTAGTACTTTCTTTTTAAGAAAGATAGGTATAATATTAATAATTTGTTCCTGGAATAGTAATTAACACAGAGCATTTTTATTTTATGTAGACAAACAAACAAACAAACCAAAAAAACCCTTCAATTTTAGAAAAATTCAGAGATGTCTATTTTCCGAAGTAGTGGAACCAATAACCTTGTAGAGAATTTGAAACAGAAAGGGGTTTGTTTTATTTGGGGTGTCATCTGCTAGTGTTTTGGCAGTTGTGCTTTTAGGGTCAGATAAAAATTTTTCATCAAGGTCAAGTCGTGTGAGAAGTTTTCAGTCTCACAGCCCAGGGAACAAATACTTGAGAGGCTCGTCCTGAATGCAGCTTCTGTGGAGAGGTGGAAGTGGTAAGAAACCGTTGAAACAGTGGTTAAGAAGGTAGGTCTTGTGGGCACTGATGGGAAACGGTCGTTAGGGGAAAGCTGCTTCACCACACAGGAAACAAAAACTCTTGAAAGTGTCCAGCTGTGGAAGATGAATTTACACAGATAACATTTTAAAGCCAGAACGTGTACTAAGTTGGTGACCAAGAACGAACGAGATGGAGAGGGGGAGGAGCTTCAGGGGCCACTGAGAAGAGAAGGTTGCTCCATTGAAGACCTGTTAGTGCTGCATTTTACGGATCGCATTTTTCCACGTCTCCCTCTGAAAAATGCTTAAGAGACATTTCTTCATACATAAAATTCGGTGACTCTCAAAAAAAGCCTAAAGAAGTGTTTCAACCAAAGCCATATTTTATAATTGAATGGAACCTTTACTGAAAGCCTTAGAATGGACGTGTTCATGTCGATATTAGCTATACACCAACACTGGACATAAATACAAATGCACACAACAGAACATTGCAATGATAACAGTGGCAGAGTAACAGCACTTCTCATTTGCAGGGAACCGACACACTTCTGTGATTACAAATTGTTGGGAGACTTCTATGATCTCTGGAATTCCATTCACAGATTACCAAGGAACAAGTGCAGCCCAGAAAGCAGAAGCCCTGGAGGCAGATCGCAAGGCTCAGGTTTGGACTCATCTATGATGATCCCTGAAGATGTGTGGTGGGTAAACTCTACCTTGCTCCTCATCCATAGCGTTTGGAAGAAGGAATGATTAAGTTCTTACTTCTGCCTGCGTGCGTGCGCGTGCATGTGCGTGTGGAGGTGTGTGTGTGCGCGCATGAACGTGAGCACACAAGGCTGTTCTCTAATAGTTGAGACATCTCTGCAGTGTCGCCCCATTTCTGTTTTTGTTTTCTTCTTCTGGTGTTTCATCGTTCTCTGCATATTTCATTATATGGAAAAGCTCTCTGGTTTCGCTCCTTACCCTGTATCTGCTGCTATTGCTATTAATGTTATTGTATGGTATTTTAACATTTCCTTAGAGTAAGTACATGTTAAACAATGAAACTAATTATACTTCAGCAATAATACTGTGGTTGCAACTCAAAATTTTACCTACATATAAAATCACTTGTTGTTTGCTTTGAAATGTATGAGGAAAAAAAAAAAAAGAATAGCAAAGAAGTGAAATTACTTAAAGATTAAAGCAAAGTCCTTAAGGATGCAACACATTTGTCCTTCATTATTTTCTGTGCGTCCAATGCATTTTTAAGAAGCTTAGTGTGTTGGTAATTCCTTAAAGGCATATGGGTGTTACTACAGGGTTAATCTCACACATCTGAATCTAGCTCCTAACTTCAGTGCTAGTGCACAAACCATACCTAGCATACATGTTCTTTCTCCTTCTTGGATGCTCCCCGAGGCCCCATTTCCTGATGCTATACTCTAGCAGAAATTTAGCCAAGTTGTCATTTCAGCTTGAATAAAAATGGTAAGTGAAGCTTTTCACTCTTCCTTTCTCCTTCTCGATGGTCTAAGTCCTTCTGAAAGAAGACTGCCCATCTGTACACCTGCCTGGTCCATCATTCTGTCCTTCAGGTTCACAAAGCTTGCCTCACTTCACTTCAGAGATCTCCTTCAATCCCTGTCACTGTCCCAATTTCTTTTTGAACACAAGAAAACCAACCACTTTGTCCTTATAAGTACTTTTTTTGTTTGGTTTTGTTTTGTTTTTTCTTTTTTTGAGACAGGGTTTCTCTGTATAGCCCTGGCTGTCCTGGAACTCACTCTGTAGACCAGGCTGGCCTCGAACTCAGAAATCCACCTGCCTCTGCCTCCCAAGTGCTGAGATTAAAGGCGTGCACCACCTCTGCTTGGCCTCTTATAAGTACTTTTAAAACTTCCCAGACTACAAGAAAGGAGATTTTATTGGTAAAGGGACTCTTATTGCTAATAATAAATAATTTCCATGTTTTAGACCGTGTTGTGATAACCATAGTTCACACCCCCTTATACTGTGTGGTCATTTTGGATTAGTAGTGATTTCTATTCTTGAAGCCCAAAGGAAAGACATTCAACCAGGATCATAAAGGATCAACAAAAGGACCATAAAGTCTTCACAACTGTTTTCAAAATGCCAAAAAAAAAAAAAGAGAAAATGAAAAATTAAAAGAAAAGGCTAAAGTAAGTTGCCCCAGAAAGAACCCACAAACTTTGCTATATCTATCTTACAGTTACTTAATTAACAACTTCTCATATTGAAAACTTTGGGTCAGTACTACCTTTTATCATTGGAAGGTTCCTGTGATAAATGTTGGCATCTCCTCACAATTAGAAACCCGAGGCTATGCTTCCTGTCTAGGATGTCACTGTATCTGTTAAGGTGTAATGACAAGCCAGAGGAGACAGAAAGAAGTTGCTATGTGTGGAAACATTTATTAGCAAGTCCACAACGTCTGCACCAGGAAGTATAAAGCATCCCATCCTCTGATCCTTCAAGGTTAGAACTTCACTAAGAAGTACTGATGTAGAGATGGCTTCACAGACTCAGGAGGATTCTCCTGTAAATATTAAGGGTGTCTCCATGTCAGCCCACATTCATATTGTTCTCAGATCCTTTAGTGCTCTTCCTCTAGATTCCAGTTAACATACTAGATTTCCAGGATTAATGTGGTTTCTTTATCCATCAAGCCATCTTGATAGCTCCAAATATTGTTTTTCTGCAGGCAAAGGTACATTGATATCATTGGAGTTATGTAGGTTTTAGATGCATTATTTGGATGTCCATATGGCTACTGGGTTGTTCATTTTTGGGTCATAAAGGTTTGTGTTTTGAAGGATATTTGGAAATGTCTATACTCTTTCTAATCGATTGTATCATTACAGCACCTTTCTCTTTCAGTGATCTACACACACACACACACACACACACACACACACACACACAAAATAAAAACTGTATATGTTGAAGTTAGTGGGGACACCAGACATGCACAATTCTGAATTAATATACATTCTCTAATGACATTGAAGAGCTGGTATTTGCCTGTTACAATGGCATATAGAATATATTCTTTTGTCAGAAATATTTCTCATGCTATGTTTTAATACTGGTTCTTTGTCTAGTTTAGGAAACCTTAAGAAGAGCTGGCAAAATGCCCTTGTATTTCAAATTTTTTTTAACACTTCAATCTTGAAGTTTACATTTCTCCAACTGAAGTCTTTAACTTGTTTCAAATAGGTTCATGGTCTTGGTAGGCTACCCTCCATGTGCCCTGCAGTTTTCTGAGTACCTTCATTAAAGCATTCACAAGTAGGCTCTCTCTCTCTCTCTCTCTCTCTCTCTCTCTCTCTCTCTCTCTCTCTCTCTCTCTCTCTGTCCATTCCCTTCTCCTCTCCTCTCTCTTTCCATCCCTGTGCCACCCATAGCTACTGTTGGTTTTGAAGATCCTTTCATATCTCTGTCTGTCTGTCTGTCTGTCTGTCTAAGCAGAGAACTACTCGTGTCTCATACATAATGATTTATTTCTTATTAAAACAATACATTTATAAAACAGACACAAAAATATGGTCACAGATGAACATCATTATTAATTTACTAATATATACAAATGAACAATTTGTATTAGCTGTTCTTTTGGTGTTGTAATTCTCAATCCTCCAGCCTCACACACACTAGGCAGATGCTCTACCTCTACTTTACATTCTGACCATGCATTCTAAGAGGCCACTTGTGTTTTAGAAGTGTTTTGAGTTTCTAATGTTTGTTAGGTTTTAAAACTTTGTGTTTGACACCAGGGACACCATAGAGCATAACATATCATAGAAATGGGAAGTTATTGTGCAGAATAGTAGAAGACAGAGAATTTTATTTAGTTTTATAAAAATAAAGATGTTGGAATTTGGGTATGTTAGAAAACAGAAGAATAAACTGGGCAAGGACTTAAAAAGTGGGGGAAGAAAATGTAAACTTAAAATAGGCATATCTATTGACCCAAACATAAAAATATTGGAAAAATTAAGTTAAACAGATTGACTCTTTTGTTGGCATGAATTAAAATATTTATATGTATATAGATAATCACACATATAAAAAGAGAAAAAGGAAACCACCTGCAGGAAAAAAATAAGAATCAAAGTACTCACTGTTCATTTACCTTTCATTAAATTAAATGTGATCAAAGTATTTTCCTACAAACTGAATGTGGGTATTTTTGTATAAATCAAAGTAATTAACAATTAATTCTATATCCTTTTTAGTATTCCTTATAACAATTTGAATTGGATTGCTGCTCAGTCCACTTATTGTACATTTGGCTCTGTAGTGCCATCATTTAGAGATATGTTTACTTGCAGGACTGCATTGCTATGTAAGGACTGAACTGGCAGGCTTCAAATCATAGCTCGAGAACTGTGTAGAGCATGTATTAAAAGGGATATCTTTAATTACATTAAATATAATAATTCTGGGCATACTATACAACATATTCTTTGTGAAAAGAAATTTGTTTTTAAGTATTAAGTATGAATGTAAAAATAACAGAAACTCTTTTACAAACATCTTGCCTTCTTCTGATCTGAAAAGAAAAACAGTGACCAGGAGGGGACACTTGAAAAAAATAAAATAAAATCTAGGACCAACTAAGTCTTGCTTCTCTTCCTACTGATATAAAAAGTATGAGACATACCATGAGTCATAGTTGGATTTAGAGTTTTAAATTTTACTTACTATGATATAATTTAAAATAACATTCTCCAGATGCAACAAGTCTCTTACCTATAAATAGCTCAATCAGATTTGCTCACATTAAAAGAAAATCTTGGTTTAGGCTTTTACACACTTTCGGTACTTTGAAAGTCTTTAAAAGTTGATTCTCAAATATGAAAAACAAATATTGCTATCTGAAACATACATTATTTTAGTTGGTTGACTTTACCCATTTAAGATTATAGCAAGAATCCAAATTTAGCCATGTATCTCTCCAGATTTAGAGAAGTTTACGGACAAGACCATTTCTGCAATATGTTTGAAATATCAATAAAATTACAGATATAGGAACTCCTTAAAAATGAGTAATCACTACCATAGATACATATCTAACTAAATACACATATTTATTGAACTGATTTTGTCTTCATATTACAAAATTTTGTTTAAAAGGTCTGTGATGGTTAGCTTTAATTGCCACATTGAGTCAATAAAGGATTACTCAGAGAGAGAATCTCTGAAGGATTGACTATATTGTGTTGGCCTGTGGGCACATTTATGGGGGTGTCTTAGTTAGGATTTCTATTGCTACAATGAAACACCATGACCAAAAATCAAGTTGGAGATAAAAGGATTATTAACCTTATTTCTCCATATTACTGATCCTCATTAAAGGAAGTCAGGACTGGAATCAAAACAGGCCAACAATATGGAGCCAGGAGCTGATGCAGAGTCCATGAACAGGTCCTTCTTACTAGCTTCCTCCTCATGGCTGGCTCAGCCTGATTTCTTGTAGAACCCAGGACCACCAGCCCAGGGATGGCTCCACCCACCGTGCCCCATATCAATCACTAATTATGAAAATTGCCTTACAGCTGGATCTTATGGCAGCATTTTCTCAGTTGAGGTTTCCTCCTTTTAGATAACTTCATCTTGTGTCACGCTGACATGGACTAGCCAGCACAGGGGATTTATTAATTAAGTTAATTGATATGAGAAGATGCAGTCCACTGTGGATAGCACCTTTCCCTACCTTCCCTAGACAAGCTCTCCTGAACTGTGTAAGTGGAGAAATGCAGCTAAGAACAGAGAGATAAGGTGCTACATGTGCATTCTTTTCTCTGTGATCTTGCCTGTTGATATGATGGGACTAGCTGGTTGAAGTTCCTATTAAGTTTGATTGCTGATAGCAATAGATTGATATCAGGAGCTGTAATCTGAAATAAAACTATTTCTACCCCAATTAGCTTTTTTTCAGGTATTTTATCACTAAAAAGAATATAAATTGGTACAGAGGCTGTGATAGACCTGGCCATGTGGTTTTTATGCTTTGGAATGCCTAATGCCTTATGCCTTATGGGATGAATGCTGAAATATTAGGTAACATTAGTCTGGATAAGCTATTGAATGTTAGAAATAAGGCTTATTTAATAGGAAGTTTTGGTAGGAGGTTGGAAGATGAAAATGCTGAGAGAAATGTGGACACTTGACAAAGACATCAGGGAAAGGGCTCAGGCCTATTCTATCATTGTGGTATTTCAGCTGATTGTCTGTGCTGATGAGGCTGAAGCTAAAAAGCATCTCTGGTTTTATAGGAGATAAGCACCACAGAACTGAGACCTTGGAGGGCTTCATCGGGTTAATAGGAAAATGTTTCCTTTAGATCATCATCTCCTTTCATCCTTTGTCAACTTGATATCGACAGTTTTACTATAAAAAGGAATGTCAACAATCAGCACAAATAAAATCAAATCCAGCAGGGCATATATGAAATACTCTAGACCCTAGATGACTATCATCTGAGGCTCTGCTTCTGGGCTCCAAAGGGCTCATGTGGAGCTATTGCCCTAAGTGCCCAGGCAGCAGATCTAAGCAATACAAGTGGCATCTATGTGCTACTGATTTTCAAGGTATGGACAATAGAGTCACGAAGAGCAGCTGAGACTTGGCACAGAGTGGCATGTTTGTAGTTGCCATAGAAAGGCCATGGGGAGCCATTTTGTAGAGCTCTGAAGGTGCAGCCTCAGTAGAACTGGAGACCCTAGGAGAGTAGAGATCCGATGACCATGGGACGTCTGCTAATTTGAACAGTAGGTATAAAATGGAGCATATCTAAGCCAAAAAGAAAAGCTGCATGTACTACAGATGACAGACCTGGAGAGGCAGGTCTACATGAGCCCTTGAGAGGTCTGAAGAGGAGGCTCAGAGGATCGTCATTGGTCTGGTGTGTGTGATATTTGCCCTGCTGGGTTTCGTTTTGTTTGTTCTGATTGTTGATAATCCCCTTTGTACTGAAACTGTTTATGTCAAGTTGTCAAAGGATAAAGGGAGATCATGAGCTCTAATTGTCAATTTGTCATAGATCAGCATCCCATGGAAAGGCAGTCTCAATGAGGGTTTGTCTACATTGGGTTGGCCTGCAGGCATGTCTGGAGAGCCTGTCTTAATTAAGTTAATTGATGTGGGGTGGGAGGCACCATTCCCTAGGCAGGTTTACTAAACTATGTAAAAGTGGAGAAATTGAGCTAAGCACAAGCAAGCAAGTAATGATGCATGCAGTTCTTTTCTCTGCTCTTGACTGTGGATGTGATATGACCAGCTTCAGTCAAAGTCTTGTCTCGAATGCTTCACACTGATGAATTGTACCTGGAATACCAGATGGAACCAAACCATCAAACAAACTCATTTCTTTTCTAACTTGCTCCCTCCCCATGATGGTACTTTATCACATTTAACAGGAATGAATTTAAAACACAATTTAAAAATTGTTTTAAAGTCCCAAATCTGTTATTTTTATATTTAGTTATAATTTTCATACTACTTCATAAATGGGATTAGGCTTAGCATGAATCCAAGTAGTGATATCATTTAGAAATGTTAATTTCAAAAATTTAAAGATTTGTCAATATGTGCTATTAATATGGTGTTTTAAAAGAGATATATTCCTATAGAATTCCTATCTCCTTTGAGGCCTGCAATCTCTCCTCTTATTTTTCCATAAGAGTCCCAAACTCCATTCACTTTTGGCTGTGGGTATATGTATATGTCTGAGTCAGCTGCTAGGTGGAGCCTCTCAGAGGACAACATGCTCCTGTTTGCAAATATAATAGTATCATTAGTAGTGTCAGGTATTGGTGCTTGCACATATGTAGCAGATGTGCAGCTTGGTCTTCATGTGGGTCCTGAACAACTGGAGCAAGCTCTGTCCCAAGAGCTGTTGCCACTACATGGGATATAGTCTTGTATCTGGGCTGCCTTGTCTGGCCTCAGAGGAGAGGAAGCACCTAGCCTAGGAGCAAGTTGAAGAGCCAGGGTTGGGGGATACTCAGGGGACCACATCCACTCAGAGAAGAAGGGAAGGGGAATGGAGGAAGGCTTGTGGGAGGGGGTGACCTGGAAGGGGCAGTGAGTGGGATGTAAAATCAATCAATAAAAAATTAAATTAAAGAGAGAGAGATTCTATTTTAAAAGTTCAACTGCATTTGTTCATAATGTTTCCACTAACTATAAAACATTTTTTTTAGTTTCCACTGAGGTGTAAATGGATCTTTCATCTATACTAGAGGAGACAGGAAATGCAAAGGTGCTTTCTAGAGGAAATGAGCCATAGGCCTCAAGATCATAGTAACTGATTTGTAATGTATTATATATCAGATTATGCAATGGAATACATGTGAACATGTCTATCAAGTTTTTCGCAGACATGGTCCACTAGAAAACACGTGTAAACTATACATTTTTGTGTAGCATGTGGCTGTGATGTCATTGTTGCTTTTTATCATGGTAATGATGATTATGATTTAAGTAGAATATTCCAGTTGGTTCAACTACATGGCCAGGGAGAAGTACTTGATGAAATACCCTTTAAAGATGGGTTAAATTTTAGTTTAAAACTTTCAGTATTAGTTTTTAATAACACAAGATTAGTGAGGAATTTTAATTTCAGAAGCACATAATAAGAATTCCCATTGAATGTGCATCTCTATAAAATAGTAATTCAGAACCATCTACAAGGCTGAGGTACATGGTGCCAAGGTCCTGTGAATAGAGGGAAGCACATAAACCCAATATCAGAGACAAATCATGCATTTTTGGTTTGAACGCTTGTTTTTTTTTTTTTTTTTTTTTTAAATTGGATGAAATAGAATTAAAGTTTATCTTGTCAAAATATTAATGATAAATCACACAAAGATTGAAACTTGATATTCAGAATAGCAAAATATTTCCTGAATACTCAAGTCTACTTGACAATAATGAGATAGATTGTATCATACTGGAGATAAGATTGGAACTAACCAGAGAAGTGTATAAACAAGTGCTCTGCCATGGTTCCTCACAGGACTTGGTGCTGATCCATCAACCATGTCTCTAGATGCCCCTGGATTCTGGTAAGGGTACCTTAACTGAGAAGAGCAGGCACAGACAAGATAGTAAGCAAGAGGCACTGAGTCTTTTATGATGTCAATAGCATGAACATTATTAGCTCTTTTAACAAAAATAGCCATTAAAGTAAGTGGAGCAACACCCATCTGTAGACACTCATTGTTGTTAATAACATTTAAATCATTGTGCAGCAAGAACCTCAGTAAAAAGCAAGATTGAGTTCACCACACTTAAATTATTCATCTCTGTGTCTGATGAACTGTCCATCTCTTCCAGTCAGCTTTCCTACAGTTTCTCCAGAAAACCCATGGGTCCATAAAAGCTTCTTGAAGACCACTTTTGATTTCTTGCTATAGATGAAATTACTGTTGCCAAAGTCTTCCTGAAGATACAACCTAAAGATACAACCTTAAGCACACACAAGATTCTGTGGCAGTCACTCAGGCACAGACTAGAGTATCTGCAGACCTGTGGCATGATGAAATGACTTGGAGAATTGGCGCCTACTACTTTATGAATTTTTATCTGTGGTTGGGAATAATCATGTCAAATACTGATGTAAGTCAAAGTACCTAGGCGCCAATTCTCCAAGTCATTTCATCATGCCACAGGTTACACTTCTGATTGAGCATTACCAAACTTATAAAGCCTTTGATTAACATTTAAAAAATGTATAAAAGCAAAAAGGAAAAGGGGGCATGGATAGGGGTTTTCTAGGGAGGGGAATGGGGAAAAGTGATGGCATCTGAAATGTAAATACAATATAAAAATTTAAAAAAGAAAAAACTTTCACTGCTCAAAACAAAAAAATTCATAAAGTGCTATGTATGATATGTATCATATGTGAAATATACCTAATTATTTTGCTAGTAGAATGAAATAAAATTATGAGCCAGACATAGTATTACTCTATACCCCAAGTTCATATGGTGCCTCTTTTGTGAAATCTACTTCATTGTTGCGGCCCGAGCAAAATGTTGAGGCCCGGGCTCCCCCACGTTTGGCGGCCACTGTATCCCGGCCAAAGCTGCTGCTCTGGTCTGCGGGTCGGGGTTCAGCAAGAGAGAGAGTGAGGACAGACTTGAAGAATGGAGACCAGACAGTGTGATTCAATCCCATTTATTCTTCAGTCTCTCTTCCTAGTTCAAGTCCCAAGTCTAGCTGTACTCTCTAAAGAGTCTCCCTAAAGAGTATATCTCTCTGCCGTCTGCCTCTGCCTTTTATATGTCTCACTTCTAAGCCAAGCCTCTAAGTTACACCTTTAATCATGCCCTTAGGTCTTGTCTCTAAATCTGATCTCTAGGTCACACTCTTAAGTCACACACCTTTAATCTCACACACCCAAGGAAAGTCCTGGGTATCCAAAGCAAGATGTTATCAGAGTGTGCTCAGCTGTTGTAGGCTATTGTAATCCAAGTCTCATGTCAGGGTATATGGCTCAAGATGGCTGCAAAGCTGATAGCCGCTTTCTGCCAAAAGTCGGCCCCCAACACTTCAGTAAATATTTATGAACCAAACAGACATTTTGCCAAACTCCTGTATGTTTTAGCTAGAGATTCTTCCAGACTTTATAAGAATGCTGATGTTACATGGTACAAAATATTTACACAAATAATAATTCCTTTCTTTATGAATTAAAATTAAGAATTTAAATTCCTGTTTTAAAAAGTAGCTTGTTTCATGAGCATTTTGATTGGAAAAAATAATCTCTATTCATGTCATCAGCTTTCTACTTGTCTCCTCTTTGTCATTTAAATGCAATCAATTATTATTTATAGATACCTTCAGTAAAAATAAAAACACTGAATTGTAGCAAAACATTTTATAATAAAATTGAAAATTTTATTATTTTAAATACTTATCATTTTAAACCTGTTCTGTCAATATTTTTTCAAGCTACAATAAGCACAACAGAGAATTTGGCTATGCTTTTAATATCAGCATGCAGAATGCTCCAGAGAGCTTAAAATAATAGCTTTGCAGTTAATCATATATATAAATTGATATACACATATGCATATGAATGTAAAGTGCTTAATCAGAGATGAAAGACAAGACAAGCTGTATACTGGTAGATTGTTTATTTTCAAGGCTACTCAATCACAGAAAATAGCCTACACCAGGGTAAGTAGCATAGATTGGAATAGATTGAGTATGTTCAGAGTGCTGTCTATGGTAGCTTTTTCTGCACTTCATCTTTCAAGATAGGTTTTCTGTGTCTAGAGAAGTGGTCCAACCTTCCCAACACTGTGACCCTTTAATACAGTTCTTCATGCTTTGGTGACCTTCAGCCATAAAATTATTTTGCTTATATTTTATTTGTAATTTTGCTGTTGTTATGAACTGTAAAATAAATATCTGATATACAGGATATCTGATATGCAACCCCTGAAAAGTGGTAGTTCTATACCCCAAAGGGGTTGTGACTCACAGGTTGAGAACCATGAGTTTAGAGCTGCCTTGTGTATCTCTTAACATACCCCGTCTCTTCTTCATTTATCTCTGGCCCACCACTATGTTATTTGTAAAGTTCCTACTGATGATGGAATGCTATGTATTTGTGTATATGTCTCATTACATTTTCTATCATCTACTAAGATGTCTTGGCAGATACATTTAAAATATTAAAAACATTTGAAATATTATAAATGAATACACAAAGACATACAAAAAATAGCAGAAACTGATATGGTCTTTCAATTAATGTCCCAGTTGCTAAACTTGGTAAGCCACCTTTTCCTATGTTGTATGCATACATGACTAGGATAAGGAAGATCCCAAGCAGAGCCATGCAAGTCTCTCACAGTCCATTTCTGGATGGCATTTGGAGAAGGCTGTGCCATGTGCAGATGTTTTAGCTTCTTATTTATCTCAATTTCCTTTCCCTGGACTACATCAGGACTTCAAACTTCAGGGACCTTTGCTAGCATTGGTACTTGCTGAAGTACTGTACTAGTTACGGACATTGGCCTAACATAGAACTTATTCATTTCTTGCTCTTTTGGGAATCCACCACAGGCCATTATGCTACTATGTCTTCAAGGACCCAGATTTTCCAATTTCTTTCCTTGATATCCAGAATGGAATCCCCTACACCTCATAAGAAATGCACAAGGAAAACACTTGGCATAACATGCAAATATTGAGAATTCAGATCTGAAAATGGGTACTCATATTCCTTCTCACTCCGTAGGTCCACAAAGCCTATGTGCTCAGGATAAAGACACTGAGAAGAGTCTGTGGGTGTGCCCGAGAAAGGAAAAGCATCCTGGTGGCGAACACCATAACTCTCATTCACAACTGGAAATATTTCCAAATAGAACTGTGCTTTCAGTAAAAGTACCCAAACTTCATAGTCTTCAGGAGTTCTATTAATATTTGTGTGCCACTTCCAAGCCTAGAAAAGACAACAGAAAAGTACAGAGGACATGCACAAACTGATTAGGGACAGACAATAGCTGTTCTCTCAACAAAACAAAAGAAACTATGGTGCTAAGTCATTAGGGAAAAGGTGGAGGGAAGATCCCTACAGGTTGATGGCTACAGAATGATTAAAATATTTTATAAATATGCTCAGAACTATTCATGTATATGAGTAGTATATGAGTATAGTAGTGTGTGAGTCTCTGCATCTTCCCAGGGGTTCTATCCCATCTTATCTTCAGAAAAGCATAGTGGTGTTCTCTAGATGAAAAAGCAGCAGTGGAATGAACTTCAACTCCCAATCAGAGGCAGATTTTTATTCCCTTCCATTCTGGTGCCCCCAAGTCTAATATCTCTCCTTGAGTTCTTTCTTCCTTTTGGTCTGTGAAAAAAAAAAAAAAAACTATGTCCCCTGAAGGCATTCTCACAGGGTTAAAACAACAGCCAGAGGTTCTTAAAAGGACTTGTGGGTGGTTGGAATTTTAAAGACAAGCAGAGGCAATAAAGATGTCTTGTGGTTTAGGGTTCATGTCTCTTCTTTGCTTCACCCAGGCCGTGGTGACTGTAGGGGCTTCAAAACAACTGGTGGCACTGAAAGTTTCCCACACATCTGGACAGTTAGATATAGTTAGAAGAGAATGTCATCTGCAAGTAAATCAACTCAACAGTCGTCTACTATACACAACCCCGTTACCTAATGAATAGAATAGGTTATGCTACAGTAAGACAATTTGCTTTCACAAAGTCTGCCATCTACTTACTCTTTGATACCTATAACTTTCCTGGCATATTTCTCAAACTTACATGTATTATAAGTTGGCCTGTAAAAACGATGAGGTATTTTAACATTTGAGATGGCCTAAATAAACCCTTCATTTGACATAAAATGTATTTGTTCTAATTTTTCCTTCCAAATAGGAAATTTAAGGATGTAACTGAAGCATAATTCAAGGCAAGAGAAAGAGACTGTCCTAATAATCATTCATTTGTGCAAGCATTGTCACAGAGATGAAGTCAAGAGAAGCTGTCAATGGTGGACAGGACAGTAAATACAAATATCTTTCTTAGATCAATACTATTGCATTGTTACCCTGCTGATATGATTATAAATTTAATGCAATATATAAGAATATTGTAAATAGCAACATAGAAAACAATATCTGACCTATATATTCCATAATCTAATGAAAATAGTTTTACAGTTTATTTATTTTAAAACACATGTAGGTTAGCTATCAAATTCACCATATAAACCCACTTGTTGCTTTGCATTTTTTTTGGTAGACTGAATGACTCTTCTTTTTCTATACCATTAAACTTAACTATTAGAAGCTATTATGAATATATCACATTTAGTAACTAAATACTGATAGGTTGTTACAAATATTATACTTATAATTTAGACAATGATATGCTAGTAATTATAAAGTAGCATGGTTCATTTTAGTTTAGTTGAGTTTAGTTTCTATTACTTTTATTTATTTTTTGACAAATGCATACACCTATGTAATGCATATAGATCATTACACATACATTCACTACACACACACACACACACACACCACCTTACTCTTCTTACTCACTTTGGATCTTTTCCTTTTCCCAACAAATATCCTTTGTATTTTTATGTCTTTTTAAAAAAAATACCAAGATTAATTAGGGTTGCTTGCTTACATGAGTGTACGATTACTCACCAGTGGCTACTCCACTGAAGAAAAATGACTTTCCCAACTCCTAGCAGCCATTAACTACTAACAAGCTCTCAGCAAGTCATGGAGGCTCAGAAACCCGTGCATCATCCATGTAGGAGAGTTGGAGGGCTCAGTCTTGTACAGATCTCTCTGCTGTTAACCACAGCTGCTCTGTATATGAATACAACAGCCATAACATATTCAGATGATACAGTATAGCAGTACTCCCCTGCATCAGAATACTTTAGTTTTTGATTATGTCTTTGATATTTATTTACTTACATTTCAGATGTTATGCCCTTTCTCCATTCCCTGCCCCCAGAAACCCCTTATCCTGTCATCCCCCCTCCTGCTGCTTCTATGAGGGTGTGCCCCAACCCATCCACTCACTTCCCCCTCCCTGCCCTTGAATTCCTCCACACTGGGACATCCAGCCTTCATGGGACCAAGGACCTCCTCTCCCACCAATGTCTGACAAGGCCATCCTTCACTACATATACAGCTGGAGCCATGGGTTCCTCCCTATGTGCTCCCAGGCTGGTGGTTTAGAGCTTGGAAGTTCTGGTTGGTTAGTATTGTTGCTCTCCCCATGGGGCCACAAACCCCTTCATCTCCTTCAGTCTTCTCTCTCACTCCTCCATTGGGGACCCCATGATCAGTTCAATGGTTAGCTGAGAATATCTGCCTCTGTATATCTCAGATTCTGGCAAAGCCTATCAGGAGACAGGTATATCAGGCTCCTATCAGCATGCAATTCCTGGCATCTACAACAGTGTCTGAATTTGGTAATGACACATGGAATGGATCCCCAGTTGGGGCAGTCTTCAGATGGCTTTTCCTCCAGTCTCTGCTCTAACCTTTGTCTCCATATTTCCTCCCATGAGTATTTTGTTACTCCTTCTAAGAAGGACTGAAGCACCCAAACTTGGTCTTCCTTCTTCATGAGCTTCATGTGGTCTGTGAGTTGTATCTTGGGTGTTTTGAGCCTTTAGGTTATATTTACTTATCAGTGAGTACATACCATGTGTGTTCTTTTGGGACTGGGTTACCTCATTCAGGATGATATTTTCTAGTTCCATCTATTAGCCTAAGAATTTCATGAATTTATTGTTTTTAAAAGCCAAGTATTACTCCATTGTGTGAATGTACCACATTTTTTGCATCTATTCCTCTGTTGTTCCAGCTTCTGGCTACTAGAAATAAGGCTGCTATGAAAATAGTGGAGTATCCCTGACCTCAAGCTGTACTACAGACCAATAGTGATTAAAAAACCAAAACTGAATGGTATTGGTACAGAGACAGGCAGGAAGATCAGTAGAATAGAATTGAAGACCCAGAAATAAACCCACATACCTATGATCATTTGATTTTTGACAAAGGAGCTAAATCCATCCAGTGGAAAAAGTACAGCATTTTGAACAAATGGTGCTGGTTCAACAGGATGTCAGTATGTAGAAGAATGCATATTGGTCCATTATTATATCCTTGTACAAAGCTCAAGTCCAAGTGGATCAAGAACCTCCACATAAAACCAGATACACTGAAACTAATAGAAGAGAAAGTGGGGAAGACCCTCAAATACCTAGGCACAGGTGGAAAGTTCCGAAACATAACACCAATGGCTTATGCTCTAAGATCAAGAATTAACAAATAGGACCTCATAAAATTGCAAAGCTTGTGTAAGACAAAAGACACTGTCAATAGGACAAAATGGCAACCAACAGATTGGGAAAAGATCTTTACCAATCCTACATCTGATAGAAAGATATACAAAGAACTCAAGAAATTAGACTTCAGACAATTAAGTAACCCTATTTAAAAATGGGACACAGAGCTAAACAAATATTTCTCAACTGAGTAATCTCAAATAGCCAGGAAGCACCTAAAGAAATGTTCAACATCCTTAATCATCAGAGAAATGCAAATCAAAACACCCTGAGATTCTACCCCACACCGGTCAGAATGTCTAAAATCAAAAACTCAGGGGATAGCAGATGCTGGTGAGGATGTGGAGAAAGAGGAACATACTTTCATTGTTGATGGGATTGCAAGCTGGTACAACAACTCTGTAAATCAGTCTGGTGGTTCTTCAGAAAACTGGACTTAGTATTATCTGAAGACCCAGTTATGCCACTCTTGGGCATATACCCAGATGATCCACCATATAACAAGGACACATAATCATTATACTCTATAATGCTCAGAGAATCTCCACTGACAGTGTAGAGTCCTGTAACAACCAAGAAAAATTTCTAATAACTCTAAAACTGAATCCCGTGGTTTTTTTTCTCTGATTCTCCATCCCGTGGATGTCTCCAAACTTCTAGAACCTGTCATATCAATGAAGCCTCAGAGTGATACTATCATTTAGACTTAGCTTTCATTTGTCTACTGAATTTGTTTGATGCACTTGAGAAAAGACAAGGCATAAAGACAACACTATTAGGAGTTTGTTTAAGTTAATTTCAAAGATAATTTTCTAGTAAGGATCTCATGGTGTCATAAAGATGTTTTATTGTGAAAGAAAAGGAAAACGTTCTTTCAGTTTCTTTTTTTTTCAATTTGGCACCTCCAATCTCTATCTTTTCATATACACCAGCCATGACATCGGTGAGTCACTTAACCAGTAGTTTTCCCTCTGTGAAAAGTTTGTTACTTTTGATAATGGTGACGATGGTAATTGTACTTTAATGTTTATTACTGCTGCTATTTTTAAAGTTATATTATAGTTAAAATTATAATGGGACGTAGAGAGATGGCTCACCAGTTAAGAACACTGGTTGCTCTTCCAGGGGACTCAGCTTCAATTTATAACATCCACAGTGTCTTACAACCATTTGTAACTTAAGTTTCAGCTATCTAATGTCCACAGACGGTGCACCTGTGGAGAGACACATAGGTAGAACACTCATACAAAATAAAATATACATAAAATATTCTTTGCTTTTTAATTTTATTGAAAATAATTTACTTTCTAATCGAATATATCCTGATTGTAGTTTCTCTTCCCTCTATTCCTCCTCCCAGTTCTTTCTCACCTTCCCTAAAGTGTTTTTAGAAGTTAAAAATACTATTATTTCCTGAAGTTTACATGTAGAGGCCCAAGACTCAGAATAGAGGATGGCTAGTATTTACTTTGAGAATTACTATGAAGATACTCACAGTAAAAGATGGGAAAATAGAGTCAATGAACTATGGAGTCCAGAACTTAACCCATAAAAACATATTTAACTGGTCTTCAACACAATGAGAAATGTCTCCTTTTAACAATGGTGCTAAAAACAATTAGATATCCACATACCAAAGAAATTTAGACACATTTTCATAAAATAACTCAAACTGGTTTATAGATTTCAATGTAAAATTTGAGTCAAATTAAATGTTCAGATGAACATAGAACGAGCATAATCCAAAACCGAAAGAATTTTGATATTGATCAAAATTCAATATCAATATCAATAGAAATTTCTATTTGAGCTTTCCTGAAAGTATTGTCAAGAGAATAGAGAGATAAACCAAAGAATTTTAAAAAATTGCAAAATTAAAGTCTGAAAGATATACTAGCCATTTATTTTTGATAAAGAATTTCTATTCAAAATATTCACACTCTCAAAACTCAGGAAAGCAAATAACCAAGTTAAAAAAAATTAGCAAACATAAGACAGAGGAGATGGCATGGCAGGTAAAGACACTTGGCATGAAACCCAAGGACCTTGTTCAATCCCTGATATGAACCCAGTGGAAGGAGAGAACTGACTCCAGCAAGTTGTTCTCTGACCTGCATATGTGTGTCTGCATGTGCCTCCCATGCACTATAGACACAGAATAAATTACTGATGTAAAATGAATAAACAACAATTAGCAAATATCTCACTAATGGGGGATATTCAGAAGGAAAAAGAGAGAAAACAACACCATAAGTCATTGGGAAATTGCAAATTGGAATCTTAAAATGCTGTACACAGTGAACTCCTATTAAGATGGGAAAGGAAAAATCTTGAACATAGACAAGCAAAAACTGATGAGGATGGGAAGCAACAGGAACACATGTTCTCATGCAGGAGATTCAAAGTAGAGTGGCCCTGGAAGAAGATAACTTGGCAGGCCATTTTTAACTATTTTTTGGGGGGGTATGATTAGAAGTACCAGGTTTCATCACGACATCATCATGAGTGTGTTCTGTAGTGGGAGTATTTAATGTTTTAAAATGATGGCACCCAATCTGGCTTGTTCTTAATCAGCTGCCATCTTCCCTACTAGACAAGGCCTGTGGCCATGAGTGGTGGTGGTGTATTCTCACTGCTGCTCAGCTCAGGCCTCCGGCTCAGGCCACCTGTTCAGGAGGCCAAAGATACCAGCCCTGCCACCCACTAGATGCCAGAGTGGGTGATGGTTCTGCAAATCTTCCACGCTGTCTCCACAAGGTTGGGCTGAGCCCAGACCATACCACCACCCACGTAGTACCTGGTAGAAATGAGACTCTAGTGTTTAAATTATCCAAAGGCTTTATATGTTTGGTAATGCTCAATAACAATATGCCCACACAATTAGAGGTGTGACCCAATACCCAACCTATATATATCAACTACCTTTGGCTGCTAGAGACATGCACACAACTGCTGCCATGTTCCCCTCTCTCTGGTCCTCTCTCCCCTAGCTTCTCCTCTTCCTTCTCCTCTTCCTCTCCTTACTCTGCCCATCTTAGCTCCTCCTAATTTGCAGGAAAAATATGCTGCTACAGTGTTCCGTTGCTCTGTGCTCCCCTCGGCTTTCTTACACTGCACTCTCCACTGTCTGGCTCCCTTCCTTCCTTCCATTCCCCTGTTCACTACATTATCATTACTACTCTAACACCGTCTGCATTTTCCAACTCACCTTCTTGCCCATCATTACTCCCCTTGTAGTTAACATGCACATGCAGAGACAAACACACACATATCACACATTGGAGGCTGGGGGCTAGAGATATAAACAGTGGTGCAAATTGTTATACATCAGAAACATTTCGCCACAAAGGAATGAGTCTTTAAAGTTAAAATAAATGACATTAAAAAGTTTTTGTACTTGAGTTTGTGAGATGACTCAGTGGGTCAAAGTGATTACTTGAAGTTTGGCATCCTGATTTTGATCAGTGGAGTCACAGTAGAATAAAAGAAGCTGCTCCTAATGTCCTCTAGCCTCCACATGCATACCACAGTCTATAGACTATATATATATATATATATATATATATATATATATATATATTCACATACAATGCTAATAATAATGGTAATAATAACAGTAAAAAAAGTGAAAGTGAAGGAAACATTTTAGCAGATGCTTAAGATGACTCGGTAGTGTTTTAGCTTGTTGGTGAATTTTGAATAATTTTCCCTGTGTGCTTTATGTATAGAGATGGGCAAATGTGTCACTGACTTTCCTTTCTGGTTTCCCATCACTTGCTTTCCAATGCTAGCATGCCTCCTCTCTCTCCCCAACTCATGCTACACTTCCAGGCTTCAGAGGAGTCCTGAGGTGTGCTTCAAGTAGGATAGGGTATTGGATTTCATGAGAAAATGGTTGCCACTTTGGTTCTATACTTTAAGATGATTTTGAAAACTCGGCATGTTCATTTAAATTATGTATCTGTCTCTTGTACAACTACAGTCCTTAAGAAAGAGGAAATGATTGTATTAGCAAGAGGCAATGTAAGTACAGGACACCTAACTTACATCTGATGCATTTTCAGCCTGAGGTACATGATACTCAGAGATTATAATATCAACCTAATTATCATTGTTACTCTTTTTCTTGGCCTCAATCACAAAAAAGTAAGTAAACAAAAACCATACAAGATGATTTTTTTATTATAGTATTAAGTGGTAACAATTAAGTAGTAACAATGAATAGTGGTTTAATCTAATGTTTTAACTGTAGAAATGTAAAACATGATTATTTCAGGGATTTTTGAATATTTCTTAATACAGAATAACTTTTAAGTTTTTTTTTTTTAATTCAACAAATTTTCCTGATTTTCTATCTTGAGATAACAACTGGAAATTTGGTATAGAGCAAACCATGCAGACTCTTTACCTTTTTTGGCAATTGTATTCTACTCTCTAATTTTTTGACACATGCATTCTAGTAGGAGAAAAATGTACCAAAAATGAAGAAGGAGGAAGAGGAGGAGAAGGAGAAAAAGGAGAAAGGAGAAGAAGAAGAAGAGAGGGGGAGGGGAGGGAAGAGAAGGGAGGAGAAGAAAGAAAGCAAAAGAAATATAAATTTGAATAAGATAACTACAGGAAAGGAATTTTGAAAATAAATTAAATCATAAATAGATTTACCCTCCATTAGTATGATTATGGAAGACCTGAAAGAAAAAGCAACATTTTAAAAAAGACCTACATATGAAAAATGAATACACTGAACAAAAAGTGGTGAGAAAGGACATTCTTCAAAAATTAGATAATGGCATCCTGGTACAGAAATGTTTGCACAAAAATAAAAGAAACGTAATGCCAGAAAGTGATTGAACAAGGGATGAATTATTATGATGGTTGGGCAAATAGGAGGCAGGCAGGTCATCCACAGCTTTACAAATCACTGGAAACCTGAGATTTAATCAGAGTACAAAGAATTCATAGAAGAATCTAAAGCGCAGGAGTGGAGTGAAATGATTCATACCTCTAAAGGTTCTTCCTGTCAGCTGCAAATAAAATGATGGCAAGATTAGATACTAGAAACCAATCAGAGATCAACTGCATGGGCTGGGGGAAGAAAACTAATCAAAGCTTAGAGTAGAGAGTTGATGGTAAAAATAGAAGGAATTGAAAATATGTGAAATGTTTCCTGGAAGTAAAGTAAATGTGTGTTGTTGCATAATAATACATGGGATAGGGAGGGGGTGTCAATGGTCGCAGGCAGGCATTGGTCCAGTGGGCAGCTGAATGTGAGAGTCTGGTTCAGACACAAGATTTTTCACAATACTGGTCTGTGTCTGTTCACACCCACTATCTGATCACCATCCTACAATCTTGAAAATGTTCCTAAGCTTGAGTTAGATCTCACGGTGACTGTGCAATGTTACTGACATTGGAGTGACAGTGGCTGGGATCCCCACATGAACTGCATAGTACATAGTAGTTTGGAAAAATAAATGACCATATCAGGACCTGCACAACCCTTCAGTAGTTCCTTCGGTTGGACACTTTATAAAGATGAACAGATGCTAAATAAGTATATGATAATCTCATTTTTCATGAAATGACATAAGAATGCAAACAATTTATGAAAAGTAGAGAGGTGGAAACTATCAAATATGTCATCTAAAAATCAGGATTACATTTTTTCTGTTGTTTGTGAGCTCAATATGTTATTGAATTACTAAACATATATCTTTATGGTAAAGCATTCTTGTGACTGGGCACATAAGATGTAATAAAATGATCAAAAACCTTGAAAACCATGAGAAATATGAGATTTAATCATGGAATTTTTTTTAAAGCAGTTCAACTATTTTTCAGTTCCCTGGGAGTAGAATATATATTTCTGTGTAACTTTGTTTTTTAAGGATTTTTTTTTCCCTCTCATTTTATCTGGGAAAGTGTCAGGCAAGCATGAGCACCTGAGTGTGGATCCCTGGAACCCATGTTAACAAGGCAGACATGTTAATGTGTCTATAACCCTAGGGCTGGGGACACTGAGGCAAGTAGATTGCTGAAGCTTGCTAGCTAGCCAGACTACTAGAATCAGTGAGCTCCAGGCACCATAAGAGACCTGTCTCAAAAATTATGGCAGAGAGTGATTAAGGAAGATAACACTAATCAAAGATCCCCTAGGGTAGCAGTTGTCAACCTGTGGATCATGAATCCTCTGGCAAACCTCTATCACCAAAAATATTTACATTACAGTTCATAACAGCAAAATTACAGTTAGGAAGTAACAAAAAATTATGTTATGGTTGGGGATCGCCACAATACAAGGAACTGGATTAAAGGGTCCCAGCATTAGGGAGATGGAGATCCACTGGTCTAGGACATATGGCTCTTCATAACCAGGTTCACAGAAAAGAAAGGGAAGTTTCCAAAACTAAACACTATATTTTTGGAAGTCCTTACTGATGAATCAGTAGTCTTCCTGTTTTTCCATTATTCCCAGGAGAAAAATATAAATTTGGGCATGTTATTGGTGGTATCAAAGTTGAAATCTCTTCAATGATTAATACTTTAAAAGGCAGAATCTCATATATAATATTATGTTTGCTGTGAGTCTGTTGAGCTGGGAGGCAGCCCAGCTAACCAGAATACAGAACCAGGTCTCACAGTTTCTTGGATTCTTCTCAAGCCTTTTCCTCCACAATTAGATTCTAAAATAACCATGTGAATAGGTAAAGAAACTTGTCATCCAGTTGAGTCTTGATTTGTCTTTTTTATTATGAGCTGTTTGGCATCAAAGAACAGGCTTCATTGGAAGCCTGCAATCAGTTCTCAAGGTATTAAGTCCAAAAAAGCCATCCTCCTCAGCATGGTGACAGGTGAGTAGAAGCCCATATCATGAAGGCTGGAATTACACAGCACATCAAAGGGCAGGCGAGGGGCCTTCCTGACTTGCATGCTCATCAGTATAGTGAGGACCAACTTGCCTAGGTCCAAGGGTAAATCCATCCAAGGCAAGCAGCCCCATCAGCAGCCTGAAGTAAGTTTAAGGTTAAAGCCCTGACAAACTGCCAACTCTAAGGAATAATGCTGCTCGCAATGTTGGAACTGCACAGACTTGGTGAACTACTGAGGCATGAGAAGATTTGACCTCCTAGTTTGTGAAAACAGAGTTCAAGTTCCCAACTCTATACACCATGTCCAAAGAACTCCGTAGCTCCTGAGGGCTCCTGTCCTGTGGTATTTAGAAAATAATAATATTGAGAGCCAATCACATTGTTGCATCCATGTGAGATAGAAGATATCTTACAATGGACTCAGAGCTGAATACAAAATTTCATTAATAAACCTTCACAAAAGATACATCACTGCCAGGATAAGAAATCTATCCCTGTGGAAACCGATGTAGGACCACATGAAAAGAGGTTGTCCACTGTTTGCAAGCATTTTCTCACTCTGTTCCCTGGGGTCTAACACACCAGCTTCCTACATCTTCCTAAATCACTGCTTCTTCTTCCAGCCTATCCTCTAGTCCATACCGCCTACTGAAACAGAGAATGGGGTAGCTCTAAGTGCTGGTGCCTACACATCTCTATTTGAGGTTAAATTTTAAGGCAGGAAATGCATTTAAGACTCTGAGATACTTTATCACTCCCTCACACAAGGCAACATCATAGATTTTGATTCTATACTTAGAAAAACACCTCCATCCCTTTATAGAACAGTACTGTGATTGTTTCCACTACAACCATCTCAAGTTCTGCTTGGCCATAATTTCCACTCCGCTCATTTCCCTCTTATTCTTATCATGTACAAATGAGCTGTGTTTGTTAAACATTGTCCCACTCCAAATTCTTCTTCCCAGACTGATGCCTACCTTCCTGCACTTTTACTTTCCTTTGCATCTTATATGAAAAAGCATCTGATTCTTTTAATCATCTTTAAGTCCAGAAAGTGTTTACAATAAACAGGTACAAGCAGTAACTACATATTTTTTCTATTCAAAACATTCCTAAGCCCTTACTTGTTAAGTTATATTATTTAATTTCAAATTAATTTCCTGAACTTTTCTTCTCATAGAGTTATATTGCTGCTCTGACATTTTCTCCATCATGTCTGTACACAACTCATATTTGTAAGTTTTACTTGGAAAACATTATCATAGAGCATGTCATACAATACTTTCATATATTTAAGAGGCTTAAATAGGCATTAAATGCTATAGGAAGTGATTCACTAATAGAAGTTGTTTTGGAGTCATAGTGGCCATGTACAATATGGCAGAAAAGGAATTCAGAAGCAAAGAGAAAGGGAGGTTGCTGCAGAGCTTTGAACACATGGAGTTCCAAAGGACAAAGGAGCTTTGCAAAAGGAGCCTGGAAAGCAGGAAGACAAAATGATGTCTAGCATTCACAGGAAAGGAGCTCTCACTTAGGAGGAGATAGCTGTGCCTTGGCCATGTCTGTTGTACAAGTAAAAGATGGGATGCCAGTTGTTGGTGATTATAACAACTGAAAACAGGGGCAGAAATTATAATTGTTCCGACAGTTAAATAGAGGTAAAAAATTTTAAAAGTGTTCTCGTCTCTTTCTACTTCCAAAGGAAATAAAGATTTGTAGGCAAGGAGGACATCAGGACAGGGGAAGAAGAGAACACTGACAAGAAAGCTGATTAAATGTCAGCAGGACCAACTTCTGATGCTTTGCTAACAACACACAGCCCTTTAAGGGATTTAAATTTCTGTATTTAGAAATAGCTAAAAATGTAATGACAATAAAATTTAACATACTGATAAAATGGCCATAAATATATATAATCAAAAACTTGAAATTAAAATAAGAAAAAGATTAACCCTTGGCATCTTATAAACAAATAAATGTATCATTTGTAAAGATGGA
This sequence comes from Arvicanthis niloticus, assembly GCF_011762505.2. NCBI lineage: Eukaryota > Metazoa > Chordata > Mammalia > Rodentia > Muridae > Arvicanthis > Arvicanthis niloticus. The sequence goes on along the minus strand of NC_047667.1, from coordinate 26,834,864 downwards.
TGTATTTACAGCACTTCAGAAAGGGCTATAAATAAAATACCTAGTCTGCATTAGACATCCCACCCTCTCTATTGAGATGGTATTTAACTTTTCTTCAAAGAACAAGTGGATGCTTGTGAGATATTAGATTTATGATCTATGTAAATATCATAGCGCCAATGTTAAAACACCTCACAGGAAGTCATTTGTCTATTTAAAACCTGAAAGTGGAGAAGTATCCAACGATGACATTTCTTTTGTTTTGAAGAACTAACATTTTGTGCAAAATAGTCTAAGTTCTTGTCCTAACATATAAAATATACAGTTCCAGAGGCATTTTGCCCAATGTAATTTTCTCTTCAGGAAAAAAAAAATCATTCAGAACACAATGGTAAATTGTTATTTCTGGCAAAGGAGTTTCTCTTGATCATCACTGGGCAGCCTCAGGGAAACAACTTTAAAGATATGTGTGTGCTTGCAGTGTGTGTTCATGTACAGTCAGGTATGCTTGGGAAATGGAGCCATGCTGGAAACTGATTACAGGGAAGAGCTCCACTAGAGGGTGGGGGTTGGTTTGTTTGGTTTTTATTTTGTCATATTTTAAATAGATAGGCAAATAGATACATAAATAAGTGGCATAATTCTCAAACATAGAGAGTTTGTAAAATCCAGATAATGTAAAATCTAGCTTTCTACTGGATGGTAACTGGGTCCCTTTTCCCTAAGCCAGACTCAGTAGTCCATCAAGAAAAAGCTGTAGTGTTGCTTTACTTCTCCTGGCTGTAGGAGCATGGCATTGGGATGTGAGGGTGAGAGACTAGGGGTGATCTGTGGGTAGACGTTTGCCATGTAAGATGTCTTTAGCAAGTCTCATGCTCTACATTTTCCAGTCAGTGTCATGAAGCAGTTCGCTCTTCTCCTTGGATGCCTGGAGTGTTGCACATGAAAACAATTCGACTATTTCTAAGAGAAACTTGACTTGGGCTATTTTTTGTCCTCATCCAATGAACCTGTTAAAGCTCCAATGTTATTTGTGTTGTTGATGATAAACTAAAACTCTGGGAAGAAACTTCCTCAAGCACTGATTTGAAACTGCAACAAAGAGGATAAATTCTGCAGTAGAGTGATCCTTACCCTGGAATCTATACACTGTGTAGTGGCAAATCCTTTTTATGTTTTACTGCATTTCTGATCAGGAAAGTGTGTCTTAAGCATCATTTCTAGAATTCTGGTGTCACATGTCTGTTTCTGAATCCCCACAGAACAGGCACATGTTCATGGTATACTCTTTCTGTCTCCTTCTTGGTTCCCAGTCTTCAGTCATGGATATTGCTTTACAATGCCCTGAGCATGGGTGTTTTACAGTTGCATAAAAGGTCCTATGGTGTACCATATGATGTACTATATCTTGAGAAGTTCCAAATTTCACAATCTTGCATAATTTAACATGAATTAGCTCCTTGCTTTAGACAATCTAAGGTAAATATTATCCAATTAATTTTCATAATTAGTGATGTTATATTTGCAGAAACTGTTAGAACATTACCCATTCTATTTTGAATGCTTATTTATTTATAAACATACATAATTGATATTTATGTAAATAATCAATTGTTCTTTCTTATAAAGCATGTTGCATTAGTCTTTGTGTTTCTGTTTGTAGTTTGTGTTTAGATTTTCAAATCAGTCTTCAGGGGTAATTTTTTTTCCAGTTTTATTTCTCCTTTTTGAAAAAAAGGTGTGATTCTTTTTTCTTTCAGAGCTTCCTCTGTCCCACTCTTCTGAATGGTCTGGCTTCCCGCAATCGTCCCTTTAAGATCAACATCCAGATTTCTGTCCTCTCTAGAAAACTCTACTACTTTACAAAATGTTCTATATTGTTTGTGAATCTTGGTCTATTTTATAATAGAAATGAGGTGTAAGTCACCAGACTAATCTTCTTATGTCCTTGGAAAACTAACATTCTGACAGGTGAAATGACAGTTTGGGTTGCTACTGAGTTTGTCAGTTCCCCCACCCCTGGAATCTTAGCCTGCAGAGGCTGAATGATGAAAATGGTCAGATAACTTTATGAATAAATAGAAATTTTTAATGTAATAATTTTAGTGGGTAAAGAATGAATGGAGTAATATAATACAATTTACTATGGGTATATATTTAACAGTACAGTTTGATGGACAAAAGGAAGTTATACTATTGGTCAATTAATGATTTACAAACAAGAAAAACTGTATATAACATGACCAGCATTTGTTTAAAGCCACATCTTTGAAGTACCACCTCCAGTTTTCAGTCAATGAAGACATTGCTTCCCACCCAATTCTTCTACAACACAGCACCTCAATGTGAAAGGTTGATTTATAGTACTTCCCTGAATACATACATATGAATATATATGTATGTATGTGTATACATGTATATGTGTGTGTACATATATATAAAGTTTATAATGGGTCTAAGCTGCCAGCAGCTGTGTTTATGAGTAGTAAATGGATATAATGGTAAAGTCACATTGGACTGAATGGAAAAAGTATCTGACATTTCAAAAACATGCACGAATCTTTAAATCATTATGTGGAAAAGAGCAAGACCAAAGGCTTCAACCTTGGAGTGGTGTGTGTGTGTGTGTGTGTGTGTGTGAGAGAGAGAGAGAGAGAGAGAGAGAGAGAGAGAGAGAGAGAGAGAGAGGCTTCTAAAAGGAGAGATGAAAAGGGACAGTGGGAACTGGTTTGAGGACAATGTGTATCTTTATTGTGGTGATGTGACCATGGGTAAATACGATCAGACAAAACAAAACAAATGCATTGGCTTGTACACTTTGTACTATTTGTTAGACATCTATGTTTCTAATAAAACTGACACGTTGAAACATGGCTTAAACATTCTGTAGGTGGGTTGGTGTTCCCATTCCTCCACTTGGTTCTGTCTGGCTACTGGAAATGGTCCCTTCAGATTCCATATCCCCACTATTTGGCAATTAGGCTGAAGTCACCTCTGCATTGACTCCTGGGGAGCTTCCCTCAATATGGGTCTCTGGGACTTCCTCCACTCCCTCTACCCCCAGCAGCTGCATATTCCCGTTCATTCTTCTGGCCTTCTGGGACTCTCTCCTAAAACTCTCCATGCCTGATCCTGCCTTCATTCCCCTCACAGTCTCCTTTCCCACCCAGGTCTCTCCCTCTCTCTGCCTCCTATAACTACTTTGTTCCCCCTTTTAAGTGAGATTCAAGCATCCATGCTTGATCCTCCCTTCTTGTTTACCTTCTTCGGGTCTGTGGGGTGAATCATAGGTATTCTAAATTTTCATCTAATAGCCACTTATCAGTGACTACATACCATGCATGTCCTTTTGGGTCTTGATTACCTCACTCAGGATGATATTTTCTAGCTCCATCTATTTGCCTTCAAAGTCCTTGATGTCCTTGTTTTTAATAGCTGAATAGTATTTCATTGTCTAAATATACCACATTTTCTGCATCCATTCTTCAGCTGAGGGACATGTGGATTGCTTCCAGTTTTTGGATTTTATGAATAAAGCTGCTATGAACATAGTGGAGCATGTGTCCTTGTGACATGGTAGAGCATCTTTTGCCCAGGAGTCTTCAGGTAGAACTATTTCCAAATTTCTGAGAAACTGCCAGATTGACTTCAAGAATACTTTCACAAGTTTTCAATCCCACCAGCAATGGAGAAATGTTCCCCTTGCTTCACATCCGCACCAACATCTGCTGTTGCTTTAGCTTTTGATCTTAGCCATTCTGATTGTTGTAAGATGGAATCTCAGGGGTTTTTTTTATTTGCATTTCCCTGATAACTGAGGATGTTGAAACTTCCTTTAAAAGCTTCTCAGCCATTTGGGATTCCTCTATTGAAAACTCTGTTTAGTTATGTACCCCATTTATTGATTGGGTTATTTTTTTTAGTCTAACTTCTTGTGTTCTTTATATATTTTGGGTACTAGCCCTTTGCTGGATGGACTGTTAGTCAGGACACCAACCCACCTATAAAACTTTTGACCCCAAATTAGTAATGTCTAAAAGAAATGCAGGAATAATGATGGAGCAGAGGCTAAAGGAATGACCTTCCAGTAACTATTGTGAGATCCATCCCAGGGAAAGGCACCAATCCTTCACACTATTAATGATGCTATGTTGTACTTATAGACAGGAGCCTAGCCTAGCAGGCTCTGAGAGACTCTACCTAGCAGCTGACTGAGACAGATGTAAGATACCTGCAGACAAACATTGGAGGGAGGTCAAGGCCTCCTATGGAAGAGTTAGGGGAAGAACTGAAGGTCCTCAAGGAGATAACATCCCCATAGAAACACCAGGTTAGTGTCAACTAATCTGGATCCCTGGGAGCTCTCAGAGACTGAGCCCCCAATCAAAGAGTATACGCAGGCTGGTCCAAGGCATATATGAAGCAGAGGGCTGTCATGTCTGGCCTCTGTGGGAGAAGATGCACCTAATCCTCCAGAGACTTGGTGCACCAGGGTGAGGAGATACAGAGAGGGTACCCACTCAGGGCCAAAGGGAAGGGGGAAGGGGGAGGACCTCTGTGCTCCTTATTTATAATAAAAAATATAAATTTATTTATTTATATTTATATAAATAAATAAATAGAATACAATAAATAAACATGACATGTTTTTAAGCAATTAGTTTTACTTTACACCAGCAAAAGACTGAAGGTGAGGAAGTCTCACACTCAGAGGGTAGGTGTTCTTTGGATCATACAGAGATGGGATGGATGCACCATCAAAATATAATAGCCTGGCTCCCTCTTTATTAGTCTTCTGGAAAAGAAGGGTATGGAAAAAGAAAACCTGTGTGTGAAAATCTCATCAGAGGGAAAAAATGTCAATTATTTCTAAGTTTGGTAAGAAGTGACATCAGCACTAGCAGTGAAAATCACAGTTACAAGCTCCATCTAGAAGCTGAATTATCAAGTCAACATTAAAAGTCCTATGTTGATGTATCAGGGGCCACCTGGGATCACTTGGTGCCTGCAAACATCCACTAAGTTAAAGGACAGAACTTCAAAACAAGCAAGGAAATCCCACAATTTTTTTTGAAGTAAAACTGTGTGTGGATAAGTACATTTGTTCTTGTAAGTACTTATAAATTCATTTAAGTTATCATAGAGAAATAAAACTTTTGTGAAAGCAAAACAAGCCAGTACTAAAGAATTTAGCAATATTTCCTCCAGTGGAAGGCCACACATCCAAGGGTATAAAGGCACTACAAATTGAATTTGATGGGGTAATTAAAGAATGAGAAGAAAAAGAAATAGGGAACAAAGTTTAATGGGTAGGAAAAAAAGGGTGGATTTGCAGGACTTGTGAAAAGGGTGAATATGATCAAAAATAAATTGTCTGAAATATTCAATATATTCTTAACTTTTTTTTAAGTGTACAAAAAATTTCAAAGATAAAGCTAAGAAAAATTTTCCAAAAGCAGATAAATGTGAAATAAGAATATTAAAAATTGGTGACAATTTAATAAAAAACTATCATAAAAAGATACAATAAGAGATATGATAGTAAAAAAAAACATAGATAGAGAGACAAAAGAAGGTGGTAGTGGCACCCTCCTTTAATCCCAGCACTGGGAGGCAGAGGCAGATGGATCCCTCTGAGTTTGTGGCTAGTCTGGTCTACAGAGTGAGCTCCTCAACAGCCAAAGTTACAGATACACAGAGAAACCATGTCTCAAAAAAAAAAAAAAAAAAAAAAAAAGCAAAAAACAAAATAATTAAACCCAACAAAATCATTAATTAATAAATTCTTGTTTTTTTCCTCATGATTAAAGGACATGGACACTAGAAAATTCAAAAGCCTTCCTGTTTGCTCAGAAAACTGTATTTTTAGAAATATCTATTTCCACGTAAATCATCATGAACATTTAGAACATTGAAGTCAAAGATAAAATTTTATGAGCCACGGAGAACAGAAATAAAATTCTCTGGAGTTAGGAAAGCTTGAGGCCGCTTCAGAACGGAGAATGGAAGGTGGAGACAATGGAACATTGTTCATAAGGTTGTAGAGGTATTATTTCAAACATAGAGCTTGATATCCAGACAAACCATAAATCAAGAATAGTGGAAGAGATATTCAATGTCTCCTAAATATGCTATTATACATTCTACACAAGAAGCTATTCTAAAGAGAGATTCATTACAACAAAGGCATGTACCAACACAGATTGATATAAAACAAGCAGAAAACAGAGTAAGTATGATGGATATCTATGGGTTCATCATGAAATGGAAATTCTGGGGCATGTGACAGGCACAAAGGAAAATTAGTTCTAAATGGAGTAGGTCGGAAGTCTTCAGAACAGAAGTCTTCAAAGAATTGATTTTGTCATGATATTGTACACTACAGAAAATGTTAAAAATTCATGAAGATGTTTAAGTTACCCTGGAATATGTGAAAAAAAAATAAGTATCCTAAAGTGGAAATTTTTTATTTCCAGAAAGTAAAACATTTAGCAAGAAAAGAAAAATAATCTTACCATGCAAAATATCTTAAAATAACATATATACCCATAATTATACAAGCATCAACATAATAAAATCATGTCATAAGTATGGTTGAGAAGATGGGTCAGAGTCTGTGTTTGTGGGATCTCTCTCTCTCTCTCTCTCTCTCTCTCTCTCTCTCTCTCTCTCTCTCTCTCTCTCCCTCTTGTACAATCTCAGAAACTACTTGGTTCATTAAGATTTACATGTGCACACTCATGTAAGCATAAATGTGTATATACTGGGTGATGATTAAAACAAAACACAATGTAAACATCTAAAAATCAAAGCTGTCTTATTTTCAGTAGTCCATGTTCATGTAGATTCTAATGTTCTTTATTCCTACTATTGTTGGCCACTCCTCATCATATAATCAAACTTATCACCACAGTTAACCCGCAGCAAGAAAGAGGGAGACATGTATTCTAAATCTTTGATCTTCAGCACTGATTCGGGATCAGCCTTCTGGGTTGCTACTAACACCTGTACTTACATCTTATTTTCCTTAAGACTCTGGGCACTTCCACAAGCTCAGAATTTCTTACTTCCCATCTTGAGGAGCTTTTCCTTCTTTTCTTGACTTGACCCTCACCATAAAATGCACATCAAGCTATGCATTATTATTTCTCTAGTAGAAATAATTTAGAAATAATTTAGTAGAAATAATTTCTCACTCATCTGCCTGACTTTTCACTGTTATTAATTTGTAATTCTTCCACAGTTTTGCACATTCAACTTTCCAAATGATCAGCAGAAAATTCTGGACTCCTATTACATTTTGCTTATTGCTTATTCTATGCCACCATCCTTAAATGTGCTAATTTTACTCAATATTTCCTATATTTCCTAGGTAATTTTCCACATATTTTAATATCTTACTTTCTTTTCTTATACAGTGTGGATTTCTTATCTTCAATATATAGTGATTTTTCAAGTAACTGTTTATTGTGATTTTAATGAAAATGTCCCTTATTGTTGTGGGAGATATTTTAAAATGGCCACTGGTCAAGCCGACTATCTAAGCTGAAGTGGCTCTGCCTAGCTCAGCCTCCATGTTATGTGGCCAAAGGCCACATGTGCATCACAGCTAGAAACAGCCAGCTAGAAACACCATCCCTGCCACCCATGAGACACCAGCATGGGAGATGGCTCTGCCAATCTTCCACAGTGTCTCCACAAGGCTGGGCATTGCCCAGACCATCCCACCAACCATGTGGGCTCGATACAAATGAGACTCTAATGCTTAGATTATCCAAAGGCTTATATGTTTGATAATGTTCAATAAGGAGATGCCCATACAATCAGGTATAATCCAATACCCAACCTAGATATACCAGCTACCTTTGACTGCCAAAGACACGCAAACATTTGCCTCTCTCTCTCTCTCTCTCTCTCTCTCTCTCTCTCTCTCTCTCTCTCTCTCTCTCTTCCTTTTCCTCCTCCTCCTCTTCCTCTCCTTACTCCTCCTCTTCCTCTCCTTATTCCTCCCACCTTAGCTCCTCCTACACCTTATAGGCTCATATATTTGAATAGTTGGTGGCAGTTGGTGAAACTGTTTTGTAACAGTTGGGTTAGGTATGGTCTTGTTGGAGGAATTATGTAACTAGAGGCAGGTTTCAAAGGCCCAACCATTCTGAATTAGCTCTTTCTGCCTCATGCTTGTGGATGAAGATATAATCTCAGCTATTGCTTTAGCACCATGCCTGTCTGCTTGCTACCATGCTCCCCACCATGTTGGTCATGAACTCATCCTCTAAAACTTTAAATCCTCCAATAAACACTTTTTTTCTATAAGTGTTCCTGGTCATGGTGTCTTATCACAAAAATATAGAAGTAACTAACATTGGCTTCTAATGTCCATTTTCTCTGAGTCAGGTCCTTTTGTACTGAACAATAGGCAGAATTATAATAGATCATCCCCTAACTTCTAGGACTTCTAGTTTTGTGGAAAATAATTTTTTCCTTATTATTTAAAAATTACCTGCTCTGTTATTTATCCTAATGCTTTAGAGATGTGTATTTAAACCCCAGGTTCTATACATGAACTCTTTCATCTTTTTCCCTAAATTTAACACTTTTATTTATTGAAAATAAAATGTAGAACCAATGTAATCCTTTTGACTTTTGATATATATTATTCTATTAATTTTATTCTAATATTCTTGAAATGAACATATTTTCCCATAAAATATGCATACATATGAATATATACATACCCATAAACACACACATATATATATGCATGTATGCATTATGTATACATGTATATAATATAGTATACATGTATTATATAAGTATATAGGGTACTAAAATATATCTGTCTAATATATCTTCCACCTGGCTGTCAGCTTCTCTCTGATTTCTGCTGCACTGGATACACCAGGCTAGCTCACTACAAGCTTCCAAGCTTGTAGTCTTTCATCTTTTGGTGGGGTTCCTAGGATTACAAATGCTGCCCACAGTATGTGCATGCTGGGATGAAACTTGGGTTTTCAGGTTCACAACAAGCTCTTTCACCCATATGGCCATCTTCTCAGCCCCAGAACTGTATGCTTAAATTACTATAGAATTATCTTTTATATTGAAAATAAGGTTTTTTTTCATTCAATGTAGTCCGACTATAGAACCCTCTCCTCCAAATCCTCCCAGATCCATCCTATCCATTCACCCAAATTCACATTTGTTCTTGATCTCTCTTATTAGAAAACAGACAGGCATTTTTTTTAAAAAAGACAAAATAATTAATACAATAAGATAAAAAACAAACAAACCTGGATAGAACAAAAGAGTCAAGCAGAAATATGAATAGCCAAAGGAAAATCACAAGTGATACATAAAGACATAAACACACACAAGGGCGTGAGCAGAAATCCTTTAAAATCACAATACTGAAAACCACGCTATGTAAGCAAAGACCTGCAGGGTAAGAATTTAAAAAGTGGGGGAAAAATTTTATGAGACAAAGAAAAAAACTGCAAAACTAGCATTGAATTTATTTTGTGTTGGCCATCTACTTCTGGGCATGAGTTTTAAGAGTAATTTATATATATATATATATACTGAGACTCCATTGGAGAAAAATACTTGTTTTCATTCCGAGTAATTGTTAATTGGTGATAGCTTCTGTGTTAGGAATGTGGACCTTGTCCACTTGGATTCTCAATCCTGGGACCCTACCAGACCCAGACTCTTCAGGCCCTGTGCATACAGCCACAGTCTGTGAGCTCAGATAGTCTATGGTCCTCTTATGTTTATATCTGTTTTCCTTGGGAACCTCTATCTTCTCTGGCTCTTATACTCTTCTGCCCTGCCTCTTCTTCGGGGTTCCTTGAGCCATGATGGGCGGGAACATTTGGAGACATGCAGTTAATGACAAGTGTTCCAAGATCTCTCACTCTCTGCACACTAGCTAGCTGTGGGGCTCTGTTTTCATAATCATCTACTATGACAGGAAGTATCTCTCATGATAAGTGTGAAAAAATTGTTATCTATAAGTATAGCAACATGTCATTAGGACTCATTTTATTGCTAGTTTGCTTTAGCAGAACAGTTAATATCTGGCTTTCTCCAGGGCACTAGCCTATCCAGTCTCAGGTTCTTGGGCACCCAAGCATTGTTAAGGATGGGTTCCATCTCATGGAGAGACTTTAAATCCAATCAGATAATCAGATAATGGTTGGTTAGTCCCAAAAGTTTTATGCCACTATTGCACTAATGTATCTTGCAGACAGGTCTCCATTGTATTTTGAAGGGTTTGTAGCTGGATTTGTGCTTTTTTTTTTTGATAGTGTGCCAATACTTTCAAGTAGCACTACCACTAGTCAGTAGAAGTGAAGTCTCTATAGGTACATGCTCAACATCTCCATGTCCAATAAGTTGTGTAGGTGTTGCCTTCAGCAATAGGGCATTACTTTCAGTTGGTGGAGAGCAACCAAAATAGCCTTTGAAATAGCTTGAATAGATTGTGGCTTTCCATTTTGTCTAACAACTCAGTTAGATGTAACTGATTCCCATAACTAGAAGCTTCTTTTGTGGTAAGAGATATCCATTTGGGCCATCTTCATATCTATCTATCTATCTATCTATCTATCTATCTATCTATCTATCTATCTATCTGTGTGTACATATATGTATATATATTTATATATTATAAATACACACATATAATCATATATATAATATGTACACACACACACACACACATATATATATATATATATATATATATATATATATATATATTCCAACATACCCTCAAATGTCCCTTAATTTTAGTATTTTAGTTGTCCACCCTTGAAAATCCCTCCCTCACTACATCTTCCCTCCCACTTTCCATTTAATCCTCCTGGTCCAACTTTCTCAAACCTCATCCCCATGTATCTATAACTAATTATTTATTCTTTTTTTTTTATTCCTAGGGTGATCCAATCTTCCTCCCAGTCCCTTGCTATATTTCTAATCTTTGTGTTTCTATGGACTGTAGCCTTCTCATTAAAGACTTAACAGCTGGCTTTTTGAATGCATGCTCTCACCTTGCTAGCAAGTCCACTCCTTCACTGGCATTAGAGCCTGCTTCTTAAGGATTGTAGCATCTACCAAAGACCAGTAGAGACATTCAGCCTGTGTCATGTGGAAGAGACGGTTATGAAGGCCTGCCATGAAGGGAACTTCTGCCTTCTCATAGAGATGTTTATTTGTCCCTGAGAGATGATGGATATTCCATTAAAGACAGCTATTCAAGCATAGACTATCCAAATTCTTGAGATTTATGAGATTATGCACCACCGCCAAGAGATTATATTTACAGTAATTATGGTCATTCCAGTTCACGAGATGACTATCTATCAAGAAGCTATAGTGATAGAGATGAATATGGTCAGGATTGTGACTACTCAGATAATTCAAGTGGAAGTTCCTACAGAGATTCGCATGAGAGCTATGGCAACTCACATAGTACTCCACCTACACGAGGGCCCCCACCATCTTATGGTGGAAGGAGTCTCTATGATGATTACAGCAGCTCACATGATGGATATGGTGGAAGCCAAGACAGTTACTCAAGCAGCAGAAGTGATCTCTACTCAAGTAGTCGTGATCACGTAGGCAGACAAGAATGAGGGCTTCCCCCTTCTATGGAAAGGGGGTGGTACCATGTGGTTCCTACAGTAGTTCAAGTCGTGGAGCACCAAAAGGTAGTGGCCATGGAGGGAGCCAATCTGATAGTGGGGGAGGCAGAAACAGATACTAGGAGTAAACAAAAGTTTTGGACCAAAAATCTTCATTCAAAGAAACAAACAAAACTGGAAACTTTCTATCACAAACTATCCAAAAACTACTAAAAGGAAAATTTGTGTTACATTTTTTAAATTTCCTGTCCCCCTTAATGATTTTTATGTTCTTGTAAGGGAAAAAGTAAGACATGTTTAATTTTATTTGCTATTGAGTTGCTTTCACCAAGCAAATGTTAGATGTGTAAGCCTTGACTTGTTACAAGTGTTGTAATTTTCCAAGTAAAAGTGTTCTTGAAGGCCACTTCCTGATTTTTCCCAGTAAATGAGGCAAGCAGTCCCAAGATCTTCCACAAACTTTCAGCCATCTAGATGTCCTTTGGTCTCCATTGAGAGATGAACACTCTGCCTGTGCAGACAAGCTATCCATTAGGGAAGGTTGGTTGAGTATGCTACTTTCCGTATTTCAGGGTGTCTTCCAGCTGAAATCTCAATGCTCTCAATATATATATATATATATATATATATATATATATGTGTGTGTGTGTGTGTGTGTGTCTGTGTGTGTCTGTGTGTGTACATATATACATATACATATATGCATACACATACACACATATATGTGTGTGTGTACATATACATATATACATATACATATATGCATACACATATACACACACACATATATATACATATGTATATATATACACATATGTATATATATGTATATATGTATATATGTATATATATATAAACAAACCTGAGATCTGATGCCAAGGAATGTACTATTTACCCAGAACCCGCCAAAAAAGCAAATGGATACTGGCCATATTTTGCTTTTCTGACATTTCCTTGGGAATCTATGAGAACCACCCTCTCCCTCCCCAAGAAAGATCATTGAAGTGTGTGTTAAACAAGTACAAAATACTCAATAAAATGTTTGGCCAAAATAAAAAAAATGATTTAAGAGCTAACATTCACATATAAATGAATATAAACCATATTTGTCTTTTTGTGTCTGGGTTTTAATTGGGTTACTCATATTTTTGATGTCTTGTTACTTGAATGTTTTATCTATTTTAGATATTATCCAATGGATAATGGATGTGTAGGTGACAAAAATTTTTTCTGATAAAGGAGGCTGCCCATTTTATCTGAGTAATGGTGTCCTTTGGCATAAGAAGCCTTTCACTTTCCAGAGAGCCCATTTATTAATTATTAATTTTGTTAATTGTTAGCCTGTGCTAAGAGTATTTTAAGAAAGTTATTTCCTGTGCTAATGATTTCAAGACTATTCTTAATTTTCTCTTCTATCAGATTCAGTGTAAGTAGCTTAATATTAATGTCTTTGATGCATTTGGAGTTGAGTTTTGTGCAGGGTGATGGAACCTTCTACATTCTTCTACATTAAGCTTGACCAGAATCTTTTGTTGAAGATACTCTTTTCTTGAGTGTATATTTCAGGCTTCCTTATAAAATCCCAGTTGTCCATAGATGTGTGTATCTATGTCTAGGTCTTTGATTCAATTCCATTGATTGACACATCTGTTCTTGTTCCAATACCATGCTGTTTTTATTATTATAGCTCTGTAGTAAAATTTGAGGCCAGAGATCATGAGACCTCCAGCATTTCTTTTTTGTTCCAGATTGTTTTAGCTATCATGGTTTTTTTCCTGTTTTGTGGGGTTTTTTTGTTTTTTGTTTTTGTTTGTTTGTTTGTTTAGGTGATTTTATTTTTAATATTTTTATTTCCATATGAAGATGATTATCTTTTCAAAAATCTGTGAAGAATTGTTTTGGAATTATATTGAGTCTGTAGATTGCTGTTGGTAAACTGGCCATTTTTGCTATAATAATCCTATGGATCCATGAACATAGATCTTTCTGTCTTCTGATATCTTCTTTAATGTCTTTCTTCAACATCATAAAGGTTTTTTTATATGTGCCTTTTGCAAGTTGTGTTAGAGTTACCCCAATATATTTTACATTTTTGAGGCTGTTGTGGAGGGTGGTGTTTCCCTGACTTCTTTCTCATTCTTGCCTGTGAAGTTCCTGATGAAATTCCTATATTTTTTTTTTATTTCCAGATACTCCTCAGTTTGGGTGGTTGATTTATTTTCTCTTTCATGTCTTGAATAGTTTTTTTCATCTAATGTCATTGTTTGGTTGTACTTTTCATATATTCCATTAATAAATTTATTCATATTGTTTTAAAGTATGTATACTAGTCTAAGCTAGCCCATCCCCTTCTGACAGTTAGAAACTCTATTGAAAACTCGAGTGTTATTCTAATAGGTATTCCTTTATATGTTACTTGGCCTTTTTCCCTTGCAGTTTTTAATATATTTTCTATGTTCTATACATTCATTGTTTTGATTATTATGTATTGTGGTGACTTTATTTTCTGGTTTCATTTATATACTTGAGCATATGCATAATAGCTATTTTGAAGTTCTTGTCTTTTGCTTCAGCTGCACTGCTTTTCTCGGGGACTTCTGAAGTAGGACTGCTGAGCTGTAGTGGAAACATTTTGTCCTGGTTTTTATTGATTGCATTTTTACACTAGCATCTGGCATCTGGCATCTGTTTGGTGGATTATTGTAATTCTAGGTGTTGACATCTGGTCTTGTCTTTGTTGAGTGAGTTTTCTATTCCTTTGCTCTTATTGCCCTCTCTTGATCTTAGGAGTGTGTGGTTGCTGTGGGTTGTTTGGGAAGTGTTTCTGAGTTCTGCCAGGTGTAACCACTGGGGCTGTCTGGTATAATTAGGTTCTAGGTATTGGGAGTTGAAGAAGAAGAAATGAGGGTGGCCTAGAAGGGTGGTAGAGTTAGTTATAAGGGTCCCAGGGAAGAGAAAGTTGGGTCTTCCAAGAACAACTGTGGAAGGAATACAGGGAATGGAGTATAAGAGAAAAGATAGGTCCTTGTAAGTGGTCGAATACAGGGCATGAGCATGGCAAATTGGGATTGGAGAGTGAGAACTACCTACCTGATTCTCTAGCAGGCCTGAGGTAGCAGGGAGAGAGTGTGGCCTGTGTATTGGCAACTGAGACTGAGGGATGGGTTGGGAAGAGAGGATATTAGAGAAGATCTTCTTAGTTTCCAGGGAATGAGAGCAGCAGGATGGATGGAGAGGCCACATCAAGTGGTCTGCTACAAGGGTGGTGATAAGACTGTGAAATCAGAATTGAAGGATAGGAAGGAGACTTACCTGTTTTTCTTGATGCTAATATTTACTTAATATATTCAGGAAGTTTATACTTGCTACTTTTATAAATCAACAGCATGCCAGATTGCATCAGCACATTACTTATAATTGTCTAATACTATTACTATAATTGGAAATACTGAATCTTTAAATGAAAACTACTCTGAACATCATTTCTTCTAGACTTTTTGAAGCACAGAGGCTTGGTGTCAAAGATCTCAGACTCTAGCTCTCTTGATTATATAGGACAAGAAGTTCTTATGCAACTATGATTTTCTCTTTAAGCTTCGGCTTTGCTACAGGATGTTTTCAGGGTATGAACCATCTGTCAGGTGTGTTAGCATCTTGTTTTTCAATGTGATGTTGACAACCTGTGACATTTCATTTCAGCTTCCTAATTTGGAAGAATGTGACTGCATTTTATTGCAAATAAAACAGAGAATGAATAGAAAAATACAGTGGAACTTGGGAGATGTGTTCTTGGAGTATTGGTGCTGGCAATTGATTCTGTTAATGAAAAGTACAGACCCATAGGAATAAAGTGAGAAAAGATTATTATTCTTTTCCTCCACTGTAAGCCAAATAAAAGTACATTAGCATCTTATCCCATGCTATGATAAGGCTACAGGAGGCACCTATTTTTTCTGAGCTATTAACTACCTTATCTTCTATAAACACGTCTAGGATTGCTGGCTTATGGTGTCAACAATGCTCATTTGCAAATAAAATAGCCTTAAAATATTTAATATTGATATCACTAGAACTTCACGTTAAGCAGCACTTACTTTTTGATGGTCCCAATTTATAATTTTATAACACTTTAAAATTACCTTGTACTTGTTTACAAAATTCAATTTGATGTATTCATATACATCATGTTTTGCCTGTGTCTGTTTGTATACTACACACATGCAATGCCCAGAAACCAGAATAGGGTATTGGATCCCTTGGGACAACGGATGTTAATGGTTGTGAATACCAGATGGATGCTGGGAATTAAATACGGGTCCTTTGGGAGAGCAAGCATCTCTCTTAAATACAGAGACATCACTCTAGCAGGACATTATCCTAATTTTTATCCAAATTTCTACTCCTGTTTTGCTTTGCTTAAACATATGTCTGAGTTACTTTTCTGTAGGTGTGCAGAGACATCATGACCAAAGCATCTTATAAAAGAAGGCATTTAATTGAGAACTTGCTTACAATTTCAGAGGGTATCCATGGCCTTCATGGCAGGGAGCATGGCAGCAGCAGGTGGGCA
This sequence comes from Arvicanthis niloticus, assembly GCF_011762505.2. NCBI lineage: Eukaryota > Metazoa > Chordata > Mammalia > Rodentia > Muridae > Arvicanthis > Arvicanthis niloticus. The sequence continues at coordinate 26,818,667 of NC_047667.1, read as the reverse complement.
TGACACTCCAGAAGTAACTAAGTGCTTCCAACCTGATTCACAGTAAGTAAAGAGAGAGGAAGAAAGACAGAGCCTGGGGTCAACCTTTAAAACCTCAGAGCCCACTCCCACTTCCTTCAACAAAGCTAAACCTCCTGGTCCTACCAAAACCTATTCTCACTCAAACCACCACAGTGAAAACAATATAATATATAGCTTTATTAAATTATTTTTGCATCCCATGGATGGAAAAAAACAATTTGTCACTTCAAATATATACAACGACCTGTTATTACATTTTGTATAAACACAGTCTTACATTTTGAATGTGGAATGTTAACTGTTGTAGCTTTTAAATTATTCTAGACTGAATACCTAGAATTAAATAATCTCCTGATTTCTTCTTACTTGACAACACAGCAAAATTCAAATGCACTGCTTCATGTAGAAACACATGATTCTCGTGATTTATGACAATAAAATGGTCATAAATCTAATAAAACCTAATAAATTCTACATTTTTTCTTATTTTTAGAGATTTGTTTTATTTTTAATTATGTATATACATGTGTGTCTCTGTATGTACACATGACTACAATGCCTTCAGAAACCAGGAAAAGGCAATAGAAACCATAGAGCTAGACTTCCAGGTGGCTGTGAGCTGCTGGACACGGATGCTGGAAGCCAAAATTGGGTCCTCTGCAAGAGAAATATACACTCTTAACCTGAGCCATCTCTCCAGCCCTGTGTTATAGTTTAATTTCTCTTTGCTGTGATGACCAAACACTGACCAAAAGCAACATGGGAAGGAAAAGATTGAATCCAGCTTATAGGTTACAGCCCATAATTGAGGGAGTCTAATACAGCAGCTCAGAGCAGGAACCTGGAGGCAAGAAGTGAAGCAGAGACCATAGAGGACAGCTGCTTACTGGCTACCCACCCCCACCCCCCATGGCTTGCTCTGGCTGTGCTTAAACAATGTGGAACAATTTGTCTGGGGCCAGAACAACCTAGAACAATTTGCCCAGGGCTAGAACTGTCACAGTATCCTGGGTTCTCAAACATTAAGAAAATGCTACTATAGACATGCCTATAGCCCAATCCGATGGAGGTAGTTTTTCAAGTGAGGTTTCCTCTTCTAGATGACTCTCAATAACCAAGTTGGTGTGAACCACCAAGCACACATGGTTTTCTATCAACTTTTCTATACAAGACATTATTTTTGAAATTTAGGTTACATTCTATTTTAAATGTATGTATACAAACCAAACACAGGCATTTCCACTTCTTAGCTATTAATGGTGCTCAAAAGACACGTGGTGTTTATACTTGTAACTGAGGAAACTCTGTTCTGGGTCCCATAGCATCTTCACTGATCTACATTCTCTCTGGCGTTACTACACAGTTCTCTCTTCTCACTTCCTCACAAGACCGTATTACCTTTAGTTTTGACTGTGTGCATTCTAGGCCGAGGCTCCATGTCACCCCAGTTCCGATTTGTATTTCTCTTACTATTAGTGATGCTAGGAAAGTCTCTTGAACCTGTTTCCATCATTTCTCCAAGCAAAAGCCTCACGAGTCTGACCTTAAATGAGTGTCACACAGTTTCTCTGTTATACTATAGCTATCTGAAAGAACCAGTGAGTGTTTTCAGATAATCCCCCTCTGTGTTTTGAATAGTTTGTGAATTTTGACATCACGTGCAAATCACCTTTGTGTCAACATTTTTAAAATGCTTTGTTACTGCCTGTCACATCCCTTACTGTCACTCTCTACAGTAGAATTCAGCACATGCCCTCTTCAGCAGAAGTCACTCGGCGTCACCAGGAATACCAAGTGCACCTCTATCTACAATATGGGAAACAGGGCACTAATTGAATTGTTGATTTCAGATATGTGCCCACCCCTGCACACTGGCAGGAAACACCGTATCACTGCTGACTCTGAAAAATATTCCTTCATAGTCCTCCTCGAGAGATGTGAGCTTTGAACACTGTTCTGAAAATAAGAGTTTACAGAAGGTAAAAGTTATCCGACTCTTATCACTACAAATCACTTGGGAGTCTTTTGCTTCTAAGAATTAGAACTGCCCAGATCATCAGAATGCTGGAGATAACCTGAATGGGCTTCATTGTGACTTCAGACTGATACCCCTCTACCACTGCATCTGTGTGCAGGGCAGTATCTAAACCCACTGATTGCTTCCTTTGCACTGCAATTTGAGTCTTTGAAATTTTTCTTCTTTCTTGATCTGAAATTATTAATATTTAATATACTTGATGCAAATAAAGCTAGTAGATCACAAAGGATGGGTGAGATTTGTTTTCTTTCTACACAGAAGATTTTTTTTTAATTTTTTTCTGTTATTAGATTAACTTATTTTTTTGATGTGTATGGGTATTTTATCTACATGTATGTCTTTGCACCAGTTTCATGACTGATACCTGCAGTGGCTAGAAAGAGGTGCCAGATTTACTAGAACCAGAGTTATGAATGGTTTTGAGCAACCATGAGGATTCTGGGGTCTCTCCACAAGAGCAACAGATATTCTTGACCACTGAACCATCCTACCTCTCCATACTGCATGGCTGTTTGTTTTTTCATTTTTTAAAGCTACTCTGGATTTGTCCTCAGGAAGTGCTTTGCTAAGATGTCTTCTAAAATAAGCTACTGTTTCATCATTTTAGGCATGTATAGATTCACAATTAAGAGGACTGTTCGAAATGAAGCTATGAATTTGCTGTGGATTTTAAAACCTTATGAATTTAACATTTTATTTCACAGTTTTTTAGTTTTATAATCCTATTTTTAAAACAAGTTCAATCCTAACTCATTTTGTACATTATATTGAAATAGATCATAAATTGAAATTGAAGAAATAAAACTTCTTTACCCTGTCAGTTAAGTTTAGGGTTCTTTCAGAAGCACATGTAGTACATATTTTGACATAACACTTATGTCAACAGCATTGTGCAGACCACAAATACTTTTTAATACCATCAAACTACTCAGAAAATACAATGTGTATAAATAAATTATCAGAATTTAATTATTATGTACATAGGAGTGATTATATAATTATGCCCTTTTTATTGTAGCAAAATGTATTTATATGGAGATAGAAATATAGACATGATATGGATAGATGATTGATAGATGCTAGAGATGATAGATAGATAGATAGATAGATAGATAGATAGATAGTGAGTGAGCTACATATCCACGTTTTTTATATAAGTCATGAGAAATACTCTTGTGGTAAGAGAATGGGTATTTGATAGAAAGTTCCCTTTATAGTCTGAGATTCCTCATGTCAACCTTCTAAAATGGAAAATGCAGACACAACTCACCAGCCGCATTTCTATAATAGAAGCACTTGCCAATTAGCAGTACCAAATTAGTAGGAGGAATAACCAGAAGGGAGTCAGCTAGGCATACCTAACAATTTCCAATCCATCCCCAAACTATTTTTAAAATGCCTACACGTCATTAGTCTCCTTGTTTGACCACATTCTATCTCACAAAACTCAGGACCAAATATTCTAACTTCCATTATAGACAAAGATCACAGATAGCATAATAGTTTTGCTAAAATTCTCTAAGAAAGTTCCTGGAGGGATTAGCTGTTACAGCACCTGAAGGGATACCAGCTCTGAGACTAAGTGGGTTGAGCTTCAGATCTCCATAACTCTGGAAACAAATGGCTGGGACTTCTCCAAAGAGTCCTCTAGGAGTTAAATGTTCTGGGAAGTCCGGGTTTATGTGTGCTCATGCTGCATTCAGATGTCTCTTCTGATTTCTTTATTATTGTGTCAATTGATGATGAAACTTAAATCTATTCTTTGTGAACTGACACCCTCACTTTCCTCATATGATCCTTTGGTGGCATTTTGGACCACTTTTTGAGTACTAATGTCATAGGTTGTCCTACAATAGACCCTAACTTTTACCTTTTTCTTTTTAAATTTCATTTATAGGTATTATTATCACTATTAGTGTGTGTTTGTGTGTGTGTGTGTGTGAGAGAGAGAGAGACAGAGAGACAGAGAGAGACAGAGACAGAGAGAGACAGAGACAGAGAGAGAAACAGTGCACGCACGCGCACGCGCGTGCACACACACACACACACACACACACACACACACACACTATGAGTATGGAGAGAGATAAAAGGAAATTGTTGAAGTTTGTTCTCTCCTTGAACTGTAGGTTCTGGGAATCGAACTGAAGTCATCTGAGTTCAACAGAACAATCATTTCTATTTTATATTTCTAATATTTCTTTGAGTGCCTATATGTATTACCTGTAGGAACAATGAATTCTGAGAAACAAGCGTGTTTAAACAGGTTCAGTGCAGCCAGGACGGCTCAGGAGCCACAGCATGAAGTCCGTGTGCTCTGAAGACCATTGGCACAGCTAGCTGTTTCGAAGCCACCTCCTCACTTTTCTGGAAAAGGCGGGGCATGAGGGATGAGTGTCCAGTAGATCATGGACAAAGGTGTTTTCAGCTTCTATGATCCACCCTGGCTTACCCATCAAGCACAGTGCTCGTGGTTACCAACCAGATGAACCCCTTAAGTGACCTCCAGTCTCAGCAAGAGTTCTATAGCTAAAAGTTCCTCAATCGAGCAGCTTGAGGTGAAAAGCTGTTTATTTTATAAAAGATTAAACGACTTTTTCAGCCAACCTGACTTGGGCAGTTGCCCTGGCTTTTACTATGAGAAAGACATAGACAGGGAGATGTATTGATGTGCCTGGTCCTGGTCCTAAAGCTATCTTATCCCATTTGCTAAAGAATATTTGTTTTTTCCAGTTGAATCTAAAAATGTGGACACTTGTAAAACATGAATTGGGCTAATCCTGGTCAAACGCTGGGATACTGCTGAAATTGGAGTGGTGCATGGTCCAGTGTTCACTGGATGCCTATGTTAGTGGCTGTATTTTCTGTGCAGCTTCTGTGGAGTTTGCACAGTAGCAGATTGTGCCATGGCAGTCACCCCTTCTAACAATACTAAGAATTAGTCTTTTGTTCCTAGACAGGCCGTGCCATGCAGTCTCTGTTCTGACACACACACGGAGGCTGTTGCCTACTTTCAGCTGGGCTGATGACCACATTCTGCACTGATGCAAAACCAAGCCCTGCTGTTATGGGGCAAACCATGGTTTGTTTTTTTTTTTAAAAAATAACTCACCAAATTTGTAATTTCCAAGGTGGTTTTGATTTGGGCTTCTGAGGGATTAACACATCTGGAATGTCTCTTCTCACCTTGCTGCTGTTTCCAATAATCTCTATGAATGTATTTACTATTCCTTTTGCTAAATAAACTCATACTAAATTATTTTTAGTAGTTATGCTAGAAAGTCCAAGTATTAAAAATGATTTGGGATATATTTTAGCAGATACTCATTTTATTTAATTCATATATTTATATGACCATAATTTATTAATTTGCTAAGACTTATAAAAGATTTAATGCAACATTTTCTTTATAACTACTTTCCTTGAACTTTAGGTACAAACATTTTATGGTTGAAATACAGTGTAGAATATTGTGAGACCTGGTATTATTTCAAACTTTGTAACTTATGAAGTATAACTAGATATTAAAAAGATAGAAATATACCTATGCTACACTTGGGATCTTATGTGTCAACTTCAAAAATATTATATTTTTCAATATAAACAGCCTTCCTTTTTCTGAAGCCACAGCAGAAGAATAACACAACAATCTCCTTTGAGCTTTGCTTGGGAAGTAGGGTGGCAGCTGATGCAACTGGAAGCTTTGTCATCTGTCCCTATGACCACAGACTGCTCGGAGATGCCCTGGCTAGAGCATTCATTTGGAGTCTGTGGTCAAGGATTGAGACTATATAATTAGAGTCGCTAAGGAGAGAGAGGCAGGACCAGACAGCCATAGCCTCTCCTTCAAGTCCTCATAAAAAAGTCTTTTCCTGGCCTTGTTTGCCTGATGTTGATGTAGATCTTAGTAAGCTATCAATTTAATGTAACAGATACCTGTCTTGACATTAACAAGGTAGGCTAAACTACAAACAAAATAAACATAGAATTTAGACTTGGTCAGTGCTTGTCATGAAGGACAAAATATTGATTTTTTAAAAGAAAATATGGTATTTTCTACAGAGAAATCTTCAGAACCACTGCAATTTTCTTCCTTTGAAAACTTTTCTCCTTTAGTCGGTCAGTGGTAGCATGTATACAGAACTTGCATTGTTCAAACATTTGCATTCAATATATATATATATATATATATATATATATATATATATATAATGTTATGGCATTTATTTATTCCATGAGTGTGTGTATTTGGATGTGGAAGTACATGGGTGCTACAGAATATTTGTGGTGATCAGCAAACAACTTCTGTGAGTTGTTCTTCTTTTACCGTGTGGGCCCAGAGAATCATATGCAGGTCATCAGCCTTGGCAGCAAGCACCTTTGAGCACTGATCCATCTTGTCAGCCCATACATTGCCATTGCATATATCTGATAGAAACAATAATGGAACATTTAATTCATCAATGATTCCCCCTTCCCAAGTTTTGTGATTGTAAGTAACAAATCTTGGATGAGGCCCGCAACCCTCAGTCAGAGGCCAATCTCATCCCTAAATCAAAGAGATATTGTTTGGAAAATCAAAGAGAGGAAAACAGAGAATAAAAGGAAGGGAGACAAAGAAAAGAACCATACAGTGTGGCAGAATTCCAGGACTATTTGTTTCTATGCATTCACTCATCACACCCAGTGGGAAAAAAAAATTGCCTTTGATTGCCTAGAGAACAGTATGCTGGGTAGAATTTCCTTCTTCGCTGTTCTGGCAAGAGAAAGCTGTGTCCTATCCTTAGCATGGCACATGTTTTACATATTATTATCAATATATACCTGCTCCTGTTAAAAATGAATGCACAGTTGAAATCCTGGGAAGCAGTCAAGACCATAGACTCTATAGAGCAGGTGTGTGAATGGCAGGCCATCAGCACCTTCACAGGTCTCACGGACAGAGAAGAGCAGTGCAGTGGAAAAGAGTGATGCAATGGAGAAGAGCGAGTCTCCTCTGAGGTCACATTGCTGCAAATGCAACCACAGGTAAATGCTCCTCTACTGCTGATTTTTCTTTTATGTGCATTGGTGTTCTGTCTGCATGTATATCTATCTGTGTGGGGATTTCAGAAACCCTGGAACAGGAGTTAAGGACAGGGGTGAATTGAACCCAGGTCTTCTCGAAGAGCAGTCAGTGCTCTTAACCATTGAGCCATCTCCCCAACCCTTCTACTGCTTCTTTTTAAAGCACTTGGAATTTTTAGAAGAACTCAGACCCTTGAAACCGGCTCATGTACAAATTTTCACCACTTTCCCCCCACACAATTGTGGGCAGCACTGGAAGAGCAAAGGATGTAGTTTTCCACCCAGACAGGATTTTATATTATCTTTTCTAAGATTTTTTCCTTGCTCTTTTCTTCTATTCTCTTTTTTCTTTTTTTCTCCTCCTCCCTTGACCCTCATTCCTTCCTCCCTCTCCTCCTTTGTTTGTTTTACTTTAGATAGAGTTTCACCATGTACCCCCGACTTGTGTGTAAATATCTATGTAGACCAGGGTGTCCTCAAACACAGAGATCTGCCTGCCTCTGTTGCCTCAGCTTTGGGAAGGCATATGCTACAATGTGTGCCCTGGATCTCTGACAGCAAGGAAGGAAGGAAGGAAGGAAGGAAGGAAGGAAGGAAGGAAGGAAGGAAGGAAGGAAGGGAGGGAGGAAGGAAGGAGAAACATCGGGAGGGAGTATTAGAAGGGATAATAACACAAGTGGAAAAGGAAAAGAAACAGTAGTTGTAAAATATAAAGAAACAAAACAAAATAACCAAAGGCATTTTCTCTCTGATGGAAATAACCTGAGGAGGAACGAAAGTGGATCATCTCAAATGTTCATTAAATTGAGAGCTCTTCATTGGCAATGACTCTGTGAAAGAATAAAAAAAAAAAAAATCTAGTGAGTTTTTAATTAATTCAATCACCCAAGGCAGCCTGCTGATTATTTTGAGGCAGAGGAAGCAGCCTCTGGTTTACTCTTTGTAGAAGCAATGGGAAAAGTTGAGATGCCCCCTTATGTGATCAGGACCTCACACAGCAGTGAGTCAGATGTAAGATGCCAATTAAAATGAAACCTCTAAGCAACTTAACACAATGGAAGAGAGTGCAAGTTTGTGACTAAGAAAATACAGATGTCTTAGAATTAACAGGAGGAGTGAATTACAGGTGTTCTGTGCCTAAGATTCTGCATCTATCTTAAGGAATATTTTAGTAGTCATGACAAAAACTAGGGAGGTGAGCGTGGGAACAACAGGTGAATTCTGTGTGAGAAGTCTCCATAAAGTTGAGCACTGTAACTTGAAACTGTGAGAACTGAGATAGGAGAGAAGTTGGCTGTGCCTCCAGAAAGAACAGGATTACTGAGAAACGTTGACATCTACACAAAACATTTGCTTAGAAATAAGCGAGTCAATAACGTCCTGAAGAAGGCATTACTGGAAATGGTGAGGCAACACCTATAAATGCAAGAGCTAACATGGTTTGGTTTTTTTTTTTTTTTTTTCCAACAATTCTAAGAAATGATCAAAGGAATTTTGTTTGCAGATCATTTCATCTGGTCTTCATCATGACCCATTGTGAAAGACATTATAATTATTAAATTCATTAATCTGCACATTAAAAACGGTCCAATTTCTCAAGGGATTAACAGTCAATCAAGATCGACAAAAATAGTAAAAGCATAATAATAAGCGATAGCAGTGGATTAATGGCAAGTGCTTTGAACGTTCATAACAACTTACATTTAAAGAAGCTGGGGGACTCTTGGTTATACTGGAAATCATGGGTTATTTCTTCCACAGCAAGAGCCAGTCAATGTATCGTGCCAGTTGTTCATGAAGATCCCTAGCCATAGATATCCCTGCTCATAAACCTTAGTAAATATATCATTTTAAACAAATTCCTTATAATTTAGGCACAAACTTCAACTGGCACTCTGCATTTTGGGAGTATCATGCTGTTGTTTTTCTTCACTGCTTAGATAACAGTAATTTTTAAAATATCTTCTTCTAACAAATTCAAGTAACAAACTCTAAACTGTAGAATAACATATGAGATTAATTAAGTTGTCCTTCAATAATCGTTAATGGAAAACATATACCCACCCAAAAGGCAAGAAGAGAAAACTAACTAGATAGATACCAAAGAAGCATTTCAACACCTATCACATATGAATTTGAAGTTCTTACTCAAACAGAAAATTTTAAAATGTTTACCAAATTTGAAAACAAAAAGCACAGTTAGCATGAATATACTGTCATGTTTATGAATATTAATATTTGTCACGTTTTATACTAATGGGTAAAATAACCCATTGTTCAGTAACGTTAGACAGAAATCCGGGCTGATGTGTAAAAATGGCTCATATTGGTTGATATTTTGAAATTGGTGACAATACAGATTTATTGCTAAGTTAGCATTTTTATTACTGTGACAAAACACTATGAGTGAAAATCAAGTTGGAGAGAAAAGGGTTTATTTGGCTTACACTTCCAGATTATAGTACATATATCCCATCATTGGAGAAAGTCAGGACAGAAACTCACACACAGCTAGAGGCAGGAACTGATGAAAAAAATCCTGGAGGGTTGCTGCTTACTGGCTTGCTTCCCATGGCTTGCTCAGCCTGCTTTCCTATAGAACCCAGACCAGAGATCTGGCACCACCCACAACAGATAAGGCTCTCCCCAGTGATCAGTAATTGAGATAATTCCTTACAGCTGTCTCATGGAGGTGTTTTCTCAACTGAGAATGGATCCTTTCTGGTGACTCTAACTTGTGTCAAGTTGACACACAAAACCAACCAACACAATTACCATATTTGCTTTAATGTGGAGTATGCTGAGATACTGACTTAAAGAATTTTAAAGAATATTTGTAAGTATGTACATATGCACAGATATAAATATAAAAGTGACAAGCTAATTTATCATAAAAGTAACTCTAATGAAGTGGGTAACATATAGATATTCTAAAAATTCCACTGTATCTATTGAGTATCAATTTCAGATTAAAAATCCTATCAAATTCTCCATTCATTCATGTCATAAAAATCACTTGAAATGTACTGTAGCCCAAGCACTGGCAAAACTACATTAAACCAGCTCCCCAGTCTCAAACCTTCAGATGTGTTAGGTTTAATATATATATCAGACAGACTTAAACTAAATAGAAAAAAATAAATTGTCCCATGTCCTCAATTAAATTAATATAATAAAAATTAAAAAAAACAGAGAAATAAGATACTTACAAAACAGGCCATTAAAAAGAAATCTATGCTATAGACAGGACACCAATGAGCCAATAAAAAAGACAGCAGTAAGACTCCCCAGACAAATGAGCAAAACATTTAAACAAGAAACCAAGGCCAACAAACATGCAAGTGATCAATAGGTGTAAGAAAAAAAAATGTTCATTTGTTATTCACCAATACAATGCAAATCAAAACCCACGTCTGATTTCTTTGCCACATCTACAGAATTGATAATGTAAACACACTTAACCACTAACCAAGCCAGTGATGATGTGCAGCCCTTTGAAGCTCACTCTTTTGCTGGCTACTTAGGAGCATCCTCTGCAGCTCCACATCTGTGTACTACAGGATCCGCCACTCAAATCCTAGGAACATTCTCTAGAAATGCACATACATTTGGCGAGACGCCTGTACAAGGATGCTGAGAACCCTAGTGACCCCTTTCAGCCATAGCCCCGTATCTCTTAAGCATGATGTTGACCTGGAAGTCACACTTCACAAGGTTACATATAATACAACTATTTTAGTAAAGTGGGAACATGGCTAACATCAAACTATGGTTTTCCAAGCCAGTGACTGTGGATCACAGGGGAGGCAGCATGGAGGTGGCCTAAATAGGCATTACTAAGTGCTGACATTATCCTCCTGGTATAGATGGAAGTTCTCATATGTGGGTTTCAGAAGAGTGGTTAAACGGAGTATCAAAAACCTATGCAACTTTTCATGACTCCAGTAGCTAGGCTCCAATATGCAGCTAATTCTACTGTACGTTTCAATCTAGGAGTAAGCGATTTCCTCACAATCAGTAGAGTTGGGCAGTTTTTAGCATGCCCTGTGCTGCACTTTCTATGCATTGCAGAGATGGAATGAATGTGTCCTTAAAATAGAGAAACTAAATCATGATAAAAAGTCAAATATTGCCATAGACTGATGACGGATATTGGATTTGATAAACTATCAGAGAAAGGAGGATGAAAATTATTATTATATTCTCACAATTTTAAAAGCAATATTTCAAAATGAATCACTGTGTGCAAGATGAAATTTGATTAAGTATGTAATTTCCTATGTTATTTGAAAAACTTAAGATTTTTTTTTAAAAAAACAAGACCCTGTTAAAAACAAAGCAGCAAAGAAAATATTGACCTGGAAGTAGTATCTCCTAAAATGTCATTATTTACACAGTGTGAATTACTTTTTCTGGAGAAGATGTGCTCTGATATTTATCAGTTATTTCTCAATAATATGCTAATATGTCATCATGGTACAATATGAAAAAGAACATTAAAATATGCTATTAAGAATTGATTTCTCTCTTGAAAATTACTCTCATAACACCACAATGGAAAGGATTATTTCTTAGCAGTGTGAGCCAAGAAAAGATTATATTAAAGTCTTATTATTTTGATCTAATTCTTGCTTCCATATGTTTTGTCTCTTTTCATCCTTGAAATAATTAAAACTGGTTGGATCTAGTGCCAAAGCTAATAAATGAAATCCAGTAAAGGGATGGGATTTAAATACAGACCTGGAGGCTGAGGAGATAGATCCGTGGTAAAGTGCTTGCCATGCAAGCATGAAACCATAAGCTTGAATCCTCAGGACCCATGGAAAAGCTAGGAATGGTAGTGAGATTCTGTAATCTCAGTGGAAGGGAATCCCAAGAAGTCTGTAAACCAGATAACCCAATGTAGATGGCATGTAGATGGCGTGGCAGGGTGCTGGGTGTGGCTGAGAGAGAGAGAGAGAGAGAGAGAGAGAGAGAGAGAGAGAGAGAGAGAGAGAGAGAGAGAGAGAGATATCTGGAGCCTAAGGTAGAAAGGGAGAGCTGAGGTGGAAGGTTGTGCTCTAATATGTGTGCCATTGCAAGCACACACTCCTAATCACGCACATTAATGCACACACATGCAAAAGCACACACATACAAAAAACAACCCTTCCCCCCATAAATGAACTAAGATAAATCCAGTTTGAATAAATCACACAAAAATGAATGATAAATGTAGACAAGAATCTCAAAGGAAACTCTCATGGATACTGATGATGACTTCGGATCCAAGGTACAGATGATCATGAGCAGAGTCGCAAACAAGGTTTGGAGTTAGGGCAATCTTATTAGCTCGTATTTGAGATTTACAGCAGGACAGACATAGTACTCAAGAATATCAAGTCCATGAAATTGTGCTTGGGGTCTTTTATGGAAAAAGCATCTTTGTGGAAGTGAATGTCAGATATCTTGAGATGAGACAGTTTCCTGGATTGTCTAAATGAATCTAAATGAGACCAGAGGGAATTGTATACAGACAAGATCATGTGACTGAATACCAAGGCAGACATGGCAGTAACGTGGTTGAAAACCAGGAAAGCTTGCCACAGAACATAACCACTAACCCTATACTTTAAATACTGGCTTCAGTTGGAATTCTAGATTCCAGGACATAGACAATATATCCGTGTTTTTCTAAGCCACCCCAGAAGGTATCTCTGGTCTTTTGTTTTTAAATGGTGTGCTCTACTCTCATTTGAACCATGAATTTAAGGAGAAAGAATGATGTTGAGAGAACTTTTGTAAATGACATAATCAAGAAACCCATCTTCTTCTTAGAAGTCTTACCTCTAACCAAAAACCTCCTTGCAAATGATTCGTAATGGGAAAGGGAAAATCATTTTTCTCCAGTGGCATCACTGGATATATTAACCACACTCCCAGGCAGATCCCCTACCCAGGAATAGTTGGTGAACACAAAATGGACTTCAGGATTTGTGTGTGTGTACTCTGTGCCTTGGTTTGGTTTGGTTTGGTTGGTTGGTTGTTTTTTGCTTAATGAGTTTTGTTTGAGCATTCATTTGTTTTGTTTTTCCTTTTTTCATTTTTGAAAAAAGGAAATATGAGTTGGGTGCTGTGGTGGTTTGAATATGCTTGTCCCATAGGTAGGAGAGGTACTATTCGGAGGTATGGCCTGTAAGAGGAAGTGTGTCACTTTGTGGGTGAGCTTTGGAAGATCTCCTTCTAGGCTCAGAACCCATCCATTGTGAAAGGGACCCTCCTCCTAGCTGTTGGGAAGACAGTCTCTTCTTGTCTGCCTTCAGATCAAGATGTAGAACTCCTAAACATTTCCAGCACCATGTCTGCATGTATGATTCCATGCTTCCTGCCTTGGTGCTAATGGACTGAACCTCTGATTGTGGGACATAGGGGAAAATCTACTACTGTTATTCTGCTAAAGGAATAGAGCAATAAATTCCTCCTAATTACATTTGGTGTACTCATCACTCAAGTCTCATCAGAAAAGGTTCTTCTTATAGTAGATGGTAATTACACAGATGCCCACACCTAAACAGTATACACAGTGAAAGACTTTGGAAAACTCTCCCTTCAGTGCATCTATGCAGCAAGAAAGCAGAAAGATTGTAGAAGGCATATGTGGCGAATGACTCTAAGGAAATAGTGCCTTCCCATAACAGGACTGAAGCACGTGAACTCACAGAGACTGTTACAGCATGTACAAGACCTGCACAAGGTCAAACCAGATATTTTTCAGCACTGAGAACTGGAAGTGGACACAAAGCCCCATAACTTACCAAGAAGGTACTTTCAATTCATATCTGCTAGGATAGGAAAAGTCAGCTTTCTCCACTAGTTTGTCACTGGCTACATCAACAACTCTTTTTTTTTTACATCTTAAAGTCAGTGGATGTACATGTGAACTGGTGAAAATTTCAAATTGGAAAGGAAAATGAAATTTTTTGCATGTCTTACAATGGAATAAATGTCTTACAAAGTTTATCCAAATAAGTTATGAGACACCCTAATGTTCATGATTATATGTATGTATATATGATGTATATGTATGTGTATATAATGATATATACATATATAATATTTATGTATATTTACATGTATATGTACCTGTATGTGTATATGTGTCTGATGTATGTGTATCTGATGTATATAATGTATACACTGCACATTGTGTGTATATATATATCATATATACACAATATATATATAGTATATATATAATATGTATGTATATATAAGCTCATTTTAGACTGTTGTAAAAATTACTATTCTTGTACTCTCATTGATCTTTTTAACAGACTGAATTTCAAAGTTATCAAGCTATCCAGGTTAGCGAAGTCACTTAAAGTCGTGTAAAAAGAAGAAAACAAAAGTAAAAACATCGCATACTTCCTTAGACAGGATGCTAACTTCATTATACATGGCATCTTATTAAATCTTCACTCCTAGAGCGAGACAATATATCTCCTGTCTTAAGAAATTTAAATAAAAATTAAGCACCTGTGATTATAACGGAAGAAGGATTTAGCCTCTTTTTAAATTTAATCCCAAAGAACATGTACCTACTGCTTTAAAGTGTATAAAAATCTTAGCCAAATTTCAGCTCTCAGCAGATCATTTATTTACTTGTTAAGGGATGCACATGATTAGATGTATAAAAGGAAAATATTAGCACTTGTTAACACCAGTAATGGGTAAGTGCTTACTGTGGGGTTGACTTGGTCAAATAAAGACAACACCAACTTTTACCTGCTTCTGTTGGAATGGAACAACAATAAATGTATTCCAAAAAGGAAATTTAATATAAAATCTGCCCATAGATATGTGGTAAATCCTGTGAACATTTTAAAGCCAGAAAGTTAATGTTCTGGCTGCAGAAAGCTGGTAGAAATTAGATCAGTTCTAGTCTGTTTCTAAGATTCTTAGATACAGACTCTTGGATCTGTACAAATGAAGAGGATTCTGGGTGTGTCTTCGCAGTCCCTGTATTTATGGTGCTGAGGGCAGGAAGCATTTGTGTCTCGGAGAAGAGCTTGTCTCTTGAACTGTTAAAGATTAGAGCAACAAAATCTGTAGAAAATCCTTCTGTGAGCCACCTTCCAAGGGCAACAGCCCATGTGTTTTAGCATTGTATAAAGAGCTCAGGGAAGAAAGATAGGGAAGGAGTGGAGAGTGCCTCCAGATGAAGAAAAGTTCTGTGCCTGCACTATGATGGAGAACCTTCCATCTTTATGAAGCAGTAAGTGTGGTAACCTCACCAGAAAAGAGGTCAGGTGACAAGGCTTTGCTATCTTCCTTCTGACACTTTCTACCCAGCTGATTCCAACCAGAGGGTTTTCACAATCTGGATTTAATCTAAACTGAAGCCAAATGAGATACTGCATATTCTCCATGACCATGGAAATTTGTCAAATGTTTTCTAGAATTTTTTTTCTTCCTTGGTTTGATATGAGTGATACTGTAGCTTTTACCTGGGGGATGGTACTTCTTTCTGTAGAACACAGGGTGGAGGATTTCAAGACAGGAGAGTGGTGAAAAAGCAATTCGTATGTGAAAGGGGACTTCTTCCTAGGCCATGACCAGTAATTTTCACTGGTGATTTTGCTTTTAGGGAGAGTCTTTTTCTGGCTTTGGTTTTAAGGATACCTGCCTTCCCATGATGGAGCTGCAATTATTCCCAACTCTTGACATTTTAGAAATGTTAACAGATTGGTAATAACTCCTCATAAAAAAAATTGTTAGAATTCATCCATGAAGACTTGTAGGTGATGAATTCATTAAATTTTGATCACTTTTAAAATCTTCTTTTTAATTGAACTATTTAGATTTCCCTATTTATTCATGAGTCACACTTAGCAGGTTAAGTTCTTCTAAGAATGCTCTCACTTCCTGTTTTCCTGGTTGTTGCTATCTTACTAATACAGAGGAGTCTCTTAAAGTCCATTTTATTTTTATGGAAGTTATCATGGCCCCTCCTTTCTCATTTCCAATCTTATTTTTAGTCTAGAGTTCTAAAAAATGAGTGAAAGATTGATGTTTTCACAACGCAAACATGGAAAAAATGTATTCACATGAACTATATGATATATGATCTACTGTAAAGATAGCTAAGTGGTATATAGTCTATTACTTCTATATTCAAAACCTGCATATGTTTTTATACTGAGAAACCTTGATAACTACAAAACAATGACAAATAACTGGGCATTGAAACAAATCTAAGCAAATAAAAGGCACAGTAATGGATATTATGGAAGAGGGTTAACACTGACTGTCAACTGGAAAGGATCAAGATTCACCAAACATAGCCCATGTGCATCCCTGTGAAGCATGTGATTTACTTAATTGAAGTAGAGAGGGGACCTAGGCTAACCATTCCCTAGCCCCTGACTCTGGGACTCAGGAGAAATCTATCTAAGCAGGGGCAGCCTTCAGTTTTTGCTTTGTGGCTGCAGATGCCATGTGTCCAGCTGCTTCAGTTTCCCAGCCTTGTGGCTTTCCAACAGGATAGACTGAAGCCTCAAACTGAGAGATGGAAGAAATGCTTCCTCCATCAGACTGCTTTGGTGAGAGTGTTTTAGCACAGTAACAGAAAGGAAAAAAAATCAACCAACAGCATGAAAACAAAATTCAGTGTGTCTGTCTGAGACACTCTTGGGGAGTGGTTCTCACTGCTGTGGAAGCTAGAGAGTGAATGTGGGAGCCGATCATCCGACTGTCACCTGACTCACCTCTGGGGAACCCAGACAGCCACTTTACCAAAGCTTCATAAAATTCATTAACCAGTACTTTATTCAAAAATAAATTACCCTCAACTCATGGTAACTTCTTACTTTATAAAGTTTAAAGCTTTGTAACATCTTTCCTCTTATAATAGAACTTAGAGAACCTAGCTTAAATCACAAACACATTGTACAGCTGCACAACATATTTTCTCCATATTCTTACTCTACAAGTATTTTTGTATTTGGAAAATGTTTTACTTTGACTTTCCAAACTCACTCATTAAAAAAAAAAAGAGAGAGAGATGAAAATACAACGCAGTCCAGGCTGACTGTGGGGACCATGGCTGTCACTGTTGACTACTCCTATGTCTTGTTACACTGGACAGGCTTCAGGGTAGTAACTTAGAAGGCATGTGGACTCTGACTTGGGAGGGGGGGTTCTGGAATGCTTCATGAGGGACTGTCTATCAGAACACCGTTTTTCTTAATAACTAGAAAGAATACATTCCAAAATAATTATTAAAATGCAGTATATTAAGTTAATAAATCAGTACCAAAGTTGTTTATTTTCATTACCAATAACACACTTCAAGCACAAGATCCTCCTGCTTGCTTTTCATGTGTTTGTAAAATTCTCACTCTTCTTTCAGCTAGTGAAATGTAGCTTCTTTCCGGTGATTTTGTAGGGGTGGGGCAGGGAAGATACCTAAAATGATTTCACTTGCTTAGAAGTCACTAACACCTGCTTTGTAAACCAGTGAGATAATTCCAACTGTATTTAGAAGGAACATACGGTGTTGCTCTCCAGAATACAATGTATTGTAGGTACCTGGTGAGACAGGTTTGTCTCTTATGCTGACAGATCTGTTCTTTTCTTTCTTTTCTATCTGGATGATCTATCCATTATCAGAAGTGAAGAATTGGAAGTTTCCTGCTATTATTGCATTCCTGTCTGGCTTTCCCCAACTGACAGCTACTATGTTACTGTTTGCTTTAGTTGTTTTGGGTGGCTTGATGCTAGGTATGTATCTGCTTGTCTCTTATCAATTATTTCATCACTTTAATCTTTCTTTTATTCATTTACTTTCTTGTAGACAGCATATAGTCAGAATTGGAAGCTAGTGACTTATATATTCAGCCATTTTATGGCTTTACATATAAATGTTAATCCATTCTTTCATATATCTCTCCCTCTCCCACCCCTTCCCTCCCCCCTGCCTCTCTCTGATTTTCTGTTGTTTCACTCATAGAGAAGCCCTCACTATGACCCTATATTGCACCATCCCGGATGGTGCCAGCTGCTGTACTGCTTTCCATTGTTCTCCACTGCCCCCAGGCCTTCACACTGTGCTTCTCAGTCCTCCAACTGAGCAGTAAAACGAGACAGAAACTGTCTATTAGTGAATTCTCAGAAAAGCTGGAACACTGGAGAAACACTCACTTCCTCCCCCTGCCTCCTCAGAGAAAAGTCTGGGGCTGGGTGCCTTCTCCTCCTAATCTTGCCAAACTTGTGGTCACATGAGCTTCCAGCCAGGTTACGCAATTCTCCGTTGTCCGTGTGTGTCTTCCAACTATGTTGATCCGTGAGTATTGGCTGAGAAGTGAGGTGGGGTAGAAATTACCCCTCATATAGGACTTCACAAAGTTGAAAATCTGCCTGCATGGCTGATCTCTGTCCCACAGCAGGGAAGTACTAAGATGGGCCATGAGCTGCAATAGATATTAGAGGAAGGATTGCCATGAGTAAACGGAATTGTTCTCCGTGCTGATTACAACGCCCGCTTCTCAACCGGCATCACAGTTAGATTGGTGTCTCTGTGGATAAATTCAAGCATGCTTTTCTACCTTGTTGATGTCAGTCTTGCTAGTACTTGTAAACAGCAATTATGATACACGTTAGCATAAATTTTCTCCCAATGTCATCATGTCAACACTCACACTTCAGCTAGAGTAGGAGCTCCGCAGCAGCCGTTGGCACTGCCATGCACTCCTTTGTTCTCAGAAAGACTTTAATGCTGTGCTGGGCATTCAGAAGTGTCCAACAACGTGGCATGTCATCGTTTCTAAGAGATGACTAGAAAGAGCAAAGTTACCCACAAAGACCTCAAAAGGGTAAGCACTGGGATCAGACCAACCAATATTTAAATTACTCTTCTTAAGCTCCCAGGCCATAGATGAAATGTATCTTTTCCCTAACATCACTTTCTCATTAAATGCGGAGAAATGTTACTACTTGATAGCTACTGTTGGCAAGAAAGAGTAAATAGAACTAGGTAACTAAAATAGTTAGGTTAAATATGCTATATTTACTGGTCTGGATACTAATCAGTAAAACGAAAATAAAATTGCAATTTCTTTGCTTTTACTTAACTGTTGAATGCATAACATTTTTTATCCTAATAAAAATAACAGTGATATTTCTGACAAATAACTATTGTAAGGAATGATAAGTTTATTGATGATATTTTATAGCTGAGAATCTTTTTAGCATATATGACTTTCTAGTAAATTATTACATTATATACAATGAGCTGTAATGTATATAATTATAACATAGAATTATATATTGTTGTAATTATGTTATTGTATAAAAAATGTCACATATGCACTATTCATTCTTTTAAGTCATATTTTGTGTCTTGATAGTACTCTATTATTCAAATATTCATAATAACATAAAACTAATTCCTTACACCTCATTTTCAGTGGTCGCTAAAGGAACACAGGGCATAGACTAAATTAGTGTTACTAAATGAATTTATTGACTTAAGGATACAGGCTAGGTAGTTCAGTCTGAGGACCCAGGAGCTGCTCAGTGTGCAAGACTGAGTGCCTTAGGAATTATAATCCATCAGTCACGTCTGTGTTGAAAGGATGAAAAAGCTGGCTTCTGAGATTACTGAAGGATGGTAGCAACTAGACATATTTACTCACCAGCAAAGAGCAAGGGAAGCCAACTTTAGACTATTGACTGCCCTTACAGGGTGTTTCCACTCAGTGAATCTTTGCTCCTTAGCTAATTCTTGCTAGAAATACTCTCATAGACTCACCCAGAGCTGTGTCTCTTATTTGACCCTAAATCCAATAGAGGTGGCAGTTAAGATTAACATCACACATACTATCTAGATTTCAAGTCATTATTAGTTTGGTTTTTATTGATACTGCAAAACTTGGACAAAAGTAACTTAAAGGGGAACAAGTTTGTCTGGCTTGCATTTAACTGACCCAGTCGATCGCCAAGGGAAGCTAGGGCTAGAATTTAAGCAGGGGCCTGGAGGCAGAATCTGAAGTATAGATTATAAAGCAGTGGTTCTCAACCTTCCTAATTCTACGACCCTTTAAATGCAGTTCCTCATGTTGTGGTGACTCTAAAACAAGTGTGTGTGTGTGTGTTCTATTTTATAACTATTATTAATTTTGCCACTATTGTGAATTGTAATGTAAATATCTCATAGGCAGGATATCTGCTATGTGACCCTAAAATGGCCACAGCCCACAGATTGAGAACCACTGCTGTAGAGGTACACTGTTTACTGGCTTGATCAACCTACTTCCTTATACAGTTCTGGTTGGCCTGCACAGGAATGGATTCCCCCACCCTCCATGAGCTTGGGCCTCCCACATCAATCATTAATCAACAAAATGCTCCACAGACTTGCCGACAGACCAGTCTGATTAAAGTAATTCCTGTGTGGAGGTTCCTTTTTCCCAGGTTACTAGTTTTGCCCAATTGGCAAAAATTAATCAGCACAAAGTCTCTGAGTATCGTGTATGTAGGAAAGTAATTTGGAAGCAACGTGGCTGGGAGCTTCCAGGATCAGCCTAGAAGTTAGAATTAGAAATAGGCCTGAAGTTGCAATCACTTCTAATTAATGTTATCTCCATTTCTTAAGGAGTTATTCAGAACCACAGTTATGAATAAAGGTTAATTCTATTTAAAGTAGTATTTATTTCTGACCTACCTTTTTGACTATAGTAAATGTATTAATGATAAAGGAGGTTTCTAACAAGTAACTTTTGTCACCTGAGTCAACTTGTTAGCAAGTAAGAAGCCATTAAAGATTCTCTGTCAAAACCACAAAAAAAAAAACCCCTAAAGCACCTTCTTACATGTTTGTTCTCTGAAATTTTAATATTGAGGAATTATGTATTTGATTTGTGTGAAGTGCTCTAAAATCTATTAAGATTAAGAACTGATGAAAATCTGGGTTAGGGAGATGGATCGGTGGGTAAGAGTGCTTGTTGTGCAAGTGTGAGGACCTGGTTCCAGTCCTAGCACTGTGCAAAATACCAGGTTTGACTGAGAGTACCTAGTACCCCAAAGTTACAGACCAGAGACATGAAGATTCTGAGAGCTTACTGGCCATGCAGCCTAGCCAAAATGATGAGCTTCCAGTTTCATGAGAGATACTGTCTCAAGGCAATAAGATAGAGAATTATAGAATAAGACACCCCAAACATCTGTGGCCACCCCACACACCTGCCCGTTACTGTGCCCATTTACTTACATGTATTCACTGCACACAAAGAAATACAAATACACATACATGTATACCATACACACAACACATTTATAACATGCATATCTACACAGTTGAAAATGTAGATGAAAATCTATATGTTCAAGGGGTATATGTTGTTTGTCTTTAAAAGAAAGTTGGAACCATCATCTACATAGTCACTCTTCTTATGCTTACCTGTGTCTACCGTCAGGTAACAGACCATTTGGAAGTAACTGAATTCCTCAGAGTACCATTGTATTGATAGTGTCTGGCACCCAGCAACAGGTTGATGGATGAATATATAATTTAGTTTTTGCTGAATAACTACACTGAAATTCAGAGTGCTCACCCTTTTCTATGTATCATCTCCTCCACGCTTAACAGTACTTCAGAGACTAATCCCTCCCCCTCCATGTTCTTGACGAGAAACAAAATACAGATGTGATAGAGGAATTGACCAAATTCCTCAATGTCAGCAAATGTAAGAGCTGGCACTTTAATCTGTCCCTCAAGAAGCCTTTCTTTCTCTACTCCAGGGAAGGCCATAAAGTCCAGAGAATCCTGGAGCTTCAGTACTTAAAGGCATCCTACAACATGGTTTGATATTGTAAACCAGTGTGATTTAAGATTAAAACTATTTTCCACTTCTTCTTGGCCTCTTGTTTATTCTCATTGCAGTGAAAATAAATTGACAAAAGTGATGCTTTTCTCGCTGTCAATTGAAAGCATTTTCAGTGAATTAATGTTTAATGACTATGGATAAGTGCTTAGCCTTTATATGTGGTTGGTAAGTGTGAGGATGACAGGGATTCTCTCCATCACCACTGCAACCTTATGAGCTGAAAAATATTATTATTGTCATTTTACACACGCAGGGAAATTAAAGCGTTATTATATTAAGAAGTCATTCTAAATTCGTAAACATGTGACAAGGAATTTGGTCTCCCAGTTCCAGCAAAACCCTGACTTTGGTCACCAAATCATGAAAGGCCATATGTAAACTAGTTTGCATACTATAAACATATTCCAGTAGCCTGTCCATAAGCTGTGCCTCAATGAGTTTGGGTTGTTATAAAAGATTGCCATAGACAGGGTATCTCAAACATGTATTCCTCATAGTGATGAAAGCTGACAAGTCCCTGATCAAAAGACCAACAGATTTTGAGCCATGTAGGAGCTCATGTCCCCCTGGCCTACAGGTGGCTGTCTTCTTCTTGTAGTGTCTCAAGGTCAAGAGAAGAGAGAGAAAGCATGCTCTCTTGTCTTTCCTCATAAGACATTGATTTCTGTCTCAAGGGCTGTATCTTCTTGTTCTGATCGTCTCCCAAGTTCTTACTGCCTAATATAATCACACTGGGGAATAGGTTATGAAAGTGGAAAGGACTTTATTTCTGTAGCCCAACTAGCCCACTGACAGGTTATATCAAAAGGCAATGGTTATCCAGGGAAGCACTGTCCCAAGATGGCAAATACTTAAATTATTGCTAACTGCAAATTCTACCAGGAGCATGATTTGAAATTTTTTTTCTGGCAGAGTCCTCCCCATGTTCTATCCTAAATGGAGTGGATTGTCAGTTAAACCTTCATCTGCTGGCTTTACAAGCCAAAACAATAATCAATCAGAAAGCTCAGCTGTCTTAAAATGAAGCGCTCTTCTTGTCCAGAAATACTTAAGCGTGGCTTGACACTTTCAAAACATAAAACTTTCTAATTTAAAGCCTACAATTTCTCAACCTAAATTCAATAATAACCAGTGGTACTTATTCCCATTTTTCCTGTATTAAAGTGTGCTTTCTATTAGCATAGATTAATTATACATGATAATGGATCTCGTTATGACATTTCCATACATGTACTTAATGCATTTAGATCATATTTCTCTCTCTTGTGCTCCTCCCACTCCCACTAATCACTTTCCTCTTTGCAGCTAAGATCTGTATTTCCCTCTCTCCAACTCCACACCCATGTGCCCATGAGTATTGAGGTCGTTTATAAAAGCCTATAGGAGAAATTGTTTATAAGAACATGGGCACCTAACCAGGGGCTATTCCACTAAAGACAATCTTTCCCTTCTCCAGTGATCATTAATAATGATCCTTGGGGAAGGGTGGGGTTCTATGAGCCATTACTAATGCCACAACAAGGTGTTAGCATGTTCTTATGCTGTTGATCACAACTGCTATGAGTTTAGGAGTACAAAAGCCATGGCATGCCTCTTAGAAGTCAGGATTCCACATCGCCCATCCCCTTTCCCTGACTCTTATAGCCTTCCTACATCTCCTTCTGTAGTGTTTCCTGGGCTTTGGAGGAGGTGCTATGGCTGTTCCATTTATAGCTTGGCATTCAGCAGCCACTTATTTTTAGATTTTTGAACAATTATGGGTGTCTGCAGACACTGCTGAACACAAGCTTCTCTGACCAAAGCTGATAGTGCTACCATCTATCATCATAAACATGGTTATTTAGAAGGAAATGTCATTGTCACATAATGTCCATTTATCAAAACAACAGCAAAAGCATCCCTAGAAGAGTCTACAATGTCCCCAGGTATTGTCTATTATTTAAATTCTATTTTACATATATAAATGTTTTGTCAACATATGTGACTCTGCACCATATGGGTGTACACTCATTGAGGCCAGTGGCTATACCACTGAAGACAATCTTCCCCTTCCCCAGTGATCATTTGTAATGATCCTCAGGGAAGGGTGGGGTCTTATGAACCATTCCTAATGCCACAGCCAGGTGTTGGCATGTTCTTTTATCATTGGTTATAGCTGCTAATCAAAATATAAAATAAAATAAGCACAGATTTTAATAGAGATATCACGCGTGAATGGATAAAGCTGCTCCCAGAAGCCATAATTTATTAAATACAAATTCCATTTGTTTTTTTGTGAAAGTCTCCAGCCAGAAAAGGGCATTGGATCACCTAGTGCTAGATTTATAGCCATTTGTAAGCCTCTATGTGGGTGCTAGAAATCAGATATGGGTTATCTAGAAGAGCAGCCATTGCTTGCCATCCTTGAGTCATCTCTTTAACCTCAACAGGCATATCATCCCAGATGTAACTTATTTGCTGTGAAGAAGGCCTCAGATCCAATCAGAAATTGGTTGATTACTCTCATAACATGCTTGGTACCACTATGCTAGTAAGCTCATTAGTAAGCTCATGCTGTCCTATTGTTACACACAGAATTGCAGCTAAGTAAGGCTACCAATGGCAATTCTCCCCTGAAAGCCTGCATACCAACACTGAGCATTACCAGGGAGAGTTAAAAGAGAGAAAGCTTTTCCAGCCTAGGTAGCACTTCATTCTTCTATGTCCTCTGAGGAAGACTGTGGTGTCTTTAGCAATGGGGGTCTTCCTCTCACTTCAAACAACAGCAGTGGCAATTTCCTGTGTTGTTTGGAAAAATTGGGAACTTCTCCAACCAACAACACTCCCAACATTGGAATTTGTGTTCAATAAACTATGATTTCCACAGCTTTATCCACTCACACATAGTATCTCCATTAAAAAATCTGGGCTTATTTTACTTTATGTTTTGGTTAGCTTACCAAGTATCAAATTAACTAATGTCTCTTTACACTTTGTTTCCATTATTTCTAGCCTCCGAGTGAGAGTTCACCAAGGTAAACCTTTATTAAATGTTCTGTGTAGTCAGAAGATTGGCACAAAATCCAAACTAAAGTTTTAGCAAAGTCAGTATAGATGGGATAATGAGTAGCCCTACACTTTAATGGTAAACAGAAATGGTCATGTGAGTTGAGGATGTAGTTGGGTAATAGAGCATTGACCCAGTGTTCATGAAGTTCTGGTGTCAACATCATCCCAGGTTTACACACACACACACACACACACACACACACACACACACACACACGGGGTGGGGGGAGGAAAAAGGGAGAGAGAGGGTGAGCGAGGGAGGAAGAGAGAGAGAGAAACAGAGAGAACATAGAGAAAACCCAGATATTGGTGGTCTAGTACAGCTTGCAAGAGAATTTATTTTTTGTTTCTAGTTATACAGGGGGTGTCAATAACCACAGAAAATGAACAACCCTGTATAAGTTGATACATTGAGAACAGGTTTACTACAACTTGTTGTATCTCAGATCTTTTTATTTTCTTTTTCTTTGTATATTTTTATTGGATATTTTATTTATATACATTTTAAATGTTATCCCCTTTCTCGGTCCCTCTCCCCTAGAAACTCGCAATCCCATCTCCCTGCTTCTATGAGGGTGCTCCCCCACCCATCCACCCACTCCAGCCTCCCCACCCTGGCATTCCCCTACACTGGGGCATCGAGCCTTCACAGGACCAAAGGCCCCTCATTCCACTGATGCCCAACAAGGCCATCCTCTGCTACATCTGCAGCTAGAGCCATGGTTCTCTCCATGTGTACTCTTTATTTGGTGGTTTAGTTCCTGGGAGCTCTTGGGGTTTGGTTGGTTAATACTTTTGTTCTTATTATATAAGTATACATACATATATGTTCATAAAACTTGGAGTTCTGTAGGAGTGAGGGGAAGTTAAAGCATTGTTGATCAAAGCTATTGTTTTCGAATGAGTTAAAGCAGTCATTATGGATGACACTTCCAAACCCTGTTTTATGGAAACAAAAACAACACCACCCCTGAGCTTTTGCTTTTTGGTTCTTTTAGTTATAAAATGAATTTAATTATAAAATACACTCCAGAGACAGCACTCAAAGATGAATAGACCAGAGCAGAAACCAGTTCTGTGGAGTTCTCTACAAAACTGATTCTGTTGTTTCAACCTTGAGTTCTCATCTTGCTGTCCTGTGTTCAAGTTTATGAAAGTAATCTTTTACTACCCTGGTAGCTTCTTATCAGATTGTTGCTATGTCAGTAAACAAATTATATAAATTTTTTTTTTCAAAACTCTAAATGAGCTCTCAAAAGGGTGTGGCTCTATCAATGCTGCATCTGGAGTATGTACCACAGAGTCCCAAGTTTGGTCAATGCTTGCAAATGACTAGAAAATGCTACTTACGTGTCGACGGCTTTTATCTCCTCACTGCTTATGTCTACACCTGGGGTAATTTAAGTTATACAATTCTTAAACAGGTGAATGACAGCCCCTTTGAGTATTGAGTGGTTTCTTGATGAAGCACTGATTTTTCCAAGTGCTCACATTCATTTCAGAAAAATTATTTCCTTTTATTTTTTGGTTTTTCGAGACAGGGTTTCTCTGTGTAGTCCTGGCTGTCCTGGAACTCACTCTGTAGACCAGGCTGGCCTCGAACTCAGAAATCCGCCTGCCTCTGCCTCCCAAGTGCTGGGATTAAAGGCGTGCGCCACCACCGCCTGGCGAAAAATTATTTCATACATCATGAGACAACAGGAAACAGGGATCCAAATTCTATTTAGTTACTCACTATTATAACATTGAGCTATTACCATAAATAATTGTTAATGATTTTTAAAAATATCAATTTGGGGGTAATACTGGATATTTATTTTTTGTTCAAGATATAGCTTCATCAATAGATCAATCCACTCCATACATTTGTCCAACACTGATATGCATGTGTGGAAATAGGAGATGAGTTCATCAGGCAAAGGTGTCAAAGGATGGAGACAAGAGTACAAATGGAGCCTGTGAAAGGTACTTCCTCATTCTTGTGTATCTGTGAATAAGATGTTTGAAAGGATCTCATGCATGCTGAGGGTAAAATAATGCCATATTTCTGTATTCTTTGAGAAATGATGACAGAAGCATGGACTCAAAGTTCACATTATTGTATCTTCATCCTGACACTTCCTAGTCTAAATGCCAAATGTCTGCATGCAGCATGTGTCTTTATTGTAAGCTACCAATTTACGCTGTCATTCAGAAAAAAAACCCTGTCTAGATATGTTTATACACATGTCTGCCAAGAGGTAGCAGTGAATTCTCAGAACACCTGAGAAACCCATGTCTATACGTAATGGGAAATTTTACATTGGTTTACTTGTGAACAAAACAAAATGTACCATTTCTTTGCTTCGCTTAAATAAACCATCAACTTTTATTTCAGTGGAGGATCAAGGGCAATGCGTCGTTAACACTGACATTGAAATGGATTAAATCATGGGTTAAGCAAAGGAAATTAAAGAGGGAACCAGGCTTTGTAGGATAATTGGTACCTAGATTTTGTGGACCTGGTGTTTTTAATGGTAATACCGCTGAAATTTTGCAAATGAGATCCAAACTTAACATACTGAAATGAAACTTCCATTTCCTTTCTCTAAAGTGTCTACTCTGCGTCTCAGTATAAAAGCTTTGGGCCTCCTGGTGAGACGCCCACACTGCCCTTTTTGTCCTCTCTCCCGGTTTTTGTTTATGGTTTATAAATTATGCTCAATAGCAAAATGGTACAAAAACAAAATTTTTAATAAATATTAATATAGTATAAATGTTAACTTTACAACTTTTTCATGGTTGAATATGTCAGGTAGCCTGAAACCAATAACTGTATAAAACTTCACTGAAGGGCACTAGTGTTCTGAAAAAAATCCAGGTGTTTAAGCTGCTACAGGTTTCACCAATAGAAGTATTAGTTCTTAGATTAAACCCAGATAATTAAATCATACAGTAATAGCTGAAACTCATCTTTGACTGAGAGATTATTCATTCAATAACTCTCATTTTGAAGTTCAAAAAATTTATTGTTGGGGGCCGACTTTTAGCAGAAAGCGGCTATCAGCTTTGCAGCCATCTTGAATCATATACCCTGACATGAGACTTGGATTACAATAGCCTACAACAGCTGAGAACACTCCGATAATCTTGGTTTAGATACCTTGAGATTAAAGGTGCGTGAGATTAAAGGTGTGTGAAATTAAAGGTGTGTGACTTAGAAGTATAGAGATCAGAGTTAGAGACAAGACCTAAGGGCATGATTAAAGGTGTAACTTAGAGGCGTGGCTTAGAATCAGACTATAGAAGACAGAACCAGACATCAGACCAGAGAGAGAGATTCATACACATCAGACATTAGGTAGAATCTGCCCTCACCCTCGCTCTTGCTGAACCTCGACCCGCAGACCGGAGCAGCAGCTTGGGCCGGGATACAGTGGCCGCCCAAACGTGGGTTGGCCCGGGCCTCAACATTTTGCCTGGGCTGCAACATTTATTTTGGCGCCCGAACAGGGACTCGAGCTTGGGCCCCAACAATTTATTTCTAGGGGTTAAAGACATGATTGAGGAGTTAAGAGTTCTTGTGTTTGCAGGGGGGCTGGGTTCAGTTTCCAGCACCCAAACTGAGTGGCTAACAACAACTTGTTACTGCATTACAAGGGATCTGACACCTCTCATTTCCACAAAGGTACCTGTATTCATGTAAACCTTACCACCTACACATATACATAAATAATAAAATTCAGTTTTCAAAAATGTTATTTCTGGGCTGGTGAGATGACTTAACAGTTAAGAGCACTGGCTCTCTTTCAGAGGTGCAGAGTTTGATTCTCAGTCCTCATATGGTGGCTCACAACCTTCTGTGACTCCAGTTCCAAGGGATCCAATGCCCTCTTCTACAGTCATTAAGTACACAGATTGTACACAGACAAACATGTAGGCAAAGACACCCTTTCTGTATAGAGAGATGGCTGCTCTTTCAGAAGTCTTGAGTTCAAATCACATAGCTCAACTACTTGGTGCCTCACAACCATCTATAATGGGGTCTGATGCCCTCTTCTGTCTGATGCAAACATACTTCCAAATTCATATAAACAAATTAATAGATCTTTAAAAACATCCTTTCTACAATTAAAAATATTTCTATATAACCACATGTATTTTATATTTTTTAAAATTTGCTAATTACATGAATCATGAAAGATAAGTATTTCAAAAATGTCCCTAAGCCAATGTCAAGTCACATTCAAGCACAGGTACAAGTGACAGTTGCCTTTAAGCCAGAACAGCTTTAATTAAATACCTACCTCAGTAGCACACCAGGTTCTGATCAGTTTCCATTTTTGGTTTGTATGGTATCGAAGATAAACACATATATCAATAGCTGCCTTCATGTAGATATCATAATACTCAGCATATTCTCAAAGAGCTCATTAGGTATTGGTGGTCTTATTCATGTGCTTTATTCCCTTCATATGCTTCATGGAGCTTACCCTTCATATGCTTCATTTTTGAAAACAGTTGCTCTGGAATTTAAATGCTGATCAAATCAAACAAAGACCTGAAATGAATGAGTTATGATAACAAGGGGGTATATTTGTCTCTGGGAAGACAAGACTTGTAAAAGTCCAAAAGAAACAATCATATTTGTCTTAAGTTGAGTGTCAGATTGGAGCTTTCTGCATCCCATTTGAAATTTGTCAGGTAAAGTATTTGTGCTGGCTATATATGGGGCCACAGACCCTCCGAAATGCATTGATAATTTTCTTAGAAATCTTAAACCAATTGTCAAGATTTCTTGTAACAAATTGAAAGTGAAGCCAGCATGGATGTGCTATACAGGGCTGTGTTTAACCAGCATGCCAAAATGCATAGTTGCTTTGCTCATTTAAGGTTGTGGTGATGTCAGTTTCCTTTAGAACAATGTTTTGCTTTGAAACATTATATTGGTAAAGTGTCTGACACCTTGAAGAAACAGGTTTAGCTCCTTTGCATAAGCAGTTAAAGTCTTTTAAAAAACTGGATTTGTAAGCCAGTTATCATTGTCAAGTTCTTCCACAAATCTGTGTGCTACTACAATCAAATTGATATCATGTTCCAGGTCATAAAATCTTTTTGAAATTTAGCCTTGACTTAGCCACTGTTCTTCCACAAAGTAGGTGATGTCACCACTGTCAGCCTCAGCACATTGAAAGAAATTCTCAGATCACTTGTGACTTAATACCTTGTCCCCTATAAAATTCACAGGATGATTGTAAGGATTTGGATGGTAGTATTCATTTTAATGCATGTGTATGTGAATTTTCTACACACACTATGCAACGATAACTTGCTAAATGTGAATTTGGGCCTGAAATTTTATTATCCTCTGTGAATTTTTCAGGTCTCTCTCTTAAAACCATTGCTGAAGCAACATCAACCACATCAACAACGAACAACAACAAAAACACTTTAGCACTGATCTTCTGATTTAGTTGTATCTTTTAGTGTATGTATAGGGGCATGTGGTGCATGTGGAGGTGAAGCACAACTTTGTAGAGTTGTGTCTCTCCTTCCATCTTCTTTTGGGTTCCCGTTATCAACCTATGATTCCCAGGCTTCTGGGCAAATGCCTTTTCCAGCTTAGCTGAGCCATCTTGCTTGCTCCAATGTGGGGAGCCGACAGATGGTGGCTATCATCCATGCAGCCATCTTGAGGCATATGCCCTGACAAGAGACTTGGTTGCAATAGCCTACAACAGCTGAGCACACTCTGATAACATCTTGTTTTAGATGCCCAGGATTTTCCCTTGGGTGTGTGAGACTTAAAGGTGTGTGACTTAAGGGCGTGACTTAGAGATCAGATTTAGAGACAAGACCTAAGGGCATGACTTAAAGGCGTGACTTAAAGGCATGTCTTAGAAGTGAGACATATGAAAGGCGAGAGGCAGACAGAAGAAGATTATTAAGTATTAGGCACTTGGAGTAGGCATTTGAGACTCAAGATAAGGAACTAGGATTAGACACTTGTACTTGGATGAGACTCAAGACTAGAACTTGGAACTTGAAACTTGGAACTTGTAGGCACTAGGGACTAGGAACTCAAGATTTGGGACTTGGACTAGAAAGAGAGACTGAAGAATAAATGGGATTGAATCACACTCTGTCTGGTCTCCATTCCTTGTGTCCATCCTCACTATCTCTCTTGCTGAACCCTGACCCACGGACTGGAGCAGCTTGGGGCAGTGTGGACTCTAACAGCTTAGCCCCCAAGGCTTTTGGCAGTGGCAGTTCCAACATTGACAGAGCGGTTCCCGACATTTTGGCCTCCAAACATGGGGCAGCTCGGGCCGTAACACTCCAATGCATAGAATTTTAAACTAGTAGCTCTAGTCTCTAAACACTTTGATTTTTCCAGCTCCTTCAACTCTTCTGACTATAGTTTGATGTGGAAACTAACTTTAGAAACACTCCCCCTTTGTCAGGGCATAGTATACCTACCATGTTTTTTGTACTTTGTCTAATGTTTTATCCATCAGTAAGTGAATTTGATTATTTTTTGTTTAATGCAATATCACAAAACTAGCTCTTACAGGAGAGTCTCAGTTGTGACTTTAAAATGTTTGTTGAGGCAGTATCTCTCCCATGATATGTTGAATTTAGCACAATGTTTTACATATAATAACTTTTCAAATTGTAGTCTTGGAAAGCTCATATGAATGCCCTACAAATCAAGAAGAGGCCTTCTTATTTGCTGTTTATAAAAAATAGTCATGTGTCTGCTTTTCATTGAAGAATCTCTTTTAGTCTTAAATTTTTTCAAATTTAATCGCTCAACTTTTCTTTTATTGGTATTATGTTATTTTTTTGAGGAATTATAGAAATCATGCTGGGATTTAAAATGTTGATAATTGATAAAGAAACACATTTACTGTTCTTATGAAGAATTAATCAGCAGGAAAACAATAAAGATTGGACCCTTTCTCATCTCAGTCTATGATGCTGAGAGGCACAGAGCTGAGAACAATTACAAATGCTGTGAGTAATGCCCTCAGCACTGCTGAGGTATGGAAGCATCCTTAATAATAAAATAGGAATTCTGTCTTCTAAAGAACGCTGAATGTCTGTGGTTTACATTGTTATGTCAAAACATTGCTAATTGCTGCATGTTACTGAGCACATGCCATGAGCACAGGAAATAATCTGATGGTGCTAATCCAGCTGTAACACTGGAAGGTACACACTGTTAAACTGAAGCCATACATTCTATGCCCATGCATGAGGAACACATTAATTTTCTTTGCATGCCACTGCCATGCTACCGTGTCAGCTAAAGTGTTTATATAGTTATTAATATTGTCCCTGTGTGAAAGTTCTTGATCCTTGCCTCCACAATCTATGTAGCTCCTGGCTCTAGTTTCTTTCAGTATCCTAGGAGGAAAGCCTATCAGCTCCTGCTCACACCATTCAACTACTTTTTTAGGGCAAATTCTCAATGTTTACAATATTCGTTCAAGACAGCATGGTCAGGTCTGTACAGCAATTGCCTATTCTCTAGTACAAAATTCTGTCATAGTTACTTTTTCTATTTCTGTGACAAAACAAAATGACAGGTAAACTTATAAAAGATAGAATTTAGACAAGCTTATGGTTCCTGGGGTTTAGAGCATGACAAACACAGCAACAGAAACAGCTGGTAGATAGATAGCTTCGTCCATAACCACAAGGAAGAGAGAAGATGATGAGAATTACAGGAGTCTTTTAATGCCTCAAAGCCTGCTGCCATTGACACACCTCCTCCAACAAGACCATACTTTCTAATCCTTCCCAAACAGTTCCACCAACTAGGGATCAAGTATTCAAAACAAATGATCCTTTGGAGGCCATTCTCATTAAAACACCACAATCAATTTATATACATTATATATTATATTAAAGTAACTATTACATAATGAAAAGCACTATATAAAAGATTACTGAGACTGTAAGGGATTCTATTAGCTATATTTTATTTAGTGCTTATTTTACTCAACTGCACTGTGTCTGACACATTCTTGAAGCCCATTATGTAGAATTAAGTTTTAAAAAAAAATAAAAACAACTGTTTCATCTAGAGGAAAGATCCATAAGTAGGCCAGCAATAGAGTTTGTGTCCCAACTGTTCCTTAATTGAGAAATTCCACAAAGCAACAAGTAAACTATATGTCCAAACAATAGCTATTTGAGCATGTTACCCTAAATTAGTAAGCACCAAAGCAGCTCAATATAATATATTGTCAGTCACATAAAAACTTGACATAGTTGTTCTTTTTCTATTTGGAGTTTTTTCAGATTTATATACGTAATAT
Source organism: Arvicanthis niloticus (assembly GCF_011762505.2). NCBI lineage: Eukaryota > Metazoa > Chordata > Mammalia > Rodentia > Muridae > Arvicanthis > Arvicanthis niloticus. The sequence goes on along the minus strand of NC_047667.1, from coordinate 26,785,323 downwards.
GTTATTAACTTTTATTTTATCCTCAAAATATTTTATGAGAAATTAAATGATCATCTATAGAGTTCAAGGAGAAGTGATTTTTCACAGAACACCACAAGTTGTGCACCATCTAGACAGAAAAATAATTTTTCTTGCTATACTTTGATAGAGGGATACAAATGAGTTCAACAAAATACATAAAGTTAATGTAGAAAAATAATAGATGATAGAGATATATAAGAATGCATACTTACATACACACACAACTGATAGACACGGAGTAGATTGATAGATTGATATATATATGTATATATGTGTGTGTGTGTATGTGTATATATGTGTATACACACACACATACACACACACACACACACATATATATATATATATATGTGTTTCTTTGTGCATTTCAGATCATGAAGCCCAGTCCATTATCCTGTATCTGTCCTCCACTCTTGCAACTTTCCCCCTAACAGAGAAGAAGAAAAATCTCATTGTGGAAGCTATAAGGTGTCATACTATGTCCTACAGTATACAATTTTGTCCACATGTCTTTACTTGCAAATATTGCAATGACTCCTTGGTCTAGTACAGGGCCTCCTCTTCTACTCTATCAATATTGGAACCTCACCTGGACTCCTCTTGGATATCCTGTTATTGCTCAGTGTCATGGAGATCCTGTAATTTTGGATCTGTAGAACTAACCCTTCATGTACTCCAACAGTTCATCGATGAGGTAGATATTGGAATGGGCCAATTCAAATCACTGAATCTGTGCCTGAGAGATGTCTGAACTGGTCAGCCTGCCAGCTCTCCTGCTCTCATGCCCTCAGGGATGTCTCATTGGCAACCCTGTAACCAGGGCCAGCTCTACCCTGCTTTCATGTGAAGTTCATGGTTTGCTCTCCAGAGTGTTGCAACTAGTGAGGGACAGGGCCAGTTTTCCTACTCCTGTAACACCAGAGACAGCTCTCCTGCCTGCCATAGGTAGTGAAGAATGAGGAATGGGAGGAGGCATCTCTCCCTCAACAGGGCCACTGCACAGCCGACAGGAGGCAGGGCTAGCATGCCTACACTCATGCACATGAGACCAACTCATCTGCAACACCATGTCCAGGGCCAGCTCTTCTATGCTACCCAAGAAGGGGTGCAAAGTCCACTCTCCTGAGGGCAGCAGCAGGTGAGGGGCAGGGCCAGCTCTCCTATTATAGGTAGCACGGGGTGAAAGTGGGGGAAGGCACCTCTCCCTTGCTTATGTTGCCACATGGTAGAGACTTTCAGGGTCAGCTCTCCCATTTGCATAACCCCCAGCAAGGTTCTTCAGCTTGCTCCCTACCCTAGAGCTGATCCTGGTAACACCAGACCGAAGGTTATCTCAGGTTAGCTCCCTGGTCTAGCCTGGCCGCCTGGTGCCTGACTGGTGGTGGTCTCAAGCTTGCTTTGTTCGGGGAATGTTAGGCTACTAATCATTGAGATTTTCCACACAAATTTCAAATACCTATGGGTTACACAAGGGGATTTTTGTTTGTTTTGTTTGTTTGTTTTTTCTTTTTTTTCAGTTGTATGGATGAGCTTGGGACTAGAAGGGAAGTTTTCACTGAAGTTGGAATCATTCATTCCCAAGACTATGCAAGATCATGCCACCTGGTATTTAAAAAGACAAGAAGAGTGAGACTGCAAACCTGGGACTTCATTCTCTACCTGTTTCCTCTGCCACATCTTTTACAGTAATTCTTTTTAACTTGAAAGAGTAACATATTGTTAGGTATTTGGAAGTACAAGTGAAAGCAGTCTCTTCCTTTCTTCCTCTCTCTCCTCCTACCATCCCTCCTTCCTCTTCTACCATCTCTCCTTCCTCTTTGCAGTGAGTCAATGAAGGACATGGTTTTCATGAACTGCATAATTTAGGAAAACAGAGTGTGTTTTGCTATGGGATAATAGTGAAAGTTAAATAAATTTACGATGCTATTTTGCTTTAAAAATAATAAACATTATCATTAAAATTACATGGTAATAATGAGACAAACTTTCTATTTCATATTCTGAGGGATGCTATTAGCTCCCTTCTTGAGCAAGGAGGCCAATGGTTATCTCCTGTTGTTTATCCAGGGAGAGCATGAGAAATCATGATGCACTGACAAAAAGTGGCACTCTACAGTCTCTGGACACAGATAACCACATCATTCTGTATCCTATATTATGCTACTATATGTGATACTGTTTCCTGATGCTATTTGGGGATCCTCTCCTGGTACCATTGTTTGCTGGAATCACCTTGCTTCTACAGTAGAGTCAGAATCAGCAGTTACAGAGCTTTTTCTGCAATAGCCATTGTCCCTCATTAACTAGCAGGGAATTCCGTTCCCCCCATTTTGACACAGGTTGGTAACTCCATACACCAACTAATGAAAATTAGTATACTCCAAGACATTTGGGTTTTTTTTCTTTCTGTTTAAAATAATATAAACTCTGGGAAATATTCATTAATCAAGGTCATAATTTTCCTCTGTAAATGCTATCGTTTTGGTAATGAGAGTACAGTTGAACATTTGATGACTCAGATTAAGCAGAAGAAAACTAAATCCCAACCATTACAGTAGGTAACACATTCGTGATCAAAAAAGGATCTAGAAAACACATTTAAATTCTTCTTATGCAGATATTCCAAAGACTGATCACAATAAGTACACAGAGTGTCCATTTATCTATGTTTGCAAAGAGACATTATTTTAGGCAATATCACATTGCCTAAAGAAATGTATCACATGGATGTGATCAATTTTTAGTCAATGCAGTAATTTTGAAAAACAATACTGCTGAGTACGTACTCATCAATACAGAATAAATAGCTCATCTGGTAGTCTTGCCTTAATCACTAAAGTGCGTATCTTTAACAAATTCAATTTGATCATTTATATGGTAATCAATTATTTTGTTATTGATCTGTAAATGCCATATCAAGAAAACCCCTAGACTCTTCAGAATATAACTCCACCACACACTTAGTTGCCACTGTGTGGGACCGTGAAAAGGATAGCTTGGTTTCTGGTAGAGCACTGGCTAGAGATGGCTAGAGACCCTGCAAGAGACGGAATACATTTCATCATGCTCCCAGACTCTAGGCTCCTGACACACAGTCTAAGACCTCCATTGATCAGCACCTTTCAGTCACATAGGGCAATGCCCCTCCCAGCCCCTCCACAGATAGAGGGCATGACTACAGGCTTCAGGGCCTCAAGAGATCTACATACTAATGAGATACCTAAAGACCAGAGGGTGTAGCCAATTAAGCATTCCTTCTTAGACCCTTCTCCTTCCTTCCTCCCTATTTAACTCAGGTCTGACCTGAGTTCCAGGGTACAGCCAGATCCATCTACCATCTACCATGACAATAAATCTTGTAAAACCATGGACTTCATCGTGTCTTTGGGGCCTGCCATGGAGGACCTCTGAGTATTGAGCCACCACCTAATCTCTCATGAAGGACTTCTCTTTGTTCCAGCCACAGAGGCTGCTGATTCAAGCAAGCTAGCCCAGCCAACAACCCAGCCAAGACAGTCTCAATAACAAAGAGTCTCCTTCCCACAGTGTCTGGGAGCCCCAGGACAGAGACCAGGAGCCCTGTCCCCATGGGAACTTCAGGCTGAGATCGCTCCATGCCCGGGCAGAGCCCCAAGCAGAGCCCCTATTGGCTTCTCAGCCCAGTGTCCACCCAGTGCCACGTGGAGGGAACTCTGTTAAATTTCCGCACTTCCACTCCCAAGAGCTGCTTCCAGCGGCCTGGGGTGGCAGGCACGATGGAATCACAACTCTGCCCAACAGGACCCACACACACACACCCAAGAGCGAACTAACCGCCCCACAGCCTCTAAGTCACAATTCCTCAGCCTATATTTGGTTCACATGAATACATTTACAAAACCAATTTTTAGTCCATTAAATGTCAAAATTGAAACTATAATTTGAAAACACTATGAATTTATTTCTTTTTCATTCTTCTTTATAAAAAAAAAAAACCCAAATGCTCATAAATAAATTCGAGTGGAAACATTAAGGATAGAAAGTCACGATGCTTTGTTTTGGCATACATATTCAAGATTAATTTTAAAACTAAGAACTTGCATAAAGAATGTTTAGAAAAGCATATGGAAACATCATTTATGCCTACTTAGAACTATATATACACATATATGTATATATACATATATATACACACATACATATATATATTCACATAAATACATACATAAACACACACATATACTGAGAGACAAGAAGAATCTCCATAAGAGCAGTGAACTATTGACAAAAACTGCACTGCTATGCATAGGAAATAGCTTTTTGATTTATTGGTTAAGGACGTTCAAGATCTTCCAAAACATTATAGCTATTGTCATTGGTGGTAGTTGCCTCCGAGGACATAAAGTTAAAATCCTATTATGCAAATATTAAATACTCTGGGCACAGGACATATATAGATAGGGCTAGAATTGTCCTGGAAGCCTCCTCTCTAAAGAATATCTCTCATAGTATCTGAAGGTGCTTTGTAAGTAGTCATTGAAGAAAAGAAACCATAGTGATCCTCAGTGCTAAAGTCTATGAACCACAACAATTATCATCCCATCAAAGGGGTGCATAATGTCATTTTATTTAGAGAATAACTAAAAGCTGTATAATTGAATTTGAGCCCTGCTCAATAGAAGGGAATTCATTTTCAGTACTGTACAGTTACCATACTACTGCCCAGACCTGGAGAGGTCATGAAATGAACCATAGAGAAGAGTCTACTACTATCCTTTGCCTAAACCAATATAATCTTAACCACATTCTGAATAGTTATAGTCACAGATGAGTATAGCTGTCAATCGTCATCAACAAATCCTCCTCTTTTTTCAGTAGAGACCATTACATAGATCCACAACTTGTCAAAATACAGAAAACAACCTACTGTTGGGCTCCAAACCCTAAATAATATATCTACAATACAATTCCTATATCTAACACTCAGAGAAAACTGATAAAGAGAGGACAGAAAGTTTGTGTGAGACAGAGTACTAGTACACCTGCCACAAGACAGTGTACTATACAAGACAAGGGAGCTATATCCATAAAGTCTCAACAATACGGTTGCAAAACTAAAGCCTGAACACTGACAATAGTGGTTTACATCCTATATGGATTGGAAAATTTTCAACAGGCTCCACCTCTAGATGAAAAACTACAAGTAATCAATCAATAGGTGCTGTGATAGACTCAGTCTTTGTCAGATATGAGACCCCTAAGAGATTTTCCAATATAGCTTACCAAATAAGGCTAATGTGTGTGTGTGTGCATGTGTGTGTGTGTGTGTGTGTGTGTGTGAAAAGTCATGAATTTGAAATGGAATTGGGGGCATAGGGGAGTTGGAGTGGTAGAAATGATGTGAAGGTGGTTCTCATGTATGGTTTCTAAGACAGTAAGAAATGTCGATTTTTTTAAAGTGCATTTACTTAAGTTTCTAGCACCTAGATGCTTAATTATAAATGATAAGCATCATTTAAAAAGGAAGAAAGGCTTTTCCATGCTATAGAGTAGAAGAGAGCTTTAGATATAGTAAGATTATCTATCTATCTATCTATCTATCTATCTATCTATCTATCTATCTATCTATCTATCTGTCTGTCTATCTATCTATCCAGGGCTCATGTAGCCTAGACTAGTCTCAAACATACTATTTAGCCAAGAAATTCTAATTCTCCTGCACAGCAGCACCCACTTCGCTCAGTGCTAGAGCCAGAGTAAAGCACCTCTTGCCTGAGCTACGTTTTCAGCTAACTAAAAGATTTTGAAATTAAAAAAAGATTATTTCTGCAGTGAAGTAAGGCTATGACCAAGCTTTATACTGCTTCTGTTGTTTTGAAATTTTTTATTCTTATTTTTTGCACTAGACACTCATTGGTATAAAGTAATGCCACCAATATAAAGTAAGACACTGCCTCCAAGAAAAAAGAAAAAGAAAAAAGAAGAAAAAAAACAAACAAAGAAACTAAACTAAAATTTACACTCACATCTTCTTAACAATAACTTTAATTTAAAATTGCTTGGTGTTTACCCTGTGATTTCTCTGAAAAATGAAGTATCACTGATCTCTATTACTTTGTCAGATGGGTATATCAAAGACTGGCTCAGAACAGCCTTATGAGTCAGAAGTCGAATCAGAATGGAACATGTGTGTTCATGGCAATTCTTTCCAAAGACCAACATGGAATTTGTAAAATCACCTTGTTACCAACAACTTCTGTTGCTTTAGCTGCATCAACTCTCATTTAATATAATTATTTTTCTTTTCTGTTTTGGTTACTTGTGATAGTTTATGCTAATTAATTCTAATTAAGGAACTGGAGAGATGGCTCAATGGTGGTCACTGGGTAGCCAGTGAGTCAGATTTAATTCTTAGCACTTGTCTAGCTGCTCACAACTGTCTGAAACCCCAGTCCCAACGACTGATGAGAAAGATCACTGAGAAATCTGTAAATTGAAGACACACAAAATCCACTAGGCTGAATCTTCTGGGGACTTGGCTTGGCATGCTCTTATTTTCTGCTTCTATTTGTAGTTTCTTCAGATGTTTGTGATGTTAATACCAGGAATTTTACTGAAAATATTATCTAAAACTGTTAATATTTTCTTAGTGTATAAAACATTAATATTTTCTTAGTGTATATAAAAACTTCTGTTTCATTTTAAACATAAAGAACACATATTTTAGTTTTGCTTTGATCATTTATTCTTTTATTTTTTAAGTTTTTATTGGATATTTTATTTATTTACATTTCAGATGTTATCCCATTCCCCCATACCCCCAAGAAACCCCTTATCCTGTTCCCCCTCCTGTTACTTCTATGAGAGTGTGCCCCACCTATCCACCAATTCCCTACTTCCCGCCCTGATATTCCCCCACACTGGGGCATCCAGCCTTCATGGGACCAAGGACCTCCTCTGCCACCAGTGCCTGACAAATCCTTCCTTCCCTACATATACAGCTGGAGCCATGGGTCCCTCCAAGCATTTTCCTAGGTGGGCAGTTTAGATCCTGGGAGATCTGGCTGATTGGTATTGTCGCTCTTCCCCATAGGGCCACAGGCCCCTTCAACTTCTTCAGTCTTCTCTCTAACTCCTCCATTGGAGACTTTGTTTTCAGTTCAATGGTTAGCTGCTAGCATCTGCCTCTGTATATGTCAGGCTCTGGCAGAGCCTTTCAGGAGACAGGTATATCAGGCTTCTGTCAGCATGCACTTTCTGGCATCCACAACAGTGTCTGCATTTGGTGACTGCACATAGAATGGACCGCCAGGTAGGGCAGTCTTCAGATGGCTTCTCCTCCAGTCTCTGCTCCACACTTTGTCTCCATACGTGGTCCCGTGAGTATTTTGTTACTTCTTCTAAGAAGGACTGAAGAACCCACACTTTGGTCTTCCTTCTTCTTGAGCTTCATGTGGTCTGTGTGTTGTATCACAGCACCCTTATTTAGGACAGCCAGAAGCTGGAAAGAACCCAGATGTCCTTCAACAGAGGAATGGATACAGAAAATGTGGTACATTGTTACAATGGAGTATTACCCAGTTATTAAAAACAATGAATTCATGAAATTCTTAGGCAAATGTATGGAACTAGACTATATCATCCTGAGTGAGGTAACCCAATCACAAAAGAACACACATGGTATGCACTCACTGATAAGTGGATATTAGTCGTTTGTTTATTGTATGTGTGTGGGGTTTTTCCTGCATGTACACCTGTGCACCATGTGGATGCTCTGGGGTTGGAGTTCTGCAGGTTGTGAATTGCTATGTGGTTCCTGGAAATTGAACCTGGGTCCTTTGGAAGAATAGCCACAGTGCTCTTAAACACTGCAATCACTGCTCCAGTCCCATGACTAGTTATTATATAATTATCTTAGAAAATAATTTATTTCTGTTATCTACAAAAGCATGAATGACAATGTCTAGTAACCCTAGCTTCCTGTGTGTTGCCAGATATAAGACCAGAATTCTGCCCTAATAAGTAAAATAGTCTAATGTCAGGGTTGCTGATTTAACTGTTCTTAAATAGGTTATCCTTGAGACTTAAAATTCCATAAGACAAATGTTGATAAAGGTGTTAGTCTGAACTGAGATCACATTTTAACTGCTTCCATTCTTAGGCTTACTGATATAATACCATCTATGGCCAGCAGCTTTAGTGTTTGAAGAAGTGATTGAATTGTTGGATTGGATTGTCTAACCATGCTTTCAATGTGAATATCCTGGCAAAAAATGAGTATTTAGTTAGCCACTATAGTAGACCTCACATCTAGAGGTGTTACATGATTGTCTTAACGTGAAATGATGAGATAGGTCTTAAAACTTTTCACGTGAGGAAATTGTTCAAGAAACTACTTAACCTGAACTTTGTTTATCATTGCTGTGGTTGCCATGCAAGATGAGTTTCTTTGTCCTTGAAGCTGGTGACAGTTTCAATGCATCAATTTTTCTCAAAAGGAGAAACACTGTGTGCCTAAGGTTTGTTAGAGACTCTTGTTAGGGAAAGTTTCAATACATTTGATAAATCTGATTGACTGGGATTTTAGGTGTGAGAGGAGCTTAGAAAATTCCAGTGGAAACTGAACCTTTGATGCTGTCTTCTGGCCAACAATGATGTTTGGAACTAGCCTCAGTCCCAAGTTCATCCCTCTCTCAACTAAAAGACCAAATACAAATGTTCTTTTTTTTTTCTTTTATACTCTTTGTATTTTATAAAAACTTGTTCCTAGTGATAAAGATGAAGAACTCTCTGAGAATCTGAATATTTTCTTAATAGTGGGTGACAATGTAAATAATAAATTTAAAAGCTATTTGTTAAAACAGTAGTGTCGGAAAGGTAATCAAGATGATAGGTATGACTCACTTATAAAATCAAATCATCTTGGGCCATGCAAGATGGCTCAATAAACAAAATTTCTTTTTGCCAAGTTTGGCAACCTGAGTTTAATTCCCTGGACTCAGACAGTGGAAGCTGTTCTCTGCCCTACACATACACACACACACACACACACACACACACTGAAATAAACAAGTTGACACAAATATGCCTACTTCACACAAGATAAATAAGTGTAATGAATGAATACAGGATCTTGAGAGAAGACAACAAAGACTTAATCAAGCACTAGAAAATACACAAGAAACAAATTCTGCCCCCTGTGGTAAGAGTATAAACCTTGACTGTGAATGAGCATTGCGAAGACAAGAGCTGAGTCTAAAGCTGTATGAGAAAGACAAATGTTATAATGACCATAATGATGTTAGCTAGCTCTGCACCCTATGAAGTACAAGACCAACCTGCCAGGCAAGATGTAATCACTGGTAAAAGAGTGTTTGACTATTGTGGGAATAAACAACCAGCATCTAATTTCATCTAAAGCCTGCTTTGCATGTGAGAATTCAGGCATGACACTGAATACAGTAAAGAAAAAAAATGGTTGATGAAGTCTTAGGAACAAGGAGAAATTCACTACAGCTATGTTGCTAAATTGACATAGTGGCAAATTACCTTCCAAATACCTAAGTATAATCTAAAAGAAAAAAATGCTACTCTTCACATTTACCTGAGAAGCTTCTCTTTGCAATGTGTAGTGATGGATACAAAGATATAGGGCTGGCCAAGGTGCTGAGAATAAATACTAAATATAGAATATATATCATCTCTTCTGAAGCTCAGGAAATACCATGGAAAAGGAGGTTGAATAGAAGCCAGAATATACTAAGAAGTTGTGAAATACAATCTTCTGAGCATTAAACAGTCATCATAACAACAATCTCATAGTAACAACAGCTGCCTGAAGTGGAAATATACAACATGAGGTTTGTTAATATATACTCTGGTAGAGTTTATGGTACTCTACCTCTTTCTGGTGAACTATTAGCTACTGACAGATTAAACTATCATTGTCTTTGGTTATATAACCACAGATGAACCTACCAGGTTCCCATAGATAGTTCCAAATCTATGCTCACATAAGCAGCTCTGATTAACGTCAATATATCACCAACAAAATAAAATATCATTGTAGGGAAGGGATATTCACAGAGAAGAGGATATGTTGACAAGATAGGGAGAAAATAAGAGAGTATGGAGATCAAAGGAAACAGAATACTCTGTGTGTGTTTGTGTGTGTGTGTATGAAATTATCAAAGAATGAATTTAATGAAAGCTATTGTTAAAATGATCTATAATACACACACTTCCACCATTGCTTCTTTTGTCAACCTAGGGAAAAGAACTTAAAACTAAGTGAAATAAAAATGCAATATGATGAAAGTCCACACATTATTAAATACCTTTCACAAAATAAAGAAAGGACTCTCATTCTCTTTCATTCTGTGCAATCTGAAGTTTAGTAGAGGACTCTAATGGTGTAGCTGACTAATGACATTTATTATATTTCAAGGATATTGCTGCAAAAGATGAAGGACATACTCCTGTGTCATGTGTGACATAGAGTAAGACAAACGGAGTGTTTAGCCTGAGGGGAAGAAGTCAGTATATATGATAGTTATCTTTTTCAATTTGACAAACTGTCTTATATAAAATGGATAGACTTATTCAAGGAGGCTACAGGGTTTGAGATGAGAACAAGGAAAAGGATCTTTCAGGATTTCCATCCATCCACAGTGGATTCTGTGAAAATTAGAGAAAAGTACTAGAAAGAGCATCAAGCAACACCAACCTGACTGTGCAGAAGACTAGAGATGAGGCTCAGTGCTCTGCCTGACCTCTGCTGCCCCATGTTCTTGCCTGGCTTCATTTTCATTTTACTATTAGCATATGGCCACTACTTAATAAATGTTCTTCAATGAATCAATATATAAGAATTTATCACCATGAACATCAAACATGGATTCCATATTCCAGAAAGAACAGCATTCCTTTTTCTATTATTCCCTTTGTCCCATGATCAACTTACATCCAAGTCAAGCTAGAGAAAATATGCCCCTGGCTAACTGTGACATATAATTGAGGATTTTTTTCATTGGTAACAATGTATAGAAGGTAATTCTTAAGTTTGTTGCTTTTACACACACACACACACACACACACACACACAACCTATTATTGAACAATATAAGAAAGGTCAGTGCTAGAATAAACATCTATCAGATAAGGGAATATGAAAGAAACTCAAACTTCAAAAGGGAAAAATTGTGCTATTACAAATAACTCCTGACTGTAATAAGATGGTTGAAATACATAGCCTGACATATGTGAAGAACTTTAAAGTGATTATTCAAGTCTATCAGAAAACTGTGCATAACCATAAATACACAAGCCTTCCAGCCCAATGATGTATAAAATGCCAACAACACCATCATTTGTGTTTTATTTAGTTTATTATCTGTATTCCTCATGTGAACATCTTGAATCAGGAAAGATGATTCATGCTTTCAACCTCTATAAAATATCTACTTTATTATCATACAGAATATACCATTACTTTAGTGGTTGCTGAACAATAAATAGGCTTTCCCCAATAAATAAGGTATTTGTAAAACTCAACTTTTATTTGAATTTTAACTTTGATTATTTTCATTTTAGATGGCATAACATATTTTAAATCCTACTCAGTATTTGTATGCAGTGCTTTAGAGTTTCAACGTAAACTATCTACTCATGCAGTTCAGTTGTAAGCCTCGTATAGCACCACATGTTGTAACAAATTGACCTCATGGCTATTCATATATATGTGTGTGTGTGTGTATGTGTGTGTGTGTGTGTGTGGTATGTATATTAAATTATCATTTATCTACTTAATAACTGGATTACTCTTCTGTTATGTTAAGGAGTCCTCTGAATTCTGAGTATCAGTCTTCTGTCAGATGACTCTTTAGCAAAGAGTATCTCCCACTCTGTCTCATCACTCTGCTTACTATTGGTACTGCTATGCAGAGGATTTTTTAAAATACAGATTTATTTGTAACAATGTTTTTTTTTTCTTCTAGAGATAATACATTTTGGAAAATGATCTCTTCTAATGTCTGTTGATTTTTAACAGGGTAGGAGGTAATGATCTCATTTTAGTCTCTTCCAGGTGGAAATCTGAACTTCCTTGAGTAATTTATTGGGAAGTTATGTCTTTTCCTTAATAATTCTGTAAATAATTGGTTAGCTGTAGGTATATGGGCTCATTGCTGCTTTATTTCCATGTCTCTTATATGTCCTATTTTATTGGTCTATGAATCTGTTTATATGCTGACATTATGATTTTTCTCTCTATGACTCTGTAACCTGGTGTTATGGATCCTCCAGCATTTCTCATTTGATTCAATATTTCCTTGACTAATTGCTGTCTTTTTGGTTCTACATGCCTTATATGATTATTTTATCTATCTTGACCAAGGCTATTATTGCTATTTTGATGGAGACTGTACTAAATCTATAAAGTATTTTCAACACCATGGCCATAGCAAAACTGATTTTTTCCTATCCTTTAACATAATACTTCTTTTCATATTTTGAGTCTTCTTAAGTTTAGTGATTTTTTAAAAAAATTTCCTTGTAGTGTTCCTTTACCTCTTTGGTTAAGCAGTATGCTCAGTCTATGAATACCTTTGGTGGTGAGTTTCTTGCAGGCAGCAAGTTGCTGAGTTTCATGTTTTAGTCAGGTCACCCACTGTATATTTTAGTAAAGTAATTCAGATTAATTAGATTCTGTGCTATTTTTAAAAGGTGTATTTCTATCATTTTCTCTGTTTTTTTTCTGAAGTTTAATAATAACATATGTTTATTTGTTTCATTTTAGAAGGCTGATTGTTTATAAAATTAATCATGGTTGATTTTTATTTTGTGATTCTAATTTGCTTTTCTGATCTACTATGAATTATATTTTTTCATGCTCCTGTAATTGTACTTGTCTCAATTCCATTTTTAAAGATGAGATTCTTTTAGTGTCTTCTGTAATGATAACTTACTGCTTCTTAATCTCTTTAATTTACATTTGTTCTGAAAATCCTCTTTATAAAAAAAATTCTATGGATAAATGCTGGATGTTGTAATCTAGAATAGCAGTTACTTTCTTTCAAGGCTTGAAACATGTTATCCTACCCCAACCTATTCCAGTTGTTAGAATTTCTGCTGAAGAATATGTTATTTCTTTGACTGACTTGCCTTTCTAAGGGGGATGAGGTTTTTCTTTTCGAGATTTCAGTTTTCTTTGTTTTTTACTTTCAGTAATTTATTATATTTTTTTATGGAGGGTCTTGTAGCACATATGGATTCAGAGATGACAATGGTGGCCTAATATCTATACTTTTCTCAACATTTGGGGAGTTTTCTGCTATTATTTTATTAAATGCATATTCTTGTCAATTATCTATGCATCTCCATTGTATATATTAGTTATTTCTAATTATAATCTGTCTTTAATTATAGATATGCTTTTTCATTTGTGTCCCATATGTCTTGTATCCCTTTGTCATGATTTCTTACATTTCTTTTATTGTGATCTGAATGTGATAATTTGTCACCCCCAGCCTCAATACCAACTATTATTTCTTTTAATTTACTGGTTTAACTTTTACTGAGGATAGTTGTTATTTTTTAATTATTCAGCTTTTTATTTTTATAGATTTCAGTTTAGTTGCTTTAAGAATCTTGCTTTATTGATCTTTTCTCTTTTTATCTGTTTATTTTTTCTTTTTTTAAATTTTATTTAATCTTTTTTACACCATATTTTATCCCCCTCCCAGTCCACCCTCTGACTGTTCCACATCCCATATGTTCCCCCGACCCCTGTCTCCATAAGGATCTCCCCACCCCTGCCCACCCCAACAAACCTCCCCTGGGGCCTCCAGTCTCTTGAGGGTTAGGTGCATCTTCTCTGACTAAACCCAGACCTGCAGTCCTCTGCTGTGTATGTGTTGGAGGCCTCATATCAGCTAGTGTATACTGCCTTGTTGGTGGTCCAGTGTCTGGGAGATCTCGGGGGTCCAGATTAATTGAAACAGCGGGTCTTTCTACAGGATCGCCTTTCTCCTCAGCTTATTCCAGCTTTTCTCTAATTCAACCACAGGGATCAGCAGCTTCTGTCCATTGGTTGGGTGTAAATATCTGCATTTGACTCTTTCATCTGCTTGTTGTGTCTTTCAGAAGGCAGTCCTTTTTGTGAGTACTCCATAACCTCCATCAGTGATAGTGTCAGGCCATGAGGCCCGCCTTGAGCTGGATCCTACTTTAGGTTTATCGCTGTACCTCCTTTTCCTCAAGCTCTTCTCCATTTTTGTCCCTGAAGTTCTTTCAGACAGGAACAATTATGGGTCATAGTTCTTGACTGTGGGATGCTTTGTTTATAATCAATTTGAATTCATAGATCATGTTTTTAATTAACTTTTTAATATTTTTGAGAATTTTATAGATAAATACTGTATTTACATCATTTTCACCTTTCTCTTCAACTCCTCCTATGTCTCTTTCAACTTTAAAGTTCATGATCTCATGACATATTATTCTAAAATTATTGTTGTATAACACACTTTTGTGTGTATATATGTAAATATGTATATATATGTGCATATGTGTATGTGTGTATGTGTATATGTGAATATATGTATATAGATGTGTAGGTCTATATGTGTATAGGAGTATATATGCTCATATGCATATATGTATACATATATCATCGATTTAGTGTTGATTTTAAATATATGTCTATAGGAATATACTTATAGTTCTCTCTATTACAATAGTCATTGATTAGCTGTGGCTCTTCATCTAGTCATTGTCATATTTTTAAAATTATTTTTTATTCTTTGACTACCACTCCACCATCTTCACTATCTTTTCATTCACTTTCTGAGGAGTTACAAACTTTTGGAGAAGTCATTTTGTCTTCTTTTTTCAAATACAATGTATTTCATTATTAATATTTATACTTTTTTTGGAAAACCTTTTCTTCTCTTCTAAAACAACCTTCTCAGAAAACAATCATGAGGCTTTGTTCCCATGATTACTCAGAGAGAACACAAATCACAGGAGCAACGACAATAGCATTTTAATAAGAATAAAAGATGTGGAAATAGAACTTCTCTTTGCTTCCTTTCATGTTGCTTTGATAAAATACACAAGAAAAGCAGCTTAAGGGACACAATTCTCATTTGGCTCACAAGTCCAGGTTAAAGGCTATCATTGCAGAGAAGTCAAGGAAGCAACTAGTTATGTCACATTTGCATTAAGAGTAGAAGTGTATGCATACTAAATCTCAGTTTGTGTCCCCACTCCTAGATAAGCTATCCAGAGAGAAAATAGAAATAAAGTCAGGAATCCATGTATAAAAATGGGAACTCTTACATGAACAGGTCTTCCCACCTCAATTAATTCCCCAGAGATATGTTCACAAACCAACTCCATCTACACAAGCTCACTGAGAATTCTTCCACAAGCAATTTTATATCTTGTTACATTTACAGTTAAAACTCAATATCACAGAGCCTACCAGCTGAAAATGAAAATATATATCAAAAATAATGAAAGAAAAGTGGTGATCAAGATGTAATAACCTAAAAAGTTAAAAAATAATAAAGACATGAGAAAATGGAGAAGCAAGAATAAAAAAGCAGGAAAAATTAAAACGCGAGAAAATAAATAAATACATGATTTTGAAAAGAAATCACTAAACAATACAGAAGGTGGGCAATTAAGATCATGAAAATGAACATTTAAAACCAAATTGACAAATAAAAATTCCATATAGCCTATGTTCTTAGACTAGTACAGCTTTCTTCTGGGTCTTGTAATACCAGAAATCATCTAAATATGACAACAGTGAGTCACAAAGAAACCTGGGGGAGTTTTTTTAATGCCCACCTCACAGGTTGGTACTATATGAAGGTCAATCCCTTCTCTGTGTTTCTCACAGCACAGATTAAGAATATCATTTCTGTATTCACTCAAAGGCTTTGAAAAATGTATCTGGAACTTCAGAAGTTTGTTGACCTAGTAAATGACACTGGATTCAATGTCCCTGGGTCTGTGTGCCAGGAGTTATTTCTGAACCACAGTATAGAAGATCTGCTGTAGCTAAAGCAGCAGGTAAAACAACTACCCACGTATAGCCACAAGTGCCTCAGAGAGCAATGAACACAAACATATCACTGAGTCCTGTGCAAGAGGAGGAAAGCTATAGAGACTGAGATATCTGCTGTGATCTGGCCATCACAAGGTGAGACCACTGGCTACTATGTCTTTCACAACCAATCTATTTTTAACTTCTATATTGCTTTAACTTCTTAAAGTTTTGCAACTTGCCATCTCTTTCCCTGTGTCTCTTATGGATATATTCTACCTATTCAACATAGCAGGGCACCCCTGAGAACTCTGAATTGTGTGTACTCTTTTTTTCTTATCCCCAGTGTACTTTAGTCCCTAACAATAGGCCCTTTCTTCAGATAGGTCCTGGATAGATCACTGAGAAATGGTTAGTTTATTGGATTTCTCTATAGCTAGCATCCCTCATGAAAGACTACTCTTAGTGCCCACAGTGAATTTACTTTGGAAGAACCATGTAAATCTCCTGAGGATATGATAACCAGTCTACACTGTAGCTGCCTACACTCCTGGGCTTAGCACCACCTCTTTAGGTTCTATTCCTTTCTACTTCCTACATTTTTGCAAGGCCCAAAATTCAAGTTTCAAACTACTTTGTGCATATTTCTAAATTGTCTTTCCTATTTTTTATGCTCTCTAACTTCCTTTCAACTTTTTTTGAATCCCCCCTCCCTCCTTCTCCCTCTCATTTCTCTAAATGTTCTTTCTCCTTTGTCTCCCTGATACTTCTCATTCATATATTCCTGCAAAGGATGCTTTTATTCTGCATGCTATCATGGAGATTCTGTTGTCTTGTTTTGACTTAATCATCTCTGAGAGACTAGTGAGACTTTTTTTTTTGTTAGAACATAGAAAGCCCCGAATATTTCATAGACATAGTTACAAGCTCTACTTTTAATATGTCTTTGTTCTTCCAAAATTTACTCTAAGCAGAAAGAAGCTTTAATACTCTGCAACATTTTTCATGGCTAAACATAAGTTGTTATTGCTTTTTATTATCCTTAGGGGCAATCTATCTGAAATTTTTTCACTGTGTGTAGAACACAGATTGTTTTTACTCCTGTCCATCAATATTTTCTTTCTTGCCATGAAGCTCTCACTAGCAACGCCACTGATACTCATGAAGTTTTAAGACTTTGTGCACTGCTCAGCCTTCTCTCATACTTTCTTCAAGACTCTTCCAGTCCCCCTTTATCTACCTCTTTTCCTTAAAAATTTGGGTATGGAAGTACTCATTTCCTCATAAAAGAAAATTACTTCCAGTTATTATGTTTGCATAACAAGTCATTGCCAACATAGTGGAAGAAATCAACATCGCAATAGTGTCCTACTTTCTGTCAGGATTCAGACCAAGTGAAGCAGAGAGGCTCATCTCTACTTCCCTGGACTGAAATTCTATGGCAGCTCAACCATAAATCTATCAGATAGAGACTAAAATAGCTGAGGAATGGGACAGCTGAGCTCTTTGAGCAGATTCCTTTGAGTTTAAGCCCTGTCTCCCATGAACTTTCTAGCATACTGGCATATAGGTAACCAGCCTGTTCAGACATAAGGTCAAGGATCCTCAAGTGTATATCTTGAGATCCTGTCAAAAGCTTGGTGTTTTCTAAAACATACATTCAAAGGTCTCATGGAATAATTTATGTTATATCCAAATCATTGCAAGTAAGTCACTGAGGCTGAGTCACCTTCTCAGGAAGGAGAATTAAACTCCGCACCTTGTAGCAGAAAGCCATCTATTGAAAGCCATCACATATGTGTAAATAAGAGAGAGAGAGAGAGAGAGAGAGAGAGAGAGAGAGAGAGAGAGAGGGAGGGAGAGGGAGAGGGAGAGGGAGAGGGAGAGGGAGAGGGAGAGGGAGAGGGAGAGGGAGAGAGAGAGAGAGAGAGAGAGAGAGAGAGAGAGAGAGAGAGAGAGAGAGAGAGAGAATACATATGAATAGAATAGTTATATTGACTTTTTATACAATGGCTGCATTTATCATGGCCTTTGAGAAGTAATGAGAGCCATAGAAAGAAAAACTAATGATGTTAGACAATGCATCACATTCCTTAGCTCTTACTCCCCAGAGCTTAACCTGGTTTCCCTCCTCTTGTAGTCTCAGCCACCTGCTAATTCATAGATCATGCCTGATTTATAACAGAAGATATTCCAACCTTATATTCCTATCCTCTAACTCGCCACTGTTTAATTCTTCATATGAACTAATAAGCTGCATTCTCTGAACTCTACCTTGAGTTCCCATTCTTACATAGGAATTTCTGACTTTATTTTCATTTTCCTTCTACATATCTAAATCTGTCAGTTTGATGGACCATCAAATTACGCTTGTCATAAAATAACAATTCTAATGAAGTACATGTGAGAAAAATAGTTGGAGCTTATTGAGATTGATTTCTAAAGCAGATATTTTCATTGGCAGGCTGCATGAAAAATTCCTTATCTCAGTTTAAGAAACACAGAAGAGAATCTTCCACGTTGCACAAGATTGTTGTGTAAGGTTGGAATTCTGAGAATATACACTAGATTAAGAAGTAATACTGTAGGCCATAGAGAAAGAGAGTTAAAATTCATAGATATGTAGACCAGAACAATGCATGTGGTATTTCATGTAGAGCCATAGTTTACTAAATGTTGGACTCCACAATCATTTCTAGATTCAGTCATATCCCTTATGCCTATAACATCCTGGCTTTCAATACTTAATTATTAAAGTAGAAAAAAACATGTGTTGGGCTCTTGAGCATTGGTTTAGCAAAACAGAAAATGGGATCTCAGTAGGCAAACAATCCTAAACCCAAATCTAAAGTTACCTCTAGTTCTAACTGACCTGCTCTGAGTTCTTAGGGTTGTTTAGGCACCATGAGAAAGTCAACAGGAGCATGACTTTAGTCTTCATGATTATGCTTTCTCTGAGAAAGTAGGAAGAGACTATATCTTGATGAACCATAGTTCTCTTTTGCTTCTCAGTTTTTTTTTTTTTTTTTTTTCAAAAAATTCACTTCATCTGGGAGACAATGCAGATCTGCTTTGTGTGGGCAAAGAAGCAGATAGTAGAGTTGAGCTCTGGACCATTACTACCTGAGACCTTTCCTTTTACAACACACATAAAAGTGAAGGCCATTTTCCCTGTCACTTGCATTTCATTCTATATCCTATTGTCCACCACTGACAACTCGCTAACTTCAGAAAATGCAATGATTTTTAGGCAGAGACACCTCAGCTCTTATCTCAGCTTGGGCAAATTTTAAAAATTATAACCCTTATTATGTTTTACTTCACTGTAATAACCAGCTAGAATTCAGTTTTCATTCTCCCTTGCAGCTATGAACATTAGTGTGATGAGGTCAAGCCAATAGTGCAGGAAAGGTGATTTATAATAAAACCATTTCATATTGATATTATCTGATGCAGTTATCTTAGAACTAGAGAGTGAAGATGGTAGGTGACAATGGAAGGTGGTTTAGCTCCTGTATTGTTACCAGGATTACAGATGGTTAAATAATCACAGTTCCTATCTACCGTATTTGTGATATGTAAATTTACATTGTGTGGTACCTCTGAGAATTTTGAGTATATCTTCTTGTTCAGTTCTCATAACCTTAATGAATAAGGAAGGTGTTATAGGATAAAGGCAAGGAGATGGAAGACCTATACAGAAAAAGAAACAATGTAATATGTATAGAAATATTTTGAAAAACGACTCAAAATAAGATCTTAATATCACTTAATACCTAGAAGAAACACTTCTATTCAATACTTCCCCACACAAAGTAAATCTAGGTCTACATAATCTAATTGGTAAATTATATCAATATTTAAATAGAAGTAGCATATTTACACAGTTCTTTCAAAAGGTATAGAAAAATTGTATATCAAGTAATCTTTGAGAAGCAATATGCTGATAACAAAAATGAGAAAAGTCATATAAGGAAATAAAATTTAAGATGAAACTCTATCTAAACAAAGCTCTTGCCAAAATCTTCAACCAAGTTTTAGTAAAATAAATCCAGCAACATAAAAATTACTAAATGGGCTCAATTTAGAAATATCAGTTTGGCCGGGCAGTGGTGGCGCACGCCTTTAATCCCAGCACTTGGGAAGCAGAGGCAGGAGGATTTCTGAGTTCGAGGCCAGCCTGGTCTACAGAGTGAGTTCCAGGACAGCCAGAACTACACAGAGAAACACTGTCTCAAAAAACCAAAAAAAAAAAAAAAAAAAAAAAAAGAAAGAAATATCAGTTTGATTTGACATTTGAAAATCAATAGAATTCATCATAGAAATATGATAATGGGAAAAATAATAACGATTAATGGACAAAGTAATATTGATCTGTAAAATTCATAAGTGAAATTACATGCATATTGTCAATTGATTTTTAACAAAAAGTCCAAAGTATCCAACATTAAAATCTTATCTTTTTCAATAATGCTGAATAAATTAATATTCATGTAAAAATAAAATAACTTTAACATCAACTTTTTAACATAAAAATTTATTTTAAAATAAATTATGATTTACCTATAAAAGTAAAAGCCATAATATCTCTTGAATAAACATAAAATATCTTTGCTCTGAGAATAGAAAATACCTCTTACGTGAAAAGAAAAGGAGGGGAAAAGGGGGAATGAGAGAAAGGAAGTCCAAATAGAAGAAGAGGGAGGACAGAGAGGAGAAAAGAAAAAAGGGGGATGGAAGGAAAGAATGAAGGAAGGAAGGAAGGAAGGAAGGAAGGAAGGAAGGAAGGAAGGAAGGAGAGAATGAGGGTTGGGAAGGAAAGGAAGGAAGGAGGAAGGAAGGAAGGGAGGGAAAACGGAAAGGATATAGGGAAGAAAGGAGAGAGGAAGGAAGAAAGAAAAAAAGAAAGAAGGAAAAATGGAGGGAGGGAAGGAAAGAGCAAAGAAGAGTAAAAGAGAAAGAAGAAAGCAGGCCAACTCTTGGGTAGATTAAAGGCAGCATTCTGAAAATGATAGCTCATGAAATTAGAGTCTTGTGGTTATTTGAAGAAGAATGACCTCCATAGGCTCATGTATAGGAAAACTTTATTCACAGTTGGTGTAATTGTGTGAGACAGGTTGGGATGTGTAGCCTTGTTAGAAAAGATTATGTCACTAGGGGTGGAATTTGAGGTTTCAAAGTTCACAGAATTCCATTTTAGTTCTGTTTCATGTTTGTGAATCAGATGTCATATCTCAGCTAATGCCCCTACACCATGCCTGCCTGCCTGTCTGGTGCCATGCTCTGGACAATGTTGGTCTTAGACCCACATTCAGGAACTGTAAGTCCCAATAAATTCTTTCTTTGATAAGTTGTCTTGGTACCAGTCGCTTCACTGCAATAGAAAAGTAACTAAGACAAGAGCCCTTTTGCTTGTAGAGAATTTAAAAATAATTATAATGCCACTGGCTAAATTTACTGTACTGTTTCTTTAACCATAACAGCTGCATAATTTTAATAGATACATGATGAAGTACTCTTTGTGTTAGGGTTTCATTTTGAAAATAGCATCTGAGCAAATCAGTTGAAGGGGTGATGAAGGACATGTTAACTCTGAGTGTCAGAAGTGTCGGTCTATCATGGTGGAAAGAGAATGAAGGGACAGAACAGATCTCACATCATAGTCAGGGCATGAGAGTGAGCCTAAGAAAGCAGGCATTCTATTTATTTTCCACTCACTCTAAGCAGACTTTCAGACTGTGAGGTGGCTCTTCCCATCCTTGTTATCCCTCCAGACGTGCCTTCATAGCTGCATCTACAAGTGAGCTGTACTAATCTGCTAGGCACTTCTCCAACACCATTAACTTGATAATCAAGATTAAAAATCTCAAACACATCTCTCATCAGTGTGATATTTAAATACATCTGAAAGCAAAATATTCAACATGTCTGCCCGAAGAGGCTCATCACCAATTCATAACGTAGATCATATATATTTTATCTCTAAGAGTCTTAATACCTGTTAACAGTACTAATATTTTCAAATATTTAGATAGGGAGTTTTTTTCAAGGCTCAAAACAAATTTTTTGCTGTGAGAGTCTATACAACCAGACAGAAAATTATATAGAGTAAATACTACCATTACAGAAAGGGAAAGAGGTAGTAATAACATTAAGAAAGGATAAGTCTAAAGGAAGGTTGAAATCCTGGAGCTTCACTATCTAGAAAATATTTATATCAATATTCAATATCTAGAAAATATTCAATATCTAGAAAATGTAGTGATATGCAGCATTCTGCAACAGACTTGGGGACCCCATCCCTATGAACTTGTCACTTTAAACTCTCATGACCTTTCTCCATAATTCCTCAGCAAATGTGCTATTTTCATGTTATGTCTGGGACTTTCAAAGTAACCTATATTTGAACTGCACAGCTGGACACATCACCCTTTCTAGAAGAATCTGTAAGATTTCTAACATATCCCACGGCCCTTTGTCCAGTCCTTCTTTTGAAATCTGAGTAGATGCTCTCAATATTCTATGACTCCTGAGCTTACACACCTGCACCACCAGTATCATGTAGATAATATCAAAGTTGGCTGCCAGCTCAATCAGAATCCTGGCTCCTTGGTACCATGGATATCATTTCCAGATAGTAGATCATCAGTACCACTTTGCCTAGTGTCTGTGCAAGCTGGGAACAATGGAGGTCCTCCCAGCTTTCTAGCCACTATCTAACATACTCAGTGCCTGTTCTACATGCTCTTGGCGGGAGGAAACTGGTGTACTTGAGAGTTAATCAAGCTGGTAATAAGCTCAGATGTCCATGCTCACCCCTTTGCTAGTGCACATTCCCTGCTACTGTATTTTTCATGTCTACACAAGAGCTTTGAAGCAAAAAAAAAAAAAAAAAAAAAGATAGGTCAGAGAATAACTACAAGACAAGGAAATACCCTGAGTTAATTTAGCCTTTTCTTTCCTTAAGAATATTTGGAATCGCATGGGTGAGGATAATTTAAAACCATGAAACAGACTGTGAATTATCAGGTGCCATATTTCTCCTTTTAAGTGAAGATACTGATTTAGAAGAGTTTCTGAATTTGAACATCTCAAAATTAAATTTTTCTCTAGTTTGGTATTAAAGGAATAGTGAATCAAAAGAAGTGAAAAGGGGCTCATAGTTTTACTATTATACCAATTCTTTGATACTATGATCCTATGGTCCTGTGATGCTATAGTCCTATGGTCCCATGATGCAAGGCTACACGTACAGGCATCTAGATACCTCAGCTATTTAATCAAACCAGAACTGAGAGGAGGCAAATATCTCACATGTTAGCACTTAGAACAGGACCTGGCAAGTCTGGGAATCTTCTTCACAGGTCCTCAGATGTCTCAAGGTGAGCTGACCTCCAATTATGACATGCTATGACAATGGACAAGTTGAACAGCACCCTCAATAATACACGGTCATTAATCCTTACCACTCTCCTCTTCCTAAACCTTCCCTTCCCCAAGTAATTAAATTAAATCTCAGGTTCTGATTCAGACTTCAATCATGAGAGACTAAAGTATCTAGCATATGAATGTTTTATATATAATTTTTGTTTTATAGATCCTGAATCCAGTTGTTAATGAGCTTTTGTAATATCTTTTTGTCTTGTTTAAGATGCACCACTTTCTTTGTGTCCCTTGCCAGTCACATATCAATTTGAACTGTGTTTGGCTATACATATATTCTCATGATTATCATGAAAATAAATTGTATGTGTTATCTTATAATTAAAGATTATCCTCTGGTCCCATTTACCTATCCAACTCTATTGCACATTTTCTCCTAATGAAGATCTTTATTTAATTCTTTGTAAATCTGCTTTCTCCTCTCCCTGAAATTTAAAATTCATTGTGCTTCAAAATATTGCCACTTCCCTGCCACTTCTTTATCATATGCTACCTGTTTCTCAAGTGTGTGCAGCTACTTAGTATTTTGTACAGATTGCATCATGTATTTTTTTAGAATGAATAAATGTCTTTACAGACAGGTAATGGGGATTCTGAGAGGCATGTGAAGTATGCGATGGCAAAGCTAACCTATGCAGCAGGATCTGTTATGCAGGGTACAGAGACAGGGAAAAGACAGACATGTTTAGAGAATTTCTATTCTGTTGATGTTATGTTAAGACCTTAGAGAGATTAAGAAAGTAATTTTGAAATCCACTGCAACCCATGCAAAGAAATGTATTTGAGCACTGCAATCTTCACCAGTAAGTACAGTATTTTAGAATTCAGCCCCATATGATGTTGTCTAGAAATGGGAAAATTAGAGATAATTGGAGGAAATCAAATATTAGCAAGCTTGCACTAGGCCAGAATGTTAAGCTGAACTGGGAACTTCATGTTTCATCTAGGCTGACTGTCTAGGGATATCATATCCTAGGATCTTCTCAAGGCATGCACAGCCATCCCTGGCTCTATTAGATGGGTTCTTGGTATTCAAACTAGAATCTGGATGCCTACATAGATTGTTCTCTTACTCACTGACTCATCTCCCTAGGCACAATATGCAAATGTTTAAGGAGCTGCCAAGATGGCTAACTGGTTAAAAGTGATTTCTGCTCTTCAAGAAGACCTGAGTTTGGATACTAGAGCCTACATTTGTTTCTTAATAATCACTTTAACTTCAGCTCCAAAGGATCCTAGATTCTATTCTGGCCTTCATGAGTACAGTACCCTTGTGTACACACATACACACACACACACACACACACACACACATTAAAATAATAATAATAAATGACTAAAACTTTAAAAATACATATAATTTGGTGCAAATAAGATTAATTATCAGGCAAAAGAACCACTGCCAAGCTTGATAACCTACCTAACTTTAGTCTCAGTGACCCACAGGGTAGAAGGGAAGAATGAACTACAGAAAGTTGCTCTCCGATCTCCACACATCATAGTATGTGCCCCAACAATATACAAAATATTGTATATTATATTAACTAATATATTAACTAAATATATAAATATTTATAAATATATATATATAAATATATAAATTAACTAAAATATATTTAAAATTAAAGGACTATTTAACACATATGCCATAAAATTAGATTTTTGAATTTACCTAAATAGTTTAGAATTACTCAGGGTTAATTTTTTTTTCACTCCTTAGAACCTGTCTCTAATTCTCTGTATTGTTTCATTATATAATGTCCCTTAATTTTTGTTGTTCCTGTTTTGTCCTGTTGGTTGTTTTGTTTGTTTTGCTTTGGTTTTGGCTTCTAGACAATTTGTGTTTGTGTCTGAAGTTGCTCCATGTCTCATGGAAAAAGAATGTAAGAATAAATGTAATTGTAGCTCAATATTTTTGAAATGAAAATCCAGTTTCTCCTAAGAAAAACTTCAGTTTAACCTAAGAACTTTAGATTTTATTTGGACATTAAGAACCATTGCAGCTGAAGGGCAACTCAGGACAAACTAGTGTTCTCAATTTCCTGATTTACATGTACTCTACAGAAATCTGAGAAAGACCTGTGAGTTGATACATTCTAGAATAGCTTTGTAATGGTGATTACTTGGATTTGAACCCTTCAGAGGCAAATGTAAAAGCAGTCCCTCCTGGGAAAATAATCCAGGAACATTGTCAATCAGCAAAGATTCAATATCATCATCTATGTATCAGTTTGTTACAGAAATAAACATGTGGTGAGTTCTACCACTTTGGGTCCATGTTTTGTTTCTAGTAATATTTCTCTGACTCACTATCTCCTTGACAATGTAACTGTATTTATGCTAATGGCTGTTGCCAGCAATACTGCAAAACAAATAAAAATAAGATTTTTAAATGATGAACAGATCCCAAGTTGCAATCAACAATTGGATGGAAAGTAAATGCTAAATTTTCATCATGTGAAACCAATTTAGTAAAGAATATTTGAAACTCTTAGCTTATTGGTTCAGCATTTTCATGAGAATTCATTATATTGCTAAAACAATTTAGTGGAGTTTGCATGTAATGTTTAAATTGGCATAGTAATTGGTACAAAGCAAAATGATACTTCTGCACATATGTAATAATTTTATTCTCTTCAGTGATACTCACTCCCTCTATTTCTTATTTCTACCTGATCTCCACCTTATGGTTCCCTCTGTATCATGAAAAGTCTGCCTTTTACTCTGATGTCCTTCTCCCCATAACAGAATCTATATATGAGAGAGAAAAAAAATGATTCCTGTCTTTATGGTGTCTATTTCAATAACATAATTATCTCCAATCCCACCTATCTTCCTCTACCAACGTAATTGCATTCTTCCTTATGACAAAATAACATTCGTATATATCACATCTTCTTTGTTCTTCTGGTAGGTACCAAAGCTGATTGGGTAACTTGGCTGCTAAGAATTGTGACAATAAACATGAGTATACAGATTGTTCTCAGCAACCTAGTTTGACTTCGGTTTATGGTTTCAGTAGAAAATATCCCCCACAACATACTGGTTTATGCACATGCTCCCAAGGTGATGGTATTATTTGGGTATGATGTGGGGAACCTTTAGAAGATACAGTGTACCAGCAAATGGATGATTAGAGGACATTGAAGGGTATAACTCAGCCTCTGGTTGCAGCCTTGCTCTCTGCTTCCTGGTCCACTGGAATCTAAAGAGTCTCTGTCACATGTCCCTGACACCATGAACACTTTGATGTCTTTCATATCATGAAAGAGTGAGATAATTGTATCATTTGGCCACCATAATGTACATGTAACTATCACAAATCCTTCATATATTCATAAGTAATTTCACTGATCTTCAAGTTCTATTTTAACATTTTGAAGAGCTTCCTTACTGATTTCCTTAGTGTAGAGACATACCTCAATCATCGTAGGAGCTCACAGGGGCCTAGTTAGTGTGTGTGTGGGAAGGGTGTATGTGTCTGTGTCTATGTGTTCTATTTTTTTTTGCCTCCAT